>NC_056729.1:687287562-687627562 GCF_019279795.1 Protopterus annectens | reverse complement strand
ATTCTTCAGATCTCAATACAGTTGTAACAAAAGTAACTCAGTCTATTCATGTTCTGTGCCTGGAGACTGAAATGTAATGCCTTTGTCCCATTCAGACCATTGTACTCTCAGCCTGGTAGTATCAGGAGACGTAAACAAAGAGGCCATTAAACTACAAATGGCTGTCTTCTGATCTGCATTAATGAAGACGGGAACACAGCATTATTGAAGTGCTGTTTCCGTAGTTTTCACATTCAAAGTTAATACAGACATTAAGTATATCAGCAAAATTCATAAAATGTCCATTATATAAAAACATCTAACCTATATAAATTAAATCAACAATAAACAAATATATAAAACATGATTACTGACAATTATACAAATATATATTTCATATCTATATAAAAATACTGTAAAGTGCCTATATATATTGTATTAAATGGATATTATTAACTATTTAGTTACGGGCTTCTAGTATAGGTTTAATGCTGATATGTTGATTCAAACCTGGCTCTACATGAGCTCTTAACTTGAAAATCCATGAAAGTTCAACATGTTCTAAATAATTCATATTGTTGCCCCCCTGGTGGTTTTATTCACCAACTGTAAAACCTTAAACCTAAAACTATGATCAGCCCGATCACTAATATGTTTCGCTAAAGCATTGCGTTGGTCTAACTTTTTCATATCATAAATATGATTATAAATTCTATTTTTTAATTTCCTAGAGGTAAGTCCAACATAAAATGCGGTACATTGTGTACAAGTCGCTAAATAAATAAGGTTTTCATCATTACAATTGGCATAAAACTTAGGTGTAAAAACATATTCAAAAGTAGGATGTTTAAAGCATTGTTCTTTAACTATATATCTACACATCCTACATTTGTTACAACTATATGTACCTAATTTATTCATCCGGTCTATAGTACGTTGAATATGGCATTGTTCCTTACATAAAATCCTTTTAAGGTTTTTACTATTCCTATAGGTAAACTTTGGAAAGGAACCTACTATATTTAAAACCAGGGGGTCAACAGTTAATACTTCCAATTTTTCTTAATAATATCCACTATTTTACTATTATCACTAGTATACCTTGTCAGGAACCTAACCTGAATACCACCTGAAGAACATTTCTTATTATATAAATTCATGTTCCTATTCTTACAACTCACCCATCAAAAACCATAGCCTGTATTTCATCTATCATGGTACTATTATAGCCTCTGTCATTGAATAGCGTTCGCATAATATTAGATTCAATCTGTTTATTCAAAGAATCCTTAGATATCCTGTTGATTCTGATAAACTGTCCCCTTGCTATATTAGGAAACACAAATCTGGGATGCATGCTGGTGAAATGCAGCAATGCATTCTTCCAGCATGGTTTCCTAAACAATCTTGTAGAGATATTCCCATTTTCATTTTTAACTATATTAATGTCCAAAAAGTCCACCTGAGTGTATGAATAATTTAGTGTGAATCTCAAGAAAGTCGTAGTTGTTTCTAGGTAGCAGATAAAAGCATGGAGCTCCTCAACACTACCCTTCCAAAAAATAAGACGTCATCTACAAATCTGTATAGCATCACCTGACTATAAAATGTACTTTCAAACAGAAACTTCCTCTCCCAATGATGAACCACTAGGTTTGCGTAAGAATTCGCACATGGGGTGCCCATAGCGCCTCCCCATTTCTGTACGAATAGTTTATCCTTGAATATGAAGAGGTTATTGGTAAGCACCATCTCTAATAGTGTACAAACAAGTATCTGTTTGTCAGTACAGATATCATCACCTAAACATAAAGTCTCTTTTATTGCTTGAACTCCGTAGTCATTCGGGATAGAGGTAAAAAGATTTTTAACATCTAGTGTCACTAATAAGACGGGTGAACCTATGTTGCCAATGTCAACTGTAGCTAATTCATCAACTAGTTGATAGCTATCACTAAGTATAGTGGGTATCTTCCTGACCAAAGGTCCCAATATACTCTCCATAAAAATAGATATTTTCTCTGTCACCCATCCATTACCAACTACTATGGGTCTCATCGGTAAGGGAGAAATATTTTTATGTACTTTAGGAAGCCCTTTTATACAGGGTACAAGGGGTGTCTCAACTAAAAAATAGTTGTAAAGCTCTTGTGTTATCTGCCTACACATCAATAAGTCATAAAGATCATCATATATCCAAGCGACGACCTTCACAAAACGTTCATGATCAATGAAAATGGGAATATCTCTACAAGATTGTTTAGGAAACCATGCTGGAAGAATGCATTACTGCATTTCACCAGCATGCATCCCAGATTTGTGTTTCCTAATATAGCAAGGGGACAGTTTATCAGAATCAACAGGATATCTAAGGATTCTTTGAATAAACAGATTGAATCTAATATTATGCGAACGCTATTCAATGACAGAGGCTATAATAGTACCACGATAGATGAAATACAGGCTATGGTTTTTGATGGGTGAGTTGTAAGAATAGGAACATGAATTTATATAATAAGAAATGTTCTTCAGGTGGTATTCAGGTTAGGTTCCTGACAAGGTATACTAGTGATAATAGTAAAATAGTGGATATTATTAAGAAAAATTGGAAGTATTAACTGTTGACCCCCTGGTTTTAAATATAGTAGGTTCCTTTCCAAAGTTTACCTATAGGAATAGTAAAAACCTTAAAAGGATTTTATGTAAGGAACAATGCCATATTCAACGTACTATAGACCGGATGAATAAATTAGGTACATATAGTTGTAACAAATGTAGGATGTGTAGATATATAGTTAAAGAACAATGCTTTAAACATCCTACTTTGAATATGTTTACACCTAAGTTTTATGCCAATTGTAATGATGAAAACATTTATTTAGCGATTTGTACACAATGTACCGCATTTTATGTTGGACTTACCTCTAGGAAATTAAAAAATAGGAATTTATAATCATATTTATGATATGAAAAGTTAGACCAATAATGCAGCTTAAACATATTAGTGATCGGGCTGATCATAGTTTTAGGTTTACCCATTTAAATAAAACCTAGAAAAGGTAATGGCTGTTAAATTAACATGGGAAGAGTCCCTGTTATCCAGGAACACACCAGTATGTCTCTGGGGGGGGGGGTGAACAATCTGCCCCTGCCTGAGTGCAGTAACTGACTGCTGCAAAGTAGTTCTTTAGTAGATATCCGTAAGCTCTCAGAATAACAGTGCAGTACTCATAATGTTATGCAGACATTATACTTGTTTATTTCTGTTCATGATCATAAAACTGGGCTGGTCATTCCTGCAATGATTCCAAATTATTAGTATTTTGAGTCTGGATATTGCATACACAGCTGGTGCTTACGAATGCTGCTAAATGGGATCGGTTGTAATTTGGTGAGCACTGCAAGATGTTATATTTAGGCATAATAATATCTGATTTTCAGATGCCTCTTTCTCTCCAGTCTGTCCCCCTCCTAGTTTTGTAGTATATGGAGTATTTCAAGAATAAGTGGGCATTGTCCCCTACTACACTCTGTTGCTTCTGCAGTTAGCACTGCTGAAGTCACATGCTTTGGTTTATTGTATCACAAAGGTATTTATTTGAAGCTGCAATAAGTAATATAAAAATGCTGTGAATGGAAATGAGGGGCAGCGTAAGGACAGCATCCTTATTGTTAGGGCATATATCCATTATAATAACTGGTGATTGAAGTCAATTGCAGAAAAGGACACAAACAAGGGCCGTCTTGTATCCAGGTAAACATCTTCTGTTCCATTTTACCTATCATAACAGATCACTATGAGTCATTAACAGGACCATCTCTGCCCAGTGACAGACATTTTGCAGATGGAGTTACTGTAGGCAATACATTCTTCATGGATTCAGTATATGCAGTTGTAACAAAAGTAACTCAGTCTGTGAGGGTAAGGAAGTACTTGGCTTCTTCTGGCGATTCATGTTCTGTGCCTGGAGACTGAAATGTAATGCCTTTGTCCCATTCAGACCATTGTACTCTCAGCCTGGTAGTATCAGGAGACGTAAACAAAGAGGCCATTAAACTACAAATGGCTGTCTTCTGATCTGCATTAATGAAGACGGGGAACACAGCATTATTGAAGTGCTGTTTCCGTAGCTTTCTGACATTCAAAGTTAAAACATGGCAGGTTCTATTCTATTGCTGCTTAGTTCTGACCCCATACTCTTTCCAAATCTCTCTTTTCAAATCTCATGCCTTTGCCTATGTGATGTGCTGGGCACATATATTTTCTAAATGCAGGTGTAATGATTTCCCTGTGTTGTAGCAGTGCTTTTATGCAAAGTGTGTGCTTCTTTCATGGAATGCAGTTTCTAAAGAAGTGTAAGAACAAAAGTCAGGGAGCCAAGCTGCAATCTACCTCATTTTCTGACTGTCCTTGACTGAATTGTGTGATGCAGGCACACCTAAGTGATGCTTAGTCAGTGAGATACAAATTAATTTCTCATCCATCCAGAAAAGGAATGTGTTCTCTGGGTCACTTTTTAATCCTTTCTTAAATCAAACCTGGCAGCCAGTGCCACCTTGGTGTGGTCCGAGTGCTTTGAATCATGAAGAGCAGCTTTGTTTTTGTGCAAGATAAACAAAAAGGGAGGGTTAAACAGAATGTTGTGCTAGTTTATCACAACTCCATTTAACTTGAATGGAAGGAAGTGTTTATGGTCAGGCACAAAACTATAAAACCAAACAATACACATTTTAACCTTTACTTTATATAAATAACTAAACAGGAAAGGAAAACAATGATTTTTGCTTCAGGATTGAATGCAGGACTTGTCTGTCTAGGTTTTATACCAATGTATATATTGTACAATTCAGAAGGAACTTCTAATATTTTATGTAGTGATAATGAAATGGGACTGAAAGTTACACAGACTGAAAAATGCTTTAGCTGCTAGAAATCTGTTCAAACTACACTTCATGATGATTAATAGTAATTGTTTTTCTAAACAAGTACTTTAAAGTACTAGCTACTTGCACATGTATGCAGCTTCTGAAATACAAAGTAGCAGCTGTATGCATATTGTTGTTTTTGTATTATCTGATAAAAAGTATAATCACAGTACATAGGTTCATAGGTTCATAGGTAGGTACTAGGCTGTTGGCCCAAGGGCCTACGTAAGCCTAGCCAGCAAGTTACCATAGCTTACACCACCCAAGAAAGTTATTTTTCTGTGCCACTGTCCATCAGAGACACAGACGTGATCCCCGGGGTGTATTTCCTATTTCCCCTCCACTCATCAAGATTTTTCTTGAAGAGTGCTAATGAAGAACTTTGCTTGACATAGATGGGTAGCTTGTTCCAGAGTATAGGAAGTCTCTGGGACAGGAATCTATCCCTCCAGTGTGTCCTGTTTATTGTGGTGACAAGGTTTAGGTCCCTAGAGTGTGTAGCTTGGAGGGACTGGGATTTCTTTAGGTGTATCATGTCCAACAGCTCTGGGTTTGACATAGCTTTATATGTTAGGCAGAGATCACCTCGGAGTAGGCAATTTGCTACGGAGTAAAGCTGGAGTTTTTTGAGGCGGTCAGTGTAGGGCATTTGTTTGAAGCCAGTAATCCTCTTTGTGAGGTACTTCTGTGGCATTTCCTCAACATCTTCAACAATTTGTCTCTTCAAGCTGTACACTTGAAACTATAGCTATCAAACTGTGGGATAATACAGACTTTTACCAGAAAGTACCCTCCAAGGGCACTAGTTAGGATGTTTGATATGATTTTCTCTATGCATCTGTGACTGGTCCTTCTATCCTCTTTGGTTACTTGCTGGGAACCTTACTTTTAGAGCATCTGGAGGAAATGAGAAGAAGTGAAAAACTGACAAATACAGAAACTCATAGAAAGCTAAGAGCAACCATGGCACTTTCCTGATGTCTTGCAAAGTTTCATATCCAAGAAGCCCTTCCAAAAGGCAGAGACAAAGAGAGTTACAATAACGTTTGGTCCACAGGTGTTGTGGAAAAGGAATAAAACTTTGTAATGTACAAGAGATTAGCACAGCAGATAAATATAAAACTAATACCGAATATAGTCCTCTAAGTCATCAGCAATTCATAATATAACTAGTATCAACAGCTATAGAGGGTATAAAAGCTCTGCAGAGGTACAGGCATGAAACAACATGAATGGATGGAACAAAGATGCATTGTCTTCATGGACAAGAAAAGAAAACAGCTCATACAAGGGTACTTAGAAATCTGGAGTCCTTTGAACAGCTGTACCAGGAGGAGAAATTATCTTAAGCAAAATTTAAAACTGCTTAAATACATCTGTCTCAAATGGAATGGAACAGGGATCATATTACAGATATGGAACTTCAGGATGTGCAGAAAAATCAGGATGCATTGCCTTGAACTTTATGGGACAACATTACATAATACAACATACTATAACATGCTAAATAATGTACTTGTGGCAGCAGAAAACAGCTATAGTATCCATTGCAATCAACTTATACCCATATATATATATATATATATATATATATATATATATATATATACATATATATATATATATATATATATATATAAAGCATACATATAATTGATCCTTATTTTCTGGCATATTTCCTGCCTCATTCAAACGTGCCAGCATAATTCATGTCCAAGGGTTCCAAACTCAGGTGACTATAAGGATTATAGGTCAATGATAAGTTGTACTCCTTAACAAAAATATTTGAAAAATTAATTTATAAACAGCTCTTTGAAAACATAAATCAGTATAGTCTAATATGTAATGAACAGCATAGTCTTTGTAACTCTTTAAGTACCATGACTGCCCAATATCCTACAACAGATTCCATATTTAACAATACAAATGATGGTTTACTTAAATGGGTGGCTATTTATTGCCATGACTAGGGCCTTTAACACTATAAACCACCCATTTCTACTTAATAAACTTGGTAAACTTAACTTTGGCCTTAATACTTTGCAGTGGTTTAAAAGTTATTTCAAGATCAGAACCTTCTAGGTGTATTCAAATAACTCTCTATTTGAGCGTGTCACACTTTATACCTGTGTACCACAAGGTTTTGTTCTTGGTCCCCTATTCCTCTCTCTTCATTAATGATTTAATTTGTGGCTTTGCAAAACTCATGATGATCTGCTGCTCCTTGAATCCAGTAAAAACACAGCCAAACTACAACAAAAATTGCAAACCAATTTAACTACATTAGTAAACTTTTGGTTAAGTCATTAAAGTCCAATATCATGGCCTTTGCCATGAATCAAAGTTACACACTGTCATACCCCTGGTAATAATAGATAATGGTAAAGTTATACCTAATGTTATGGGGAAAATGTATCTGCCAAACTCTGGGCCCTGAATTAACTTTTGTTCAGTACACAGACAGTGTTATCGGTAAAACAACACTCACTCAACTAAAGGCATGTTACATCTTCTGTAACCCTCTGGCTGTCATGACCTAGCATGGAATGTACTTATCTCGAAACTATAATATGGCCTATTGTTAATAACTTTTCATTCCATTCCATTTCTAACACACATAAAGTACACACTGCTGAAAATAAAATATGCCTGTTCATTTTATCTGCAGACTCTCGCACCCATCACCTACTAACACTCTTCTATTGGCTGCTGATAAACACCAGAGTTGCATTTCTACTTAGCTCACTTTTTTCAAAGTTATCAAACAAAGTCAACCCTCCCATTAAAAATAAAATTGCCTATTTAATAGCAAAGTTTATTCTCTCTCACTGGGATAATCTTGAAAAAAATGCTTATTCTTGTCAGACCCCTGTTTTAAAATGTCAGTGCAGGAAACATTTTACAAATTTAGCCCTACTTTTTGAATCATCTTCCCACAGAGGTGAGGGAGCAACAAACCTTGGAAATATTTAAGATTAAATTAAAAGAGTACTTCTCAAGCGAAAATGCCTGCACATGCTTTCAGGATAATGGATGAAGATCTGTTAATGTGTGCCATCTTCAATGCTGATTAATCAAATGTCTCATTGCACAGTTTCTTCTGCTCTTTGGAACATAAGTTAATGCTAAACTTATCTGATACATTAATTGTATTAGATTGTACATAAATGAAATATCATACTAGCTTTTGATTATGTAAATACAAGTTTGCTCACTCTACTATGTCTATAGGCCCAGGTAGTGGCTGAAAAGGGTCTGTGGACCAGTTTACTTACCTGATCATCAAATCAGAATAGATAAATAAAAATAAAATAAATGTATATAGTCTGTTTTATTTGTGCAGTTTGAACCTTTCAGCAAACTCTCCTATGCACTCCTAGGCCACTACTATCTATCTCAGGCTTTCTTGAAAACTTATTTGGCTTTACAGTCATTCACTCACTCCACGGATAGCCTATTTTCAACTAGCCACTAAAAAAGCTTGAAGATTATTCCCTTCTGTATGTTGTTATGTCTTGCTCTATTTTCTATATCATCCAGTCTGGAATGCATCTCACTTACTATTTGCTAAAGCTGCTGAGAATGGACTTTATGCATGCATATCATGTTTTTTTTTCAGATATTCCTTCTGCTGGGCTATGATGAGGGACTGCAGGTGATTTAACTGTATTTCATGGTTTGTTGTAGTATTTTTTATATGTGTTATACCCATAGCAGAACTTTGAAATGTCTTGGACAGTGTCTCTAACATGTATTTTATTTTTCTTATATCCACTGCAATGTTCTTGGCTGCTGCTCTCATCTTGTTTTCTTTCCAGCTGCATTCTGAGAAACTATAAGCTGAAACTTAGTCAAAATGAAAGTAAACTAATGAAAGCAACTTCAAAAAGTATAGAAACACATGCTGGGTACCTTCCAACCACACCATTTTAAGTATTCTTTTTAACTTTGGAGTGTATTATTGCCAGATGAAGGGCAAGAACTCAGGGAGCTCAGCAAAGTCCTTTTGCCATGCTCACATGCTTGTGCATGTCCCCCAGATTCTAATTTCTATGTTGTATCCCTGTTGCTTGTGGTCCTCTGTGCTCCATTTTCATCTTGTGCTATTCTTGCAGCTTCAAATACTTTCCAGTGTGCTGTTGGTGTCTCTGTTTGTTTACCTGTGTCTCTCTTCTCCCTTATTCTGCCCTTCTACTAGTGTCAGTCTTCTAGCTTGCTTGATCACATTTTAAAAGCATAATTGTCTTGATATGACTTTGCATTCTGGTTTTCAGCAAGGCTGCCTCTCAAAGTTTGAAGTTTGTCCATGGTTCTGGGTTCTCTATTCCCTCAGTTACTAACTTACCTGACTCTTGGCTTCCTAATACATTCTCTAAGCCTGTTGCTATAGTCTGTAATCATTTTCTTCCTTGCCATGCTAAGAAAGGACAGTGCTATCACCTCTGAAAAGGTTACCATACACCCCAGCCCCTGGCTTTTCCTGGCCACTTCCTTTGACCTTCCCTGAAAATTTTCTTTAGTGCCACCTCCCAAGTCATTAGTTTCCACATGTACCACCTCCTGACATCCATTAGATGTTTCCCCATTTTCTGTTGCACCCTTCTTCAGTTTCATTCCTGTAATATTTTTCATTGTCTGCTCACCTGATGTATTTCATACTTGAGTATACAGTGACTAGTAACCTCACATTCTACTTTTGGCCTGCAATGTTTTGCTTTTTAATGCTAAGCTATTACACATATTTGCAGTACTTCTGATTCTACCTCACCTACATCCTTGACCCTCCTGCTCTTTCTTCCTGTCTTTACCCAGTTCTGGTTATTTCTATGCCTGCCGGTATTTACCTGACTAACTTTAGTCCTGATCTCCGCATTCTTCATCTCAGCTGAACTATCTCACCTACTGGAATCACGGTCTTACTGCAAAGAGTAGCATCCATTTCTTCTCTGCCCATCTCTAAGCTGTACCACAGCCTGGCACCTTGCTCACCTAACCTACCTCTGTCTCTCACATCTCCTCTCAACTATCATTTTTTTCCTTTTTGATCTGTGATTTTCTATTTTTAAGTGTTCATATGCTATCTGTTGTTTCTATTTTCCTCTAAGCATTTTATAGGATTATAAATCTGTTTGTATATTTTTGTTTGTTTAGCTTTTACACTCCTGGGATCAGGAATTCCTCATGGTAGATGGGTTTATGTGGGTTTGTAATCATTAGTGCTGTCTTGCCTGTAGATTATGATTATGTTTGTGGCAGGGCCATCTTTGCCACATTGATATGACAGGGGGGCAGACAAGTTGTAATCCAGAATGCTCCACAGAATAGTTCACTTAATCTCAAAATCTCACTTTAAACAGGCTCACCCACCCCTGGACAGCACAGCGAGTATCTGGTGGTTGAGTGACCCTTGTAGCCTGGATGAGTTCAGTGTTAAAAGCTGTGTGGAAATGCTGTATGAGTTTACCTTCCATGAGGTGAACATGTGGCATGCCAGCAACAGGCAGGAATGGTACAGTTTAAAATACACTAGGCCCTAGCATTGAAAATGACCCTTAGGACATGGAATGTCACTCCTTTGTTGTGAAAGAAGTCGGAGCCTCTATAGAAGCTTGAAAGGTAGCAAATTTATTTATTGGAATCATTGGCAAATTCAAGACAACCAAGTCTTACAACCATTACGCCTTGCCATTTTCCACCCTAGGCTGTACCTCCACACTCAAGGTGGCATAAGCCAGTCAGCTCCAAGGTGAATTTGTGAATACCCATCAAATTATCCAGGCCTAGTTTGAAGTAAGATAGTGTATCACAATGTTTAATCTGGAGAGGGTATATATTCCAGAGGTGCTAAGTAATGAATCTCTTTCCCCACCTTATTTTATTAGTTTGCTTAAGTAGTTATGGATTCTGGGTTGTAGTAATTGTGGGATTGTTGACCTGTGAAGGTACAAGAGAGCTTGGATTACCGAGTCATTCACTGCATTAAAGGCAATGTATAGGTCTCCTCTGAGGAATCCATATGCCACAGGGAAGAGGGACAGTGCTTCAAGTCTTTTCTGTAGCTTAGGTTTTTAAACCCATGATCTTCGTGGTTAGGAACCTCTGAGGTCTTTCTAAGTGTTTGGTATTTCTAGTGAAGTACATCCTAAAGGGGGAATTGTATTCTATAATTGACCTGATCAGTGCTGAATATAAGTATATCTGGATGATATTCTTATGGTGATCAAAGGAGACATAATTATTAACCCAGGTTCCACTGTATCTAACTACATTTTCATTCTGAAGTGGGGTATTGTCAGTGCTGTATACTGGGGGAAGGGGATTGTCTACCAAATGTGACAATGTTGTACTCTTTAGCATTTAATTTAAGTCTATTTCAGTGCATCAATCATTCATAACTGTAATTATTCCTGGAATGGTTGGGCACCCCAGGAAGGGGATTTGACAGTGACTCCTAGTTTGAAGTTGTCCATAAATTTGGTTAGCCAGAGGAGGTCTTGGTTCTTGGTCTGAGGGTCATAAAAGTAAATAATAAACAAAGTTGTCCAGTACTGAGCCCTGCAGGACACCACTGGCTACCTTCATGTTTTCTGACTTTGCTCCTGCCACCCACACTGCATGTGTTCTGTCAGTAAGCAGTACTGCTGCCAATACCCAATACCCCAACAGGGCCTTCCATAATATATGCCAGATCATACAATGAGTTTATGAGGGGTCCAAATGGAGAGATGATAAGCTAGCAAGACAAGGAGAGTAGTATTGCTGAAATTGAATTCATGCTTAAAGTCTTGATGAGTGCCTTCACGAGGTAGACCCTGTTTTTCACAAAACCTCACCAGGATGACACTGATATATAGAATGTATTTCATATAGCATATATCATGGACAGAAGTAGGTCAAAAATGAAAAAAAGATAGCTGGGTGCACAAGACCCAGGATAAAAAAAAGTGCCCAATCCTGGTAGGCGTACTGGTGCCAGGACTGGAAAAAAAATGACAGTGAAGAATCCTCGAAATATGGAAACATTCCTACAATGGGGCTAGGTCAGGCTGAGGGGGAGGATGGACCCCTCTTGTAGACAGAAGTAACAGTCCACAAAAATCACAAAAACTGATTGGCCAAAGAAGAGCCATAAAGATGACAGAGTGGACTACTGAGGATAAGAAAGAAATTATGTATTGTTACTATTATGTAAAAAAAACAGAATTTCCAGACACAGGATATACAAAACGATTAAGAGAGAAATTAGAGGAAAGAAAAATACTTCCATAGGAAAAACTGTCAGAAGCCTCAAATAAAAATTTGTGCTCATTAATACAACAAAACATTATCTTGACCAAGAAACTTTGATCTGTTTGGAAAAAGAAGCATTTGAGGAAGTGTGAAAATATAAACAACAAAACCTAGAGATTTTTATAAAGTATAAAAAAGAAAAATGGACATGGGAAAGAAAGAGAGATTTGGAATGATGCAATATTTATGCAAATCCGAAAGCCAAATTAATCAATACAAAAAAAGGCATCCTCAAAGATATAGCTGAAGAAAAATACAGGCAAAGGTACAGTATCCAGATATGGAACATTTCACAGTAAAAAAATAATATCACAAAGAAGGAATGTAGAAAAGAAGATTAGTAAAGTAGAAGTTTAAAAAATAGAAATTGAAGTTATAGAATGCCTGCTAAGTGAAGGATTTGGTGTAGAAGGTCTAACACAGTTTATATCACAGCATGATGTTGTGACGCCCATGCCCTGGCCCAGCAATCAAGGAGCCTCAATCCTCACCACTAACACCAGTGAGGGGCGTCTCATACAGGAGTAAAGGATAACAAATACACACAGTAAAGTGCAATTTCCTTTAAGAGCACACAGAGATCACGGTCAGTCCGGGGCTGGTCGCTCCATTGCTCTCCAGGTCCTCGATAAGACTCCCCACTGCTACAGCTATAGGGTCCAGATCTCAGCCAGCTGGACAAGCTAAAATCTCCAGCACCCTCTCTGTCCAACCAGTGCTTTGTGTCCCTGCCCAAGTAGCTGACACACACACACTTTGAGATAAGAGTTTATACCCACACAGACACTTCTGGGGAAGGCTGGCACAGGTTCTCCAGCTGTGCCCCTTTTACCCAGACTATATGGTAGAAATCACTGCCACCACCCAGCTAATATTTATTAGCTACTCAAAGGCCCTTAAAAGGGTGTCCAATTATTACTGTGCAATATTATTATCCAATCGGTAGTATGACTAAACAGTCAAGGCTTCTTAGAGTGACTTGGTACAGGATCATTATATATCTTAGAGCTCAGCTTATCTCTACACAAAACAGCCACAGTTGAAAGGTTTTAAAATATCCAAAGAATAAAATAGTGCTGCTGCAGTAAAGTTCCTGGAATAAAAAACTTTGTAGAACACAAAGTAAATCAAATAACTGTAAAACCAGGACCAACACAGCTTCAGGTAAAAACAAATATATATATTTATAAGAGGAAGAAGAACAACATATATAATAGATTTTATTCTTTGGATACTTGTTTTTGAGTGTTGCAGCAGAGATGGCTGAAGGGTTGGATTTGGAATTGGATTATGTACCAGAAGGTGCCAAGAAGCAAGAGTTGATGAGTAGACTACACCAGCTTATGCAGTTCAATGAGAATCTGCTTTTTTCATTGAATCTGCCTGAGTCCGAATCTGTGCAAATGGTTGATTTATCAGAAAAAGAGTTTTTTTATCAGCAAGCTGAGAGATATTAAGAACAAACTATACAACTACACAACTCTAAACATCTTAGCACAAAAAATCTGGACAAAGCCAAAATTAATTGGGGGATAAAGCCTCAAAATAAGGACAGTTTTTTTTTTTTTTTTTGGACAAGCTACACCTAAAGCAATCCCAATCCCTCCGAGCTACACGCTCTAGGGACCTAAACCATGTCACCACAATAAACAGGACATGCTGGAGGGATAGATTCCTGTCCGGGAGACTTCATATACTCTGGAACATGTTACCCATCTATGTCAAGCAAAGTTCCACATTAACACTCTTCAAGAAAAATCTTAATGAGTGGATGGGAAATAGGAAATACACCCCGGGGATCACTTCTGTGGCTCTGCTTGACAGGGGCACAGGAAATTAACTTTCTTGGGTGGCGTAAGCCAGGGAACCTTGTTGGCTAGGCTTACGTAGGCCCTTGGGCCAATAGCCTAGTACCTACCTATGAACCTATGAACAATTTGAAGCATTACCAATGGCAATGCTTACACCTGGAAGCCTGTTCGCATTTTAAAATTATTCCTAGAGGCTTACAGGTCTTAAAAATGCCAGTACATGGTTCCACCTTCCCCGAGTTACTTCGGAAATGGCAGGAGTTAAACATGGAACTAAGCTTCAACTATATGCAATTGTTAATAACTTTTTTTCAAACCTGAAAAAGAAAAACTTTCCAGTGAAATAGTTGACCTGTTGAAAGAATTTAACACCAGATCGGGATCTGACACATATAAGGTTGAACTAGAAGAAGTTCTTACGAATGTGTCAGTATATGAAAATAAATTGAGAACTGTGAAGAATAAAAAGTTGAATAGAGACTTTAATGACTTTGTTAAAGGCCATATATTTGTATTGCCTCACAGCTTTAACGCGGTGAACACAGTTAATAGTAAAGTAAGTGAACAGAAGTCTTCTAATTCACATGAGATTGATGAAATTCCACCCACAAGTAATCAAGAGGGTTACAGCTTGACGTAAGACCGTCGACGTCCCTGGATTCGGAAGTTACCTCCAGGTCTAATGAGGGTGAGAGGCCAGGAGCAAGAAAGAAGATGCTATCACCATCTGCATATAGTGTCAACCATTTTCCAATGCTACCAGTCCCAATAAAAGAGATGGACATAAGAAACGACAAAAGAAAGAGGAAGCAGTCATTCGAGCTGGGCTCAGCAAAGAAACCGATTTGGAAGCAAACGAGGACTTTAATTTAGTTTTTAATTTGTCCTTGCTCCGATTTATGTCAGCACAGGTTAGTGTACTTAATTTGGGTTTGTCTTTTATACCAGCAAAGAAGGCAGATTTCACAGAAGTGATGTTACAACTCAGACTGTTTGCCAGAAATGTTATGTTAAGCCTAATGCTTAAGGAAAGTGGTGACAAGAGTGCTCATGTATACAAGAAGCCTGGTGTTTTTTGTCCACAGTCTTCAGGGTCGGTGGAGCTATTTATGAACAAATATGAGCTGGACTTACTTTGTGTTAAACAGGATAATGTAGGGAAGAAGTTTGTTAATTTGACTGTTGCACAACAGTAAACTTTGAATGCATTAAAGGACAATCCTAACATACAGCTCCATCCAGCTGACAAGGGTGGAAGGATTGTCATTTTTGATAAAGTTATAAATGATGATAAAATGCACTCTATGTTGTCTGATACAGCAGTTTATATTAAAATGAAAACAGGTTCCATGGATAGGATGATAAGTTTTGTCAATGATGAATTATATGATCTTCTGATGAATAGGCTGATAGATGAAGAAATGGATGAATATTTCTCTGTCGAATGTCCCTTAATAACAATGATACATGTCGTGCCTAAAATACACAAGGATGCCGCAAATCTACCACTGAGACCTATAGTTTCTGGTAGTGGCTGGCTCACTAAGCCATTTTCCTTCTTTGTTGAATGCCATTTAAGACCAGTTGTTGACTCAGCACTATCTTAAGGGATACACAACATTGTCTTGCAGATTTATATGAGTATAACTCTTTGCATGATGTGTTGGATTGTTTTTTAGTTACCCTGGATGTTAATACATTATTTACTGTGATTCCCAATCTAGAGGGGTTGAAGCAATTAGAGTGTTTTTGCATAAACATAGTTTATATGGTAATGATATGATTTTTTTGATATGTGCTGTTTTAGATCTCATTTTAGAAAAAAATGTCTTTTATGTTTAATGAACAAGTATATTTACAGAAGATTGGCGTGGCTTTGGGAACAGCATGTGCCAATAGCTACGCCATCCTGGTGATGGCACAATGGGAAGAGGAATATGTCCACAAATCTCATGATTTTACTGAGCATTTAAAGTTTTTTAGACGTTTTGTGGACAATGTTTTCCTATTATGGAATGGCACAATATCTGAATTGGACTGTTTCATCACATATTTAGAATCCACAACTAGTTTTTTTAAAATTTACCAAGAATGTTCATGTTTAACATATAGATTTCTTATATGTACATCTGGACAAAGGTGATGGAGGCATGCTAGAGACTTCTATATATAGACAATCGTGTAGAAGGAATACACTATTATATCGCAATAGCATGCATCCAGGTTATGTATTTAATAATATAACAAAGAGTCAAACACTTATAATATCCAGACTACATATACAGGAAACACAGTTGCATGAAGCATTAGAAATATTTAAACAAGAATTGAGAGTAAGGGGGGTATTGTGACAAAGAGTTGAAACAAGTTAAGAAGGATAGAACAGTTAAACCTTTTTTCTCCAAAACTAATTATAAGAGGAAGAAGAACAACATATATAATAGATATGTTAGGCCCACCATCACTTTTACAAGTGATGTAGGGAATATATGTGATGTGATTAGAAAAAATTGGTCTGTCCTCATTTCTGATGATAAGATGTTTGAGGTAGTAGGTGACAGTCCACGATTCTGTTTTAAGAATGCTAGGTCACTCAAACAACAACTATGTTATAATAACATTAAGAGTAAAGGACCACAATTTTCTAAACATGGCACTTTTACCTGTAGGAAATGTACAGCTTGTCCATTTATTTCTAATGCTAAGGTATTTAAACATCCTGTTTTGGAATATGTGTTTAAACCAAGTTTTATTCTGATTGCTGCAGTAGCTATTTAGTTTATCTTGCCCACTGCATTTTATGTGGGAGTTTTTATGTAGGCAAGACTTGCAGGAGTTTGAAAGAGAGAATATTGGAACATATTGGGTATATTAGAAACAAAGATGCTACAAGTCCATTTTATAGGCATATTCAAGCACACAAGGAAAATTCTTTTAAGTGTTTAGTTTTACAGCGTGTTGCAATAAATAAGAGGGGCGGGGATGATAACAATATTATTGAGAAATGTGAAACTAGATGGATTTTATTACTGCAGGCACATAAACCTCCTGGACTGAATGGTTATATGCCTTTAAAGCCAATTCTAAAGGACAAGAAGTTATGTCATTAATTGATTGTGTAATTAATTAGATTTGTTATAAATTTGGTGTTACCATTGTAGTCATTTGTCTGATGAAGTGCCTGTGAGGCATGAAAGCGCTTACCTCCATTAAATTATTATTTGTTTTTACCTGAAGCCGTGTTGGTCCTGGTTTTACAGTTATTTGATTAGGTTTTAAAATATTTCATAATAAATAATAAAAAAACAAGACAATACTTCTTACTACACAATGCTAGTCAAGAGTTCAGAGATCACAGAGAAATACTTAAAATAATTCAGTAATACGGTTCTGACATCACAGAAAAACACTTAGTCTAATCTTTCTAGTTTCTAGCTATTTCTAAGAGAAAACACACTTCTAAAATAACTTACATATAGAACACAGGCAGAGCTGAGTTGGATGGTCAAGACAAAAATACTTGATGCTCTCTGATTCTCTCTGTTTTTAAAATCACATTCAAATCCCCTTACCTCATTCTTCACACTTCCCTGGGTTCCCAGGCTAACAGAAACTACATTTACATTCTTAACATCTCCTTGTGTTATCTTGCAGCTGGTCAGGAAGCAGAGCAATAAACATACATTTGCATGTTTAAATCTAGCAATTTTATTCTTGGTTAAAACAATAGAAAGAATGTCTTCATCTAGACAGGCTGGAGACGACTTTAGATCAAAGGGTCACAGCATGCTTAACTTGGTCAGCTTTCTGCCAGCAGAGTGTACTGTTGTTACATTAATATTTACAGATAACATAATTATCTCCAAAATTCTATCTGGCTAGGCTGGCAGCCTTCACAGATGGAATGAGTCCCCAAGGTAAGGAGAAACAGGAAGATCAGGAGAGATCTGAAGAAGAAATATGGACATGGGAAAGAAAAAGAGGTTTAATATGGTGTAATATTTATGCAAAGAAGAAAACAAAACTAATCAGTACAAAAAGAGTAGCACCAAATATATTTGAAGAGAAATACAGGCAAAGGAATCTGGACATGGAAAACTTTCCAATACAAAAAAAATAAGAAGACAAAGAGGAAAAGTAGGAAAGAAGATTAGTAATGGAGAATTTTAAGAAATAGAAATTGAGGTTATGGAGTGCCTGCAAAGTAAATGATTCAGTGCAGAAAATCTAACCCAGAAAGCACCACAGCAGGATAGAACAATGGACATCCAAATTAAGAAGAAACCAGTGGAACGGGAAGTGACTGGTTAGTTGCCATATGAAGATATTTTGGAGCCTTTCACAAGAAACCATTATAAACATTCACTTGAAGCTGGACAGCAAGGGAAGGAACAGGAAACTGTGGCAACTCTGACACAGTGAATGTTGAGGAGTGATAGGCCAGTAAGTTCCCATATGACAGAGCAATGGATGACACAGGATGAAACTGAAGAGAATGTGCCATAGGACATTATACAACTTTCTATAGAATGCCTACAGGAAATGTAGAACAAAAAATTTTCCTTGGTTTACAAGAAAATGAGCTAAGAGAAAAGTTGCTTGATTTTAATAGAAATAGGTAGACATATTAAAATCAAAGAAAGAAATAGACTGCAGGAGGTCAATAAAACCCAAAAAGTCAGAAGTTTGATAAAACAAATGAACACAGTAATTAGGACGGCCCATAGAGATCCATACCATATAACAGAAGTAAACCAGATATGTTACTGTGCAGCTAAATTAATAACAGATAAAATTCTACCACAAGAACACAGAGTGGTTTGGGAAAGGAAGGGGAGAAATTGAATACTATCATGGACGTATCGAATAGAGAAAACTATAAAGCAAGTAAGACAAGAAGTGCTACTGTTAGAAGAGTACAGAAGAGAGAACAGATCAACAAAAATACATAGAAAGATAGACATGATAAAATCAATGCACAGTATTATAATGGATCAGAATCTATCATGCACTATCGCAAATAACAAACTAAAAATCGCACCACAAGTGGAAAACCTTAGAAGATACGCAGATAAATATAAAGGAAAAGTACAAAATAAGCAATTTATTGATGACCCAAAAAGTTTTAGAGAGATTTGGTTAACAAGGTAAAAGGAATTGAAAGACCGCTAAAAAAAGAATAGCTACATTTTGGAGAAGTATTTATGAAGATCCTGTGGAACATAACAAAGATGCTAAATGGACAGAAAAAGTAAAAGAAAGAATAAGAAGTTCAAAGGCAAAGGATATGGAATGGGATGAAGTAACAGCCAGAGAGATTGAAACAGTGTTAAAAAAGCCTCTAATGGGAAAACCTCAGGCCCAGATGCAGTATCTAACTTCTGGTTAAAATTATTAACATCCTTGCACGCAGATTTAGCCATGAGTAAGAACTGTTTATAGGCGCACCTTGAGCAGACGCCAACCTGGAAAATAACAGGAAAAACAATGCTCCTACATAAGAGTGAACCTGCAAGCTACCCTAAAAACTATAGACCAATAACTTACCTTCTGATGATGTACAAACTATACACTGTAATTGATGCCGACAGAGTTTATAGTCATTTAGACGAAAACAAAATTATGGCAATAGAACAAAAAGGTAATAAAAGAAAGTCATATGGAACAAACGATCATTTGATGTTAAATAAAGTTATAATGAAGAACTGTAAAAAGGGGAAGAATCAAAGTATAGCATGGATAGACTACAAAAAAGCATTGGATGGTATCCCACATTCATGGATAAAGAGTGATTAAAAATATACAAGATACACTGTATACTGATTGATTATATTACTGCGACCATGAAACAGTGGTAAACCACTTTACAGTTAAGCCATGATAAAGGGAAAATAATTATTCTAGGGATAAAAATTCAAAGGGAAATATTCCAGGGTGACTCGCTGTCACCGCTGCTCTTTTATCTTGCCCTTAACCCATTAAGCTGTCTACTTAACAGATTAGGTCATGGCTGTAATTTAGCTCCTAGAAAACAACAAAGTGTAAAGACTTATCATCTTCTTTTTGTAGATGATTTAAAATGGTATAGTTCATCAGGTGAGGAACTGAAAACACAACTGCAAGTGGTCAAAACGTTTTCAGATGATATAAGAATGTCCTTTGGTCTTGATAAATGTGCAAAAGCAACCTTTAAAGCAGCACCAAGAAAAGATCAGTTTGGGACAGGGATATGATATAAAAGAACTTGAACAAGATGGAGTGTATAATATTTGGGGATTGATGAAGGATCAGCAATAAAACATGAATAAATGCAAATAAAATAGTAAGAAATATTTTGGAAAACTTTAATACTAAAAGCGGCATTGACATGTAGAAATAAAGTCTAAACTATAAACCAGTTTTCTCTTCCTGTCCTAGCTTGCAGTTTTGGAGTGACTGACTGGCCCCAAAAGGTACTGGATAGTTTGAACAGGTAAACAAGGATGTTTCATGTTCATTAACTGATTTATAAAAAGCAGTGCATACCAAGATTATATATTTCCATTCTGAAGGAGCTATGGGCCTCCTCGAAATTGACTACATGTATAGATCTACAATAGTAGGACTGCATACATATCTACTGACCTCACAAGACCCAAACATAGTGAAAGTTTTGAAAGATGAGGAGAATAAATCTAAGATGACTTCCTGCTTAGTTTAGCAGAAGCATATCGGCATCATGCAGGAATGGAAATCAAACCAGAAGTAGATAAAAATCAAGCAGCAACTGAATGTACCAAAAATCAAAAGAAAGAATATAAGGTAAAGGATCAGATAAGAAGACAAGAAATGTGGAAAATGTATGAATATAGTTGCAAGTATAGAAAAATTTTGGGACAACCTCATGTTGATCAGAATTGCATGCAGGAATGGTTAAGGAGAGGTGAATTTAAACCAAGAGATGAAAGGTTAATATTGATGGCCCAAGACAGTGGACGAAGTACTTGTTGGTTTACAAAGTCCAATGAACAAGTAGGAGAAATAGACAAATTTAGGTTTTGTAAAACAGAATTGGAAACAGTTGCACATCTTGTTTCTGGTTGTGATATACTGATAGCAGAAGTACTGTATACTGAAAGGCATAATAATGTGGCAAGACTGTGGAATTGGGGATTGTGCAAACATAATACTGAAGTAGCTGAAAAGCACTGGAAACATGAGATTATGTCACATGGGATCATCCATTACCAACAGTTCAAAAATAGATAATATAGTGGTCCACGAAAAACAGACAAAAGTAGCATTGATTATTGAAATTGCTACAGCCAGTGACTACAGTGTCTTAAGTACAGAGAGACACAAAGTCATAAAATACTAGGATTTGCAGATAGAAACTAGGGCAATGTGAAAGAAAGATACCCAGACAGTTCAAGTAGTAGTAGGAGCAATGAATCTTATAAAAAATAATTTGCAATCATGCTTAGATATGTTACTGATACATGTAACGCCATATGAATTACAAGAATCATTACTGGGCACATTGCAGGTCCTGCAAAGAGCTCTTCTGGCTGACATCAAAGATGACTTATTTCATGAACTTTAATCATACTTTTTAGGAATTAACTCCATTCCTGTCATGGTATTAGAAACCCAAAAGATTTGGAGAACTTAAACAATGATACACTTTTGAACAGTTGTATCTTTCTTACCCCTTCACACAGCTTTACAAAGCTGAAATATTGGTCCTTTGATTAACAGCCTGGGCGGAATCTGTACTTTTGGACTATTTCTTCTGAATGTGAAGTACGACATTCAGCTGAAACCTCATCTCTGACATTTCGATAAAGCCCTTTTCAGGGAAGCTGAGGAGAATGGTTTCCTTGTAGTTGGACCACACCCACTGGTCCCCTTCCTAAAAAAGGGATTAAGACCTGAGTTTGTCTTTTAGTACTGTTTGCACCTTTCATATAAAGTGAAGAGATGCCTTAGCTTTGCTAACCCAACATGTCCAATACCTTTAGAGTTTCTAAAAAGAGGATGGCACCTACACCTACAAACCTACCATTGTAGAGGGATCTAAGCAATGCAATGACTTTAGTTGCAGTGCTGAACCCCAAACCATTGATTCCATTTACTATCTCCCCAGAGGCGGGCCTTTCACTGGGATGTATAAGGCTCTTCAGAACATTCCTTCTACCTCATGAAAGTCTTCCAAGTAGTGGTCAACATTTGAAATTCTGTGTTTCCCTTTTGAGGCACAGAATGGCTTGTCAGAACACTTTTAAAGTCACATGGTTGCCTTTCTCCATGACCTCTTCAAATTCTGCCCATGCCTAAGGCTGCAGTTTAATAACAGCTGCTTGATCTGGGTTTATTGATTTGCTAGTATTTCTAATCTCAACGTATTTTATTTATTTATTTTATTTACACTTTATTAACTGGATTAGTCACATTAGACCAGTGGTCTCTTTTCAGGGATGCCCGAAATGGTATTCATACTGACTTGGAGAAATTTGGCCAGGTTACTGGGGAACTTTCACTACTCTTTTCTATAAGTATGGGATCTTTTACATCTCTGAAAGATGGTGATTCAGTTTAACATCTCATCAGAAGGCAGCACACTTATGATTATAGCACCCCCCATGCTGCACTATAGTGTCCATGCCAGAGAGTAGGTAAGTACTAGGCTAGCTTCCCTTGTGAGCCATTTTAAGCCTAGCCAGTTTCCCTGTTTTTGCTCAAAATAACCTTTCCCATTTAGTTATAGATTGGCCTTACCCATCCCATGGTCGATAATTGTATATTACCCCTAACGAGAAAAACCTGAATCATACCATAGATAATTTGAGGGGACCCGTGCATGCAATAAAGCATTCTGGAGCTGCCTCTGTCCATTAGTAGTAAAGGGGGAGTCCTGGTGTAAATGTTCTGTTTCCCATCCGCAAATCTAAGCTGTGCTTGAAAATGGACAGGGATGAACTTTATTTTATGAGAGTGGGGTGTCTGCTCCATAGCAGTGGTTTCCTCTGTGAAATATGCCTATCCCTCCAAACTGTTCTGTTGATGTTGCAGAAGAAGTTTAGATTCATAGACCAAGTATTTCTGATGCCGTTTGACTTACTGATGTGCAGTAAATCCATCAGTAATGAGTTGGAGGATGCATTGTATGCCCGACACAGGTCACCACTTAGCAGTCCGTAGTTTACTGAGTACAGTGGTAAGGCTTTGAGTTGATCCATATAGGACATTTTGTTTAGACCTTGTATCTTTTTAGTAAGGTATCTCTGTGGACATTCCAGTTGTTGCATGTGTCTGGACAAATACATGCCAAAGGGGGAGTTATATTCAATTACTGGCCTTATTAGGGCTGAGTTGAGGGGGACAATGACATGCCTACATCTACACATAATCCCTTTCTTTATGAATCAGAAAGTCTAGAAGTTCAGACAACTCTGGCTTGCAGCAACCTCTTTATATAAACTTGATTTTCATGTAATCTGCCTGCTATACAATTAACATTCCATGAAAATGCTCATTTTTAACCTAAACATTTGCAACAGTGTCAGCAATATCATGGCTATCCATCAATAAACCATACATGTTCACTTTTCATTCACTCACCTTGTAAGGTGTCAATGGTAATTTTCTATGGAAGTTTGAGTAACCATAGCTACTATGTGTACAGAGGTGAAAAGAATGCTCCAGACCTCCTCAAAGCAGTATGACAGCTGAAGAACAGATTTTTATTCTCAGCAGTCTAAAAGTAACCAAAGTATCCTAGGGACCCAACAGTTACTGTCATAGAATCTTCTTGAGTGATGGCATCCATCCATTTAAAAAAAAAATGGGACACAGCGGAGCTGTAACCTATCCTAATCCATGGAACACTCTGAGCTAGAATAAACATAGATAAAGGAGCACTGTGGAGTTTTTGGTGTACAGAAACTGCTTCAGAATATGACACTCTAGTAATCATTTCAATATTTAATAGTGTTACTAATCTATGGGTTCCATATTTCTAGGAATTTTGCTTAAGTTGTGCAAGTTTTCTTGTACTTGATTTTTTTCAGTGTGTACAGTAATTTTTCTAAGCCAATATAATATATCATATACTTGAATTATTCAATGTTTTGAGGACGACATCCAGTAATGACCCTCTGTTAAGTGGTTTAGAAAGTTGAAGAAAGTGGTCTAATATATGATTAGTGTGCCTTGTAAAGAAACTTTTAGATTTTTTACAATTGCTTTGGAATACGCAGTTTTAACTGGAAATGTCTGTAGGAAGTAAGGGAATATATTTGTATGAAATGTGTATTTTTTATCTTATCAGATAAAACAATGTTATAATTACAGAAGGCCAGGTAAGCAAACCATGGCAGTTAGTGTGGAGGACTGAGCCTTAAAACTGTTAATGTGCTGCTTCCTGCAATCAGAGTGACAGGGTTTGATTCCTTCCGCCTTCATTTGCATGCTATGCAAATCAAAGCAAGTAACTTAACCAGACAGTGCACCTGGATGTCCCTGAAAAGAGGACATGTGTGTCCAGTGGACTTAACCAGTTATCAAATATATAAAAGAAAAAAAAGGTGAGCTGCTAGCTAACCACAGAATATTTTAGAGTGGGAAGATGCTACCAAATTGAATAAACGTTTAAGATATAATGACAAATGACTGCAGGAGATCTAAAAGGCTTTTGCCTTTGTCATATTTAGCTGGCAATGTATTACTTCTAAATGAGATTAAAATGTGCTACATATGGTTATTTTTTCTGTAGGACAGCAAGATAAACTAGTAAGTCACTACATTGTTTACTAGAAGAAAGTTATTTGAGATGAATCACTTCTTAAGATTATAGTATATTTCCATGTTCTCACCTTCTTGTGCTTATTCCTTTGGTGGGAAGTGAATCAATATTACACGAGTCCTGGGTCAGAAACAAAAATGGTAATACTGTGATGCACAATGCTATGAACACAGAGGCTGCTTACGTTTCTTTGGACAAACTGATCCTTGTGCACATTTGACCTACCATGTCTACTTAGGTGTCTTCACTGCAGGATAATGAGATATCCAGCCAACTAATAGGAGTAATTCAGAGTTTGCAGTATAAATGGACATGACATTATTTTTGATGTTCAGACAAACAATAATCCAACTAATAACCACACCAAAAATGTGGAAAAAACAGCAAAAGTCCAGAAAAAATTCCACAAGATTTATTATAGACAGTTAAGCACTTTCATTTCCTAGTGGGACTTCTTCAGAATTGAAGAAGTTTCACTTGGGGACGAAAGCCCATTAACTATTTGTAATAAATCTGTGCAATTTTATCTGGACTTTTGCTGTTTTTCCCACATTTATGGTGTGGTTATTATTTTTGAGGTTGACAAACTACAGCAACTGACTAAAGGTAAATGTATATTGAAATAAAATTCATGCCATGACTGAGGACTGAGATATTGCTGTGGGAAACTACCGACCAGCTGTATGAAGGTCAGATATATCCTGTGCTGTCTGATTGTTCATTTGCTAGTTTTTTGAAAGCTGCTTTACTTAAAAACTTAAGCTTTCAGTCATTTGTGATGATGATTTTCCAGAATTATTTCTCTTCCTTGTGCAGATAAGCTTATTTGTTGCATCTTCTCAATTTTACTAGAAATAATTTAATTATATATTATATGCGACAGTAACTGTAGTACACTTGCATGTTTGCTGTATATAGTTACATTGCTGTTATTAAGTGGGACTATATAATTAAAGTATAGATTAATTAACATTACAGCCAAATGATGCCTCCAGGTGCATCTTCAGTTCACTCCTACTAACGCCTCCAGGCGTCAAATGTTGCTTGTTCATATTTGCATCAATAATTCCAAAGCCATGCTATATACAAGGTTTTAAAAATATATTTTAAAGCTTACACAATGGCAAACTCAACTGCATTAATATCTGATCTATGTCTAGTGCAGGTAAGAGATATTAAATGTTATTTTTATGATATTAATTTATATAGATGTAATGTTCAAATTTTTCTAAATATATCAATAATCAAGTAACACAGACAAAACTCCTTAGCTTCATATGAAAGCGCTCATCTCAATGAACAAAATGCTGCTGACATTATGTGTGTAATTTCAATGGTTGCTGAGATATTGTAAATTGTTTACAAAATATTACACATGTAATGATTACTGTGTTAACTGTAACTTATAAAATTCACTTTAAGTCCTAGAACCTAAAGAACACTACTACCATAAAAATAGTTTGTGCTAAAGAGTTGGCCATTTATACTTCTTTCATAACACCTGCGGTTCCAGAGATATGAACATTTGTTTGAAATGTGAGGACGTAATTTGATTCTGTCAAAGTGCTTAGGCTCTGTCCATTGGAAGTTATAGTGCAAACTTCCTAAGCTCCATTGGAGTGAATGAAATAAGTGACAGGATAAAAGCTATATTGATGTATGAGCTGCTTTTTAATTTCATAGTAGCACTTATGTTGTCTTAAAAATAAGGTTCTGTGTTTTAATAATGTTAATATGATCTGTTGTTTTCTAAAGGTCTCAGCAATGGATTCAGACAGTGGTCAATATGGAAAAATATGGTACTCTCTTGTTGATGGTTTCAGTAATTATGGAAGGCCACAGAACTTCAGAGTTGAGCCTCACACTGGTCAAGTCTGTGTGTTATTGGATATTGATAGAGAAAGTGGTCCACAGTGCTACAGTTGTTTGGTAAAAGCTGAAGACGGAGTAAGTAAAACTTTTATTTCATTTACTTTAGAAGTAAAATTAAAATAAGACTGCAAGGCAATCAGCATAATTAACTTTTTGATACTACGTTTAGCAAACATACATCAGATCATTTGCATAAACTGTTCATTAATGCTGACTGCCACTGTTACAGTGGACAGTGAGAATGAAATAGTTTAACTGAGAAAGATAGTAAGTAATTTAGAATAAAATGAAAGAATAAAGCTTGAAGGTTCAGCGTGTCATATTACACTGGATAGTCAAAATACTGGAATCTGGGTAACATTTCTTTGCCTTGCAGCACACACACTCAGCTGTGGATAGGTATATAAGCCATATGTTGAAGATAGAGACAACAACACTTCAGCAGAAATCCATCTCACTCCATCCTGGTTACTTCGTAAACTACTTCATAGTGCAGGGTTTTCTTAATTATACATTTTTGTTTTTCCTTATATTAGCTGAACATTTGCGTCTGAATTCTGAACATTTAGTAATATGCAGATAACATGCAAGCACTAACTGGACTCCAAAGTATGCAGATTACTACTGAGACACATATTACAAGGTACCAGGAAAAAAACCTGCTTGAGTTGGATGTAAGCTGTGAACGTTTCAAAGGTCCTGCATGCATCAGATTTTGCTACCAAAAGGAAATCACTTTTAGAACATAGTGCATGCCTTAAAGATGCACAAATGAAAATTTCTAGAGATAGTGGATATGTTATAGAGAGCTAATTTCCAAAACTGTCTCCATGGAATGAGCAAGTAGGAAAAGTTAAGCTATTATATTTGCCAGGTAATTGGCAATACAAATAAATCAATGACAAAAATCTTTAGTGGTATTTTCACAGGAACAAAACTAGTATTTTAATATTTCTGAATCATCTGAAGGATCATACTGTGTAAAAGATGCTGAACATAATGGGAGGACCATTCAGTTCTACCCCCACTTGTAGGTTCTAGATAGTTCATTGCTACTTCAGTGTTGTCTGGTGACAAATGTCCATGCTGGCCCATCATAACTGAATTTTTAACTTATCTGGTTTAGATACTGGTACTGCGGTTGGGTGGGCGTTTGAAAGACATGCGTAAATGGGCATGCCTTCATTGAAGGTTGAACGTCGAGCTGGCACCTTGGCGTTCGTAAAAAATCTACTGCCAATCATTAGCAGACCGGAGTTCTGCTGTGGTGACCCCTAACTGGGAAAAGCCAAAAGACAAACAACAACAACTGTAAGGTGTCAAAAATAACAAGAAATAATTGAGAATATTCTTTTGTTTGTTTAGCAAAAACATACCTATCTCAGTGAGGCCAAACTTAGATCCATGAAAAGAAATTCTCAGGAACCTTACTCTGTGAAAAAATTGCACTGACCACATGATCCATCAAACTGGTCAGTAAAAAAAAAAGTATTTGCCACACATTAGCAACTGTAAATATACCAACACTAAGACTGCACAACGATGGGGATAAGGTGAAAGTTCCTTATGTCTACTATTCACTGATCTTTGTATCACATCTACACACAGTGATAGTAGATTTAGGCTGGGGCATGGGTTGCATCCCCCTTTTCTCTGCTGTGACCTTGTGTACATGGTCACAATCTTTTCACGTCTGTACCAGCTTAACAGCACTTTCTGATTTTTATGAAATTTAAAGCTTTTATTTTACTCGTAGTGTCACCACAATGGGCCCGACAATTGGAGGAGCTGTCATGATCAAGCATCTCAGAGAGAGAAGGCGTGTATAAGAGACTTAGAAGCTATAATCTGTCTATTACATGCAGGGAAAAAAAAGCATTCAAACCTTTAAAAATTAATGATGTTGGTAAGGATATTTCACATTTATAAAAACACTTCTAGTCCAGAGTCATGAGTTCTAGCAAGGTGGTGTCCATTACTAGGCAGTATAAATTGTAAAATAATTCAATAAGTAACCATCAGCCACTGAGAGTCTAAGACAGTCAAATATCTTAGCTGTGTCTCATTAAGAAGAATATTACTTATTCCGAGTCTTTTAAAAATGGGTGTTTTATACTATTCTACTTTGGAATGGTTTAACACAAATTCATTATCATTTTTAATAAATATTCATGACAGTGGTACTGAATATTGCTGAATCAGTATTAATGCATTCAAATAACTAATTTTAAGTTAATATAAACAGCTAATAACCAAGTTGTGAGCCTCCTGGTTGAAGTTGTTTGTAAATGGCCCATATTCTGTAACCTACTAGTTGACAAAGATTGAACACTCAACCTGCAGTTGCCTGAGGTTCAGTCCATATGCAAGCAGAGCTCCTTCATAGGAAACCACTGTCAGCAAGTTGTGCTGGCAGTGATGCCCTTTTTGGGGAAGTGTTCCCCTTCTTCAAGCTGGTGTGACCCTGGAGTTGGTATATGTAAGCTTGAAGGTTTGAAGGACTTGCAGCCTGCACACATTCTTACATTTTTTAAATTTTTTTCCATTGGGTGCATTTGGGGATTCCGATTCTCTGTGCATTTGCTTTCGTCCACTCATAGTGAAAGTCCATATTTTGCCCATTTGTTCTACATTATGGCAGGTAGTGTTCCACATTTTGCAGATGAAAGATTGAGAGCTATGGAGATCATTTATTTGACAAGGTGTATAATTAGAAAAAATAATGTACTACCAAAAGATAAAAATATCTTGCATGGAATGAGTACTGTAAAAATAATATTTGAACTACATTACTAGGCCAGGATCTGTTAATTTCCTTTGTGCCATTAAAAAGTGTAGTCTTACAGCAGACTGCTTAAACAATTCTCAGTTCTTATTAAATCAAATACTTCATTTTGTTTTATCCTGCAGCATTGTCCAAAAACAAAAATAACTTCTATTTTTAAAAGAAAATGACAAAACAAATTATAACTAGGAGAAAGGCCTCAAAATAGGGTACTTTTTAAATGTTAGTCCTTTTAATGTATAACTTCTCAAAATAATTTGCAAATTTAGGAGGGGGTGGAGCAAAACTTGGAGAACAAATTGTAGGTGGGTCCTCCAAAATCTACACAATTGTGAAGTATGGGGGTGGAGTATGAACCAAAACCTGAACCACCTGAGGATAATTGCTCACCTTAGCCTGACTCACAGAGACAGTATAATAATTTCCTTAAATTATTGGTGCCACTAGTATGTTGGTCATATAATGTTTACTAGACAACTTCAAAAAGGCTTCCACTGAAATGTCGGCACTCAAAATGCCAAGTGTTGACAAGCTGGAAAAAAAAGACTGAAAACACAGGAGAAGAACAAATCTCGAAAATTGGTCTTCTCCTTCAAACTTCTTTTGCCATTGCCTGAACTTATATATACCAACTCCGAGATCGCCATGCCTCAGAGAAAAGGGAATATTCCTAGAAATGGCATCTCAGACTTAGTACATGAAAGTTCAGTCTTTTGAACATTAAGTCTCCATATTTCAGAATTCACTGTAGTAGGTCCCGACATAAAAGCCAGGTACAGTTGTCATTCTCGAGCTGTGGTTTGCATACCATTGTGCTCCTAATGTACTGCATTTTATGTTGGGAAGACTGAGTGAAAATTAGCCAAGAGAATATATGAACACTGTTATGAAATAATGTATCACAATGAAACCAATGCTTTATACAGACATATTAAAATATTTCCCCAGCATTCTTTCAAATTTGCAGTGTTACAAGTCAAGAGTGAAGGGAGAGGGGCACCATGGAAGCTGTTTTTAGAAGAAAAAGAAGTCTGGAGGCAAATATATTTAAATTCTAATCGACCACCAGGCTTAAATGAAACAATTTCCATTTCAAGCTTATTAAAGTTAAAAGTTTTTGATATATAAAGTGAGGTGTCACTATGGTTCTATATTTTAATTAGTAATTAAAACATCATCAGTGGGTTTATATGTATGTTTTATTTGTTATTCTGGTGTATCCTTGATGTATATTTTGTATATTTTGTGTATTTTTTAATTGAACATTTGTATGTATATAAAGTATTTCTTATTTATTTCTTAATGTTGCTTTATTGAAAGGTGTTTTTTATTTGTTTAACAGTTTTGTGATTGGCTGCTGAGTTAATTGTTTATATGACATCAGAGTATTTAAGTGAGTATGAACAAGTATATGGTGTCTGAAGACGTTTGGTAATACCAAACGAAAGTGCTAACTTCAATAAAATTCTTGGGATTTTACACTAGTGTTTCATAGGTTCATACTAGGCTATCTGCCCTAGGGCATTTATAAGCCTAACCAGAGTGTGTTTGGCTTTCACCACCCATTTTAAATTAATTTTGCTATGCCCTTTTTCGAGGTTAGTATACTGTGCCTCTGTCTAACAGTGACACAGAAGTGATACCCGGGGTAAACCTATGATCTCCCATCCACTCATCAAGATTCCTCTTGAAGAGAGTCAATGAGGGACTCTGCCTAACCTGGACTGGGATTTTATTCCAGAGTGAAGGGAGCATCTGGGTTATGAATCTGTCCCTCCAGCATGTCCTATTTATTTCAGTGCTGAGGTTCAAGTCTGTCGAGCGCGTAGCTCGATGGGATTTGGATTTTCTGAGGTGCAGCATGTCCATTAATTCCGGGTTGGACATGGCTTTATATGTCAGGCACAGATCGCCTCTGAGCAGGCGGTATGCCACTGAGTAGAGCTGGAGTTTCTTTAACCGGGCAGCATATGGCATCTGTTTGAGCCCTTTGATCCTCTTGGTGAGGTACTTTTGGGGTCTTTCCAGTTGCTGCAGGTGTCTGGTAAGGTACATCCCAAAAGGGGCATTGTACTCAATTATGGATCTGATGAGGGATGAGTAAAGTGGCACGATGACCTCCCCTGATCTAGATGTGAATCCCTTCATGATTAGGTGGGCTATATAAAATGTTTTTCTAACACTTTGGCCATGTGGTTGTCAAATGAGAGATTGCTATCAACTTGGGTCCCCAGGTCCCTAATTACTTCTTCTGTACTTAATGGATTACCACCTATGTGGTAATTTGTGGGCACTTTGTTTTTGCCAAAGGGGATGACTATATACTTTTTGGCATTTAGCTTGAGGCCATGGCTCTGGCACCAGTTGTCTGTTTCTATGAGGCCCTTTTGGAGGATGCTTGTGTCGGCTGGAGAGTCGATTATGGCGCCCAGTTTGCAGTCATCTGCGAACTTGGTCAGCCACAGTCCTTCCATGTTGGCCTGTACCTCCGAGAAATATATACCGAACAAGAGAGGTCCCAGGACTGAGCCTTGTGGGATGCCACTTGTAACTGGTTTGGAGGCTGACATGGCTTCAGCAATTCTAACCATGTGGGTTCTGTCCTTGAGCCAGTTTGCAACCCATCTAGTGACATAGGGGTTTATATTTAAGCTGGTGAGCTTATCTATAATGCCCGAATGGGGTATTGTATCGAAGGCTTTTGCGAGGTCCAGATAGGCTGTGTGGACCACCTTCCCCTCGTCAATGGCCTTGGTGACTGTTTCAAAGAAATCAGCCAGGTTTAAGAGGCAGGATCTGCCCTTAACAAAGCCGAACTGGGTAGGATCCAGTGTCTGTAGGTCCCCAATATCTTTATTTATGAGGTCCATGATGATCCTTTCCATAGCTTTGCAGACCAAGCTAGTCAGGCTTATGGGGCGATAGTTTCCAGGATCCATTGAGGCACCACCTTTGTGGAGAGGGACCACTGTTGCTGTATGCCACTCTTTGGGTACATATCCTGTAGTAAGGCTGAGATTGAACAGTAGTTTTAAGTTTGGGTTTAGCTCTTCTTGGAGTTCATGTAGGACGCAGCCCGGGACGCCATCTGGTCCCATTGATGCTGTGTTTTTTGCTTTGGAGAGGGCAGCTCATACCTGAGCATCTGAGAAATCAGGGGGGCAGCACTCTGCTGGGATAGATATTTGCCATTTTGGTGAGGAGGGGGGGAGAAGTTTGCTCTGAACCTGTCAGCTAGGATGTTGGCAATGTCTGTGGGTTCAGTGTATTTTTTGTCATTTTGGACTAATTCTGAGCATATCTGGGAATTCCCACCCAGGTTCCTAACATAACTAAAGAAAGCCTTGTGATTATCCTTAGTGTCCTGTGCAATTTTTCTCTCGAAGCTGGCCTTAGACAATTTTATGAGTGCCCATAGTTTTTTGCTAATACTGATCAGAGATGCCTTCCATTTCTGGGATTTTGCTCTATCATGTAGTAGCTTCCTCCTTCTATTGTATAGTTTGTTTATGGCTGGGGTCCACCAGACAGGACATCTGCCTTTGGAGGATTGGGTCTTGGTTTTATTTGGGATTGCATGATCCATGCATTCCTGAAGGTGTTCATAGAATGCATTTATAAAGGATTCTGCGGTCTGGGCCATATTTTCCACAGGCCCGGGGGCTTTGAAGGATTCCACCTCGGTTTTGAGGAGTGTGAAATTTGCTTTAGAGAAGTTTTTCACTGTGGTTTTCAGGGCAGGGGGTGGAGTCGGGATGTGAATATCCAGTGAGATTAGTTTATGGTCTGATCTTACCAGTGAGGGATACACTTCTGGTCTGGAGCATAGAGTCCCCATGTTGGTGATGATCAGGTCCAGTATGTTTTCCCCTCTTGTGGGAGTGGTAACAAGTTGTTCCATAGCATTTGAGTTTATAAATTCTAGGAACCTTTGGGCTAGGGTGTTGGAGCTAGAGTAATGCTCCCAGTCTATGTTTGGGTAGTTGAAGTCACCCAATATAATGGTGTTTGGAGAGACCTTCATATTTTCCAGTGTTCTCAGGAAGGCCGAGTGGGGTTCCTGGGTTTGGGAGGGTGGTCTGTAGCAGGCTATAAACTGGAAGGCAGTTTTACCCACTGTTAGTTGCACATGGATAGTCTCTGATGCTTCGTGCTGTGCCACCAACCTGGAGGTGTGGGTATCTTTGAAGAATATTGATACTCCCCCTCCTTTTGTGGTTTGGTCCAAGTTTTGGGGCCGAAAAGCATGGTATGAGGTATAACCTGGTAGTGCTGGGGTGCTCTTGGGAGCCTTGAACCAGGTTTCTGTTACTGCACAGATATCGATGTTCTCCATGCTAAGGAGAGTTTCGAGTGCATGCATCTTGAGGTTTAGACTTCTGGCGTTGAGTAGCATTACTCTTAGTTTCTTATCCCTTGTGATACCTATGGAGGTGGGTTTGTCTTTTGAGCCTTGCCTAAAAAAGGCACTATGGGGGTAGCAAGAGCCTTTGCCAATATCCGAAAGCCCAGGGTTGACAGGTGCAAGCCATCCCTAGCGAAGCATCCAGTGCCTGTGTTTTATTTTGTTTTATTTACTAGTTGGTGTTTCATTTTTTTCATTTTCAGGTTTTCTGTGGAGCATGGTAGAAGCTAATGCTGCCATTCCACATGCTGAATTTAGTCAACTACGTGACTCTGTACATATTTTAACCTTGTTGGACCAGCAGCTTACGCAAAAGTCCCAGGTGATGGACAGAAATGATTGTGTACTTACTAATTTTGATAACACACCGGAGATACTGAGACATAGAAGTAATACCTTGGTAAATGCGAACATTCCTCTTGTATTAATGAATGAGGGTGTCCTATTCTGGGAAATCAACCCTGTGCAAGTAGAAGTCAGTTGCCATTGTTCGATGCCTGGCTACAGAGGAATATACCAAATGTGGTGTCTAGTGAGGGAGATATGCCAGCTGTTAATCTAAAATTAAGTGAGTTTAAAAGGAAGTTAACTGAATATCATAAAATCCAACAAGAAAATGTTTATTTTCATGAATGTTTAAAATTGCAAGAAGTACCTAAAGGTCTTCAGACCTGGAAATACCCTATTGGCTTGATACAGCACTCCCTCCTACACCAGGAGCTCTTGGCCATGTTTGATAGACATGGCTGCGAGCTTATGGAGTTGCCTATAAAGCACAATAGCATCACTCTAGACAAACTTTATCAAGAGATTAAACAACTCGATAATGCTATAAACCAGTCGGGTTTATATAACAGCCATAAGGAACAGTACAGTTCCATTTTCAAAGACATTGACAACTTATGTGCTCAAATTGCCTAACATAAAAGCAAAAAATTGGAAAGGGATAGGCGGGCCTATAATTTGGGAACAACCTACCCTATTCCTCCAGGAGGGCAATCAACATGTTCTGGCAATGCAAGAGCTTGCATAACAATGATAATGGTGGTGCTATGGAAGATAACCAGGCATCTGACCCTTTAGGACCATGAGAGCTGAGATACTCAGAAAGATTACAGAATCTAAGACAACAGAATTGCAGTCCATATCCACAGGGCAACAGGAGGAGATGGCAAGACCACAGGAACAACTACATGAGGAATCAGAGGTGACTGTTTTTGAGATTTACAAGGTAGTGTTTAACACTACCCAGGATTTTTAAATTTACAATTACAGCAGTATTCATTTGTCGTTTGTACATGCTGATTTTTTCAGCAGAGGTTACAGTTTTGTACCTAGCAGGAATGCTGATATTGTTAGACTAATTTGTGAATTAAAACTTTATGTGCATAATTTAAATTTGAAATATATCCACAGAAATAACACCAATGATGTTTTTTTAGTAATAGTGACCTAAGGACGCCTAGTATTTACAATCCAGAATTATACCATGTATTAAAAACTTTTGAACAAGCATGTGAAATTGATTTTGAACAATCTACCTGAATGTAATAATTTGCCCCCTGAAGAATTTAAAGTGTTGAACCAGTTGAGAGCTAATGGTGAGGTCAGATTTATGCAACCCGATAAGGGAGGGGGGCATTGTAGCTATGTGCAAGCAGGATTACATACAGAGAATGTTTCATATGCTTTAAAGTGATACTTATTGTGAAGCCTTACTCAATGAGGTTGATCTGGCATATCGGAGAATCGACTATGATTTATTAGACATGGTTACCCAGGACCCAATCTCAGTGGCAGATTACATCTATATGTCCACTGAGTTTCCTAAGATCCCTGTGATCTTTGGAGTTCCAAAGATCCGCAAGGACCTGGGAGACCCCCCCCTTATGCCCCACAGTCGATTCTGGATGGTCCAAAACCAGCTGTATTGCCCAACTTCTAGACAACAAGTTGAAACATGAGGTCCTTCGGATACCACATATATGCCGTGACTCCTGGCAATTTCTTACCATGTGTAATAGTCTAGTACCATTCCATGATGGAGTTTTCTTAAATATAGATGTTAAGGATTTGTTTAGCTGCATCCCACATTCCATAGGTTTGGAATGGTTTTCTGATTTTTTACATCAAGTATTAGGATTGAACCAGGATTTAATTAATACCTACAGCCAATTAATGGAATTGGTACTCAAACATAATTATATACAATTTGAAGGTTATTATTTTAAACAACTACAGGGATTGGGTATGGGGTCCGCCTGCGGACCACTATTTGCTAGCATTGTAATGGCATGGTGGGAAAGGTGTTTTCTTTTTCCAAGTATCTATTATGCCCATATTTCTGTGTATGTCTGGTTCCTGGATGACCTATTTGTTGCCTGGAAGAGCCTAATCGGAATGATTCCACAATTTATGGAATATATCAGTAGTACTATGGAATTTTTTAAATTTACTTATATTTTGGATCCTGATAAGGTCTCCTATTTAGATGTTATGATAACTAAAACAGTAAATGGGGGGGGGTTAAGTCTACCATCACCAGAAAGCCAACATTTTTTAACTGCTATTTACATTGTACCAGCAGTCACCCACCTCATGTCAAGAGAGGCATTATAAAGGGACAATTAGTAAGGGCTGCCTGTATGGTCTCAGAATTCGGTGATTTTCTGGCAGAATGTACCAGGATGACTAAAATGTTCTTAGACAGCAGGTACCCCCCCCATCTTGTGCAGAATATAAGTGAGGAAGTTATAGCAAAACGAAGTAAGGGAATGTACCAGCCTCTATTAATGCCATTCCCGAGTCACCCATTTTGGGCAGTATGTCCCTCCTACAGGATTGCAACGGGAGTCCAGATTGGGTCAATTTATTTACAAACAGATCCACCAATTCAAATGAAGTGAGATTGAGTAACAACAGTACTTTCCCTTGCTCTTTTGTTACAACATATAGTAGTAACAGTTTAGTCATTTTTGACATCATAAGTAAAAATTGGAGTATTATTAGAGGTGAACAGGACATGGTGAGTATTCTAGGTAGTAGACCACAAGTGGTATATTTAAGCAATAACCCATGCCTGGATATGGATAATGCTGGATTTACCCACAGTTGGTGTGGTTTGGTCATGAGGGCAAAGCCCGATTGGCCAAACAAAGACAACCGTGGGTAAATCCAGCATTACCCACACCCAGAAGTGGGTTATTGCTATTATACAATGACATTATTTAAGAAAGGAAATACTTACTTTTGTTAAATAATGGCATTGTATAATGCCTCTGTGCTGCCCTTCCACAGCTGTCTGGTATTCTGTGGCAGTTCTGATGTACTGCGCATGTGTATGCTTACGCAGTACATCAGAGCTGTGGGTGGAAGCAACGGAGAAAGCAAGATCTCCGTTGCTTTTTACAAAGTGTCTCGCTATGTTAAAGGAGTTTAACATAGCGAGGCAGTTTTAAAAAAAAGCAATGGAGAATCTCAATTGCTTTTTTTAAAGCTGTCTCGCTATGTTAAACCCATTTAACATAGCGAGACAGCTTTAAAATAAGCAACGGAGAAAGGAAGATCTCTGTTACTTTTTTTAAAGCTGTCTCGCTATATTAAACTCCTTTAACATAGCGAGACAGATTCTAAAAAACAACGGAGATCTTGCGTTCTCTGTTGCAGTAAAAAAAAAAAAAGACTTATACTAATGGAAAAAGTCCGGGCAATCAGACCTTTTTCCATTAGTATAAGTCTGATTTACAACGTGCACGCTGACCAATCAGTGTGCACGTTTTGGAATATTAATGGGTGGTCGTTGTATAATGTAGGGGTGATAATATCAAAAACATTCTGGAACTAAATGGTAGCATTGGAAGGGATGGTAGAATGGCGGCTTGTGGTATGTGTCATCACTGTCCATATATTTGGACAGGATCTACAATTAGGGTAAATAACAAGTCCATTTCAATAAAAGCCAGGTACAGTTGTCATTATTGAGTTGTGGTTACATAGCATTGTGCTTCCAATGTACTGTGTTTTATATTGGGAAGACTGAGAGAAAATTAGCCAAGAGAATATATGAACACTGTTATGAAATAATGCATCACAATGAAACCAATGCTTGTAGACATATTAAAATATTTCCCCAGCATTCCTTCAAATTTGCAGTGTTACAACAAGTCAAGAGTGAAGGGAAAGGGGGGACCATGGAAGCTGTTTTTAGAAGAAAAAGAAGTCTGGTGGCAAATATATTTAACTTCTAATCAAGCACCAGGCTTAAATGAAACAATTTCCATTTCAAGCTTATTAAAGTTAAAAGTTTTGATAGATAAGGTGAGGTGTCTCTATGGTTATTTATTTTAATTAGTAATTAAAACATTGTCAGAGTTTATATGTATATTTTATTTGTTATTCTGGTGTATCCTTATGTATATTTTGTATATTTTGTGTAGTTTTTAATTGAACATTTGTATATATTTAAAGTATTTCTTACTGATTTCCTAATGTTGCTTTATTGAAAGGCATTTTTTATTTGTTTAACAGTTTTGTGATTGGCTGCTGAGTTAATTGTTTATATGATATCAGAGTATTTAAGTGAGTTTGAACAAGTATATGGTGTCTGAAGAAGTTTGGTAATACCAAACGAAAGAGCTAACTTCAATAAATTTCTTGGGATTTTACACTAGTGTTTCCAGTGCCTACATTTTATTTACTAGAGGTCCCGACATTTCAAATGGTTACCCTTCAAAATCATATGTAATAAAGGTGATTCAGAAAATTGTGTGAAGGGATAAGTGAAGCCTGAAAATAGGGACATAGCTTCATAAATAGGGACATCCTGTGCAAGGATAAATCAGGCCTGAAAATAAGAATATTCCTCCAAAATAGGGACATTTGAGAAGTCTGAAGACAGAGAAGTTAATTCTGGATAACATGCCTGTGCATCACAGCATAGAGACACACTCACTCACACATGGACAATTCAGAGACCTGATAATTCACCTATGGCATATCTTTGGAATGTGGGTGAAAATGAAGCATCCAGAAAAAAAAAACAATCTAGAGACAGGGAGGACATGAAATCTATGTGTGGAAGCATGTCAGCTGAGAATCCAAAGCACTATGAGACAGCAAAACCAATCAGTGCATGACTTTCTGCTTCATATCTATGTAGCCAGTACTGAGGTGGTACAGTACAGTGTTGATTGGTAAATTATTTCAGGCTCCAGAGAGCATCCCAGCACTACCGGGCTACAACTCGTACCATACGTTTCGGCCACAGAACACAGACTGAAACACAAAAGGAGGGGGTGTATTCATATTCATTAAGGATACCTATACCTCCAGGTTAGACGCGCAGCATGATACCTCTGAGATCATCCATGTGCATCTAACATTGGGCAAATCTGCACTGCAAATCGTGGCCTGCTACTGATCACCCTCCATGATCCAGGACCATCACTCCACCTTTCTGGAGATACTGGAAAACATGAAGGTTCTACCGAACACCCTGATATTGGGTGATTTCAATTACCCTACCATTAACTGTGAAAACTACTCAAGTACAAACTCCCAGGCCCAGCGCTTCCTGGAATTCATCAACTCAAATGCCCTGGATCAGCTGGTAAACTCCTCTACCAGAGGTGAAAACATATTGGACCTAGTCATCACAAACATGGGCGACAGGTGTTCCACACCAGAGGTCAACCCATTACTGGTTAGATCTGACCATAAACTAATCACTCTGGATGTCCACACCCTACCACCACTCCCAACTAAGGAAACCACAGTAAAAAACTTTTCTAAAGCAAACTTCACCTTACTTAAGACTGAGGCGGTAAGTTTCACAGCCCCCACGCTAAAGGATAACGCTGCCCAAGATGCAGAAACCTTTACAAATGCACTCTATGAGCACCTACAAGGATGCATGGATCGTGCCATCCCTAGCAAAACCAAGACTCACTCCTCTAAGAGCAGGAAACCAGTCTGGTGGACCCCTGCCATAAACAGGCTACGCAATAGAAGGAGGAAACTAGTTCAGAAAAAAAGCAAATCCCAAGAAAGAAAGACATCCCTGATCAGTATCAGTAAGAAACTAAGGTCCCTCATAAAATCATCCAAGGCTAACTTTGAAAATAAAATAGCCAAGGATTCAAAAGATAGCCACAAAGCCTTCTTTAGCTATGTTAAGAATCTAAGTGGCAACTCGCAAATATACACTGAACTAGTGCAAAATAGCACAGAATATACTGAACCTACTGATATTGCCAACATCCTGGCAGATAGATTCAGTGCAAACTTCACCCCCCTCTCACCCCCAAAAGGGCCCACAGCAATACCAGAAAAGTGTAGTGTCCTGGAAATCACAGATGCACAGGTGAAAATAGCCCTTTCAAAAGCCAAATGCACAGCATCAACAGGGCCAGATGGTGTCACAGGCTGCATCTTGCATGAACTACAGAACAAACTAATCCCCCACCTAAACCTCAGCCTCTCCACAGGTTACATACCCATAGAATGGTGCACAACAATGGTTATTCAACTCCACAAGAGAGGGGCCACAACTGACCCTGGTAACTATCTCCCCATAAGCCTGACTAGCCTGGTCTGCAAGGCTATGGAGCGCATCATCATGGAGCTCATTAACAAAGACATTGGGAACCTCCAATCACTTGACCCGACCCTTTTCGGCTTTGTTAAGGGAAGATCATGCCTACTAAACCTGGTTGACTTCTTTGAGACAGTCACCAATGTCATAGATGAGGGAAAGGTTGTTCACACAGCCTACCTTGACCTCGCCAAGGCTTTCGACACCATTCCCCACTCGAGTATTACAGAAAAACTCACCAGCCTGAACATAAACCCCTACATCACGAGATGGGTTGTCAACTGGCTTACAGACAGAACTCACACGGTAAGAATAGCAGGCTCCAGGTCCGACTTTAAACCAGTCACAAGTGGTGTCCCGCAAAGCTCGGTCCTGGGACCCCCACTGTTCGGCATATACTTCTCAGAAGTACAGGCAAACGCAGGAGGACTCTGGCTAACCAATTTTGCCGATGACTGCAAACTGGGAGCCATAATTGACTCTCTGGCTGACACGGACATCCACCAAAAGGGCCTTACTGAGATGGACACCTGGTGTCAAAGTCATGGCCTCAAGCTAAATGCCAAAAAAAATGCATAGTCATCCCATTTGGAAAAAACAAAACACCCACGAATTACCACATGGGTGGCAGCCCCCTTAATACAGAAGAGGTAATAGGAGATCTGGGGACCCAGGTAGATAGTAATCTCTCCTTTGACAATCATATTGCCAAAGTAGTTAGGAAATCCTTCTATGTGGCCCATCTAATTACTAAAGGGTTCGCATCTAGAAATAAAGAGGTTATAGTGCCCCTCTACTCGTCACTCATCAGACCCATCATAGAGTACAATGCCTCATTTGGGATGTACCCCACAAGACACTTCCAACAGCTGGAGAGACCACAAAAGTACCTCACCAAGAGGATTAATGGCCTCAAACATATCTCCTATGCAGCCCGACTGAAAAAACTCCAGCTGTACTCAGTGGCATATTGTTTACTCAGAGGTGATCTCTGCCTGGCTTACAAAGCCATGTCCAAATTAGTATTGATGGGCATGCTCTCCTAAAGAAATCCAAGTCACTACGAGCCATGCGCTGTAGTGAGCGAAACCTCACCACAACAATAACTAGAACATGCTGGAGGGATATAGTCCTGTCACAGAGACACCACATGCTTTGGAACAAAATTCCAAACTACATTAGGCAGAGCCCCTCAGTAACACTCTTCAAGAGAAACCTAGACGAGTGGATGGGTAACAGAAAATACACCCCTGGGATCACTTCATTGGCTCTGCTTGACAGAGGATCAGTTAATTAATTAATGGGGAGGCGAAAGCTGACACACTCTGGCTAGGTTTATAAATGCCCTTGGGCAGATAGCCTAGTACCTACCTATGAACCCATGAACCTATGAGATCTCTATAGAGGTACATATGATACAAGCTGAGGAAGAAACTACTGTAATCCATAACTAAGGCCAACAGTTGAAAAAGCAGTAAACTACACTACAATTGTATGACAATTCACTGGTGTTCAATGTCAGTGATTATAACCATGCTATGCTGATGAGATAAATGAAGTTGTGTACTTATCAGAGCAATGGATCCTTATGATCCATCTGCATCTACTGAAAATGTTGGGATTAGCAGACACTAACCAAACTGGAACCTGAAAAACTTTCTCAGGTCAAACTTCTCCCCTAAAGTCATAATGCCCTGTCTCTCCTCTTTTCTATTGATTTTAACAGGCCACACACATATCACACAATCTAAAAGTTCCTTGTATTCCGCCAGGTCCTGGTTATCAAAGGGTGAAGGGAGATGGGAGGAGGGATGACGAAGTGCACAGATGTAGATTATTCAGATGTATTATTGTTATGGTATGTGCCTATCTTCCATGATCCAGCCCATTCATTCACTTCATCCATTAGGACAGATTACCATCTCTTCTTCTTAGGTGGCATCATGACAGAATGTTTCTGATGACTGTAGACGTGAAGGCAGACCAGGATCTTGAGATCACATCCAGCTTGTAGTGTCTTGCAAAAGTGTACAGAGAAGCAAACATCACAGTTACACAAATATCATCCACAGATACATTCTTAAAGAAAGCTTGAGAAGCAGAGCCACTGTTTTACTAAAATGTGCATTGGGTATGTGAAGCAAATCTTTACTATATTTCTGGTAAAAAAATAATGCATTCTGAATGCCATCTTGACAGCATGACTTTGGAAACTTTCTCTTTTTGTCCCAACTTATTAAGTACGTATGTCACAAAAGGTTGATGACCTATTTTAATTTCTTTTGTGTTGTCCAATTAATAATAAAGCTACCTGTGCACATCTAACCAATATAAAAATAATCCCCTCTATTGGAGTATTGTGTAAAAAAAGATAAATATTAATTGCTTGATTTAAATTTGTCTCTCTGTCTACTTTGGACATGAAAGATGAGTTAGTCCTCAAGGATACTCTGTTTTTGTGAAAAAATCAGATCGGGAGACTTGGGCCTCAAAGGCCTGCAGCTCAGAATCCCTTCTTACTGAGGTACCAGCTATGAAGAATAAGGCATTCCCAGTAAAGAATTTTAAGCCCACTTTGAAGGCAGGTTTAGCCAGAGAAAGAGAGTTAACTTGCCTAACATATAATTAAGATTTCATGAAAGAATATGTTCTTTCAACAGGGGTCTTGACAAAAAGGCATCTCTCAGGAAGGATTTGTATACTTTTAAAGATGGCACTGAAAATTATTTAAATCTTCGGAAAGGTTAGAGATAGGAGCTAAGTGCACTTTCACAAAAGAGTAACTTAAACATAAATAACAAGTTTGAGATAAGTAGTCCAATACAGCTGGACTTGGAGCTGTGAAGGGATCCTTCCACTGATAAGTGACCCGAAAGGAAAACCTTCATCATTTACTCTTTTACATGGCTCAGGTCAAAGGCCTTTGGACAGAAGTAAGAAGAAGGACCAGCTTTAGTGGGTAGGCATGGTCCCTAGCTTTTAATGAAAAGATGTTTTGAGTGAGGCCTCCTGGATGGATGTGCCAGAAGATTTCTGAAGGTTTTAGGTGAAGAAGTTCCTCTAAGAAATGAGACCAAGCAGGAGGAACTAAACTTGTCAATTCTAGAATGGAGTTATTAGGATGACCACAGTCTTACTCTGTATTGCTTTCTTCAAAAACTTTGAAATAAAGGGAAATGGAAAAAAACACAGAGAAGCGCTGGTAGTCATTCCTGAACTACAGCATCCCTGAACATCTGTCCTTGTGGAGGGCTTATAGAGAAGTAATTGCTGCACTTGGTGCTGGCTGGGGAAGCAAAGAGGGCTTGCCACTGTAGCAAACAATGGTTCTTACCACTGAAAGCCTTAGAGAGGACTTATGAAGCATCAGCAATCAATAGCTGACCCTGTTTGCTAGATATCTGGCTTGGCAAGGAATGTGAGTAACTATCAGAAGGTGAGAGTCAAGACTACCTATTCCCAAAGTGTCATTGTTTCCCAACATAGTGAATATGAGTGTGTTCCCCATTACTTGTTGATATACCATACCACTGCCATGTTGTTATAGTTTATGGCAATCACACATTGAGGGAGATAATTCAGAGATGCCTGCAGAATTAGGAGGACAGTCATCGTTTCCTGGATGTTTATATGCAGTTTGTCCTCATTTTGTGACCAAGACCCTTGGACTGTCTGTCTAAACAATACCCCCACCCTATGGAAGATGTATCCAATGTGAGTGTCACTAATAGAAAGGTAGGTGAAAAGTAGCTGCCCAGAGTCAGGATGGGATAATGATACCACCAATACAGATGTTCTCACAAATCTCAGTAAACATGGAAGGTTTTGGTCTGTGTTGACATTTGGAATGAGAACCTAGACAACTTAACTTTGATTGTACATTGCAAGATCCTCATATGAAATTTGATGATAGATGTAAGAAAGTTCTCACTGCTGTGAGATCAAATAATCTGAGACAGAGGGCTGTAGACACTGTCTCTGAAAGAAGTTGAACCTCAGATTGAAGAACTAATATTCTGTCTTGAGGAATGGTGGCTTTGCAGAACAGACTGCCCAAGTGGCACCTTATGAAAGTTAGTTGTTGTGATGACTCCATCTGGGACGTCATGGTAATCAACATAATTCCCAAGGACTCCAAGGACTAGAAGAACTGGAGTAGACACACATTTGCCTGAATCAGTGACTTCTGACTGAGGTCTGTTAGGGGACAGCCATCTAGATAAGGGACAATTTCTGTCTCTAAAAGTTTCTGTTGAGCTGCTACTGTGGCTGTGCACTTGGTGAAGATCCTGCAGGCAATGTAAAACCAAATACGTACTTAAACAGAAAGTGACTTGAACCAAAGTGAGGTGCAGGAACCTACTGTATTCCTTGACAATTTTGATTAGCAGGTATGTGCCGTGGAGGCCAAGGTAGTAATGAGGGGAACTGTTTTTAAGGGAAGGTAAGAAGTGAATGGAGTTCACAGGGTTGTAGATTTCCATAGGAGTCAGTCCTATCATAGGCACTATAGGAGTCAGTCCTATGATAAGCACTCTTCTCATCATTGTGTTAGATATGAAGGCCAAAGCAATCAAGATTACACTACAATAGGAAACACAAATGAGAATGGGGATAAGGGAGACCAGAAGTATCTGTGGAGACTGTAAGAGTGGGTCAGACATTTCTAAAAGAGGGTTCAGTGTAGGGAACTTTAATTTAATTCATCTGAGATCAGATAGCCCTGTCATGTAACACCAAATGGGAAGACTGATGTTAATAAACACAGAGCAGGAAAAATATCTTGGTATGATTGTAATGGCTGAGCTAAATGACATGGTATGAACTGAAAAAAAGTGGTGCAGCTGTGACCATTAAGTGATAGTGTATATCTATATGAGAACAGAGTCCAGAAACATAGAGAGGTTATATTACAACTGAAGATATCCTTGGCCATGCCAGAGCTGGAGTACTGTGCCTGTTTCTAGTGCCTGCACAGCGGAAAAGAGATTAAGCTGGTTATGAGGATATAGATGAAGGCTGCCAGTGTAATAAACAGAATGGGGAGCAAAAGATACATGGGGAAATGGCACAGGAGCTAAACCTGCTCACAGTTGTCAATAATCAAGAAAAGAAGACATGTCAGGGCTTCATAAGATATAGGCTCAGTGTACTAGGTTACAGCTTCAGGGCAAAGAGCAGTGAGGAGGGGCCGTGACTTCCAAGTTGAGGGTACAAAGTTCAGCCTAAGCCTGGGAATATACTTTTTATTGAAAGAGTAGCCAATAAATAGAACTGATTACTTAAGGAGGTGGTAGATTGTAACACTACAGAGACTTTCAAGAATGTTTGGAGCATGTGGTAGGCTAGGAAACAGACTGTGGAATGGGCAACTGAAGGACACTAATATAAAAATAAAGCAGGTGGGCAAAACAAATCGCATTTTCTGCTGTTACAAATATATCAGGGACTCAGTGGAATATACCAGAATTGTTATTTATTTATTTGAAAAAGCTCTGACTTAGTACTAGCATAATATGGAGCATTGATATGATAACATCTGGAATATCATATATGGAAAGAAAAGCTTGCAATGCAATGATTATACCTTGGCTCACAGTGTTAGTTAATTTTACATATTTGGGAAATTTCAAATGATGATCCCCACAGACCATATCAAGCAGAGCGCCTCATTGGCCCTCTTCAAAAGGAACCTTGATGATTGGATGGGAGATAGGAAATTCACCCCGGGGATCATGTCAGTCGCCCTGCTAGACAGGGGCCTGGAGAAGTAAATATTGTGGGAAGAAATATCCATGGAATTGTTATGGCTAGGCTTGCATAGGCTCTAGGGCCGATAGCCTAGTACCAACCTATGAACCTATTATGTGTAACTATACTATATTATGTTATATTATATTATCTGTATACATTTCAGGAGACTCAGTACTTGTAGTGACATAGGACAGAACCAGTCTAATGAGGTCAAATAATTGGCACAAAATCTACACCCGCAGTCATATGAATAGAGGCTGAAGATGCTTAACATGTATACTATTAACTATAAAAAGAAGATGAAGGGGGCACGTGACAGAAGCATTCAAATGCCTGATGTTTATTAAAACCATCTACATGTGCAATAAAATTATTATTTGTCAATTTGGTATTTTGACTGTGAACAGCTGGGACTCGGTGGAATATACTAGAATTCTTATTTATTTATTTGAAAAAGCTCTGACTTAGTACTAGCATAATATGGAGCATTGATATGATAACATCTGGAATATCATATATGGGAAAATAACTTGCAATGCAATTATTATACCTTGGCTCACAGTGTTAGTTAATTTTACATATTTGGGAAAATTCAAATGATTATCCCCACAGACCAGATATCTATTCTCTTGATGTTGAAATAAATCTGTACCAGTCCTGCTCTGTGGTCTTTCTTGAAATAAGTAAGATCACACTGCATATTATTATTATTATTATTACAAATATTACACAAAGTACAGTTAAAATTACCTATTATATATGCACATACATTCCTGATAAAAATAATATATCATTTGCCTTTTCTCTATATCTGACTATTCTGAAATGAAATATATGTTTTCCAAAGGTTTAAGAACTATCATTTGTTTTGCTCTGAACAGCACACCTTGTATGCCGATAATCTCATATTTAAATTAATGGGACTTTTCTGTTCTAGACAGTCTCTCGTGGTAACTTTTTTGAGCAGTTTACTGTCTGTATCTTTCTCAAATCATCTCTTTAACTATTTAAGTTTCTTTTCTGTCATACAAAACTGTATAATACATTTAACTTGCAGTACATATCCAAATAGATGTTCTTTCAGTTTTTGTCAGTATGAAATTTTTGCATATGTGTAACCTGTAGCTGACATCCTCGTTTGTAACTCACTATCAAGTCATATTTCTGTAAACACAGCAACATTCTTTGCAACCTTGGTGATGCATTATACAATGATGTTTTAATATGTTCTGTAATGGCTTATAGCTACTCTATACTTCTTCATCATTTTCCATAAATATATTGATGAACTATCACTCAGCCATATAACATAATCTGGGGTGGCACAGTAGCACAGTGGGTAGCATTTTTCCTCACAACAAGAGGTTCCCTGGTTCGATTCTTGGCTGGGGTGCCTTCTGTGTGTAGTTTACATGTTCTCCCTGTGTTTATGGGGGTTTCCTCCAGCGTACACTGGTTTCATCCCACACTCCTAAGACATGCAGTAAGTGAATTGAACACTCTAAACTGGCCATGGGTGTGAGTGTGTATGCAAGTGTGGTGTGCAAGAATTACCATGGTAGGGCTAGCCATCTGGTGTTGTAAACCTTGGTTCTAGAAGATTGTCACTGCTGAAGTGACACCCCAACCCCATGTGCAAAAATGGGAAAAGGTGTTGTGGATGGATGGATATGGCATCAACAGCAGCTGTTTATCACTGATTTATCTGACCATATTAGTCTGGCAACCAGTTATTCATTTAAACCATAGCATACTAGTTTTTCATCTTGAAAAAACATTGTACTAATACTATTTGGCTAGTGATTCCTTGTAACCAGCTTATTCACTTCATAATACTTCAGTACAGGCTTTCTGGTAACTAGCAACTTGAGCAATTCAAAACCCATTGTTTTGCTTCTCACGCCGATATCATGCCACATCTTGTTCCAGTAATTTTCTTAATGGTATGCTTTTTTCAGGCATTCAGAATAACCTCCAAAAGATACTGCATCAGGCCAAGAAATCTCATATGTGGTTACTTATCCTCTGGTCCAGATAATTGTACCATAGGTATTACCTCTTTATTATCTGGTTTCAAACCATTCATAATTAAAACATGACCTATATTTCTTAAAACTTTTAAGCATCTCCATAACAACTCTTTAAAACAGTCCAGATGCCGAGAAATAATTGGAAGTACTAGGATGTTGTGTATTTATTTAGGCATATTATACTAGCTCACAGCATAGAAGCCCTGATTGGCATCAAGTACAGAAAATACTATGAGGCTGAAATGGCAGTAGCCACTTCTATTCTAATAAGAAGTGGATCATGTTCCCTCTTTATAGTTTTGTTCAGATACTGTAGATCTGTGTACATATGAATTTTGGCAGGTTTAATGAAGATCTGTATACTATTCACACAGTCAATAAGCTCAGTTTTTCTTACTGATGCCAGTCTCTTTATTCTATGGAAGTCCTTTTCAGTTTCACCATTAAGAAGCACTGAGACTGTTCTTGAGATATGCATATCTGATTAAATAGCAATATTTAGATGAGTGTGATAAATGCCTGAGAGGCAGCCAAGACCAGTAATCAAATATTCTTAGTTATAAAGAAAATTGTCACTCTGCATCGACATCATGCATTCTTTTCACCATACCAAACTTCTGACAAATCAAATGGCACAAAAATGATGCAGCATCGGTTGCAACTGTCTGGAATTGTATTTTATTCTTTAATTTTTATGTTTACAAATTAACAATTTCTGATCCAGTGGTGATACCTAATGACCTTAATAAGGAGGCTTTAATTTATTTTTTTCACCCCTGTTGAGTCAGTGGTGGAGCAGGAATATTACTCTTTGGCCCAGAATTTAACATTACATACCACCACATTTTGACTAGTTTCAGTTTCTCTAACAGACCATCTTGCATTGTATTCTGTGCTGCATTATTGTACAACATGCCCAATTTCAGCACTTATTTTATTAAAAATAAATAATGTTCATGGCTTTGCTCTACTGTCTGCATATGTTTCATTGTTTCATGGCTTTATTCCACCATGTTTATCTTGTACTCTTCATTTCTTTAGCAGAATTAGCAAAATAATTTATTTTGCCTCAACTTTTACATAACCTACCTAGATCAGAATGTTTCCTTTATCCTTTTAACAAAACATGATGAACACTTTATTTACCATCATGCCTTTTGTGGTTCTCATGGCTCATTTTCACTCTGGCTTTGCCAAAGTTCTTGCTTTTGATTTCACATACAGTTTTATACACTGCTAACTTTTCCATTAACTATTTAATTAAGAAGTATTTTCACTTACTCTGCATACATTCATTGCTTCATATAATATAAAATCTGCTTTTCGTAGCAACTGACTTTTCATTTGTTCATTTAGATTACTGTACACAGTTATGTCTTATAGTACTGAATCAAGTAATGATCAAAATTTTAACCGTTGGCTTGGTTCTTCAGTTCAGTCACATAAGTTTCAATGTTCTCCATGGTATCTTGGTCTTCATGGTATCAGGATGACACAGTGGTGCAGCAGTAGCATTGTCACCTCACCACGAGAGGTTCTCCAGTTCAATTCTCAGCTGGTATGCCTTCTGTGTGGAGTCTGCATGTCTTCCCTGTGTTTGTGTGGGTTCCCTCTGGGTGCTCTGGTTTCCTCCCATGTTGCAAAGACATGCATCTAGAGTTTTTCTCCTCAGGCCTGTGCTGAAAATTGGCTTTGTTCCAAGTCAGACTTTCCTGGTTAACAAATGTTAAATAAATAAATAAAAGCTTGTGCTTTCTTGAAGATCAAATGACAGATAGATGGTGTTTTTGTTTTCATCTCACAGTAATTCTGGAACTTCTGTATCAGTGCAGCTGTGCTGTCTCTTTCTTTCTTTCAATATCTTTTTCTGTCGTCACTCAGATGTATTACACATTTAAATGCAGTACACTGTTTAAGCACTTCTTCCTTTGATGTAGAAATGTGCCACAGTATACTTTCTCAGGATTTTCATCTGTTCTTCTCACAATCAGAACAAATCAAATTTCTGATCACAGAATTTCCACTTGTCTGACAATCTCTGCTGCAGAGAAAGATGTCTTGGAGACACTTACCCAAACAAATAAACTTATCCTGCTTCTATAGATTTACTTCTGACTTTATTTCTGGCACCACATAGCGTTTGTGCTCATTAGCAAAATAATGGAAATGAGCGTGAACTTTGTTACTGCCAGCTCTTCAGTTTTACTGTTTAGATGTTCAGAATGTGCAGTTCTATGCAGGAAACTAGATCACATGACATATGCACTAATACTTTGAATGCAGTAAGGTTACCAGCTTCTTAGAGAGATCTACCATTTGTTACAAACTGCAAAAGACGTAATGTTCCTTAACCTTCCCTTGACTTGCGACCATAACTCTTTTCTAATAGATCTTAAGAAAAGTTAAGCAAAATGAAAGCAAGAATAAACAGGCATGAAATGAGGGGACCATAGGACTACAGTATGTTAAATCCAGTTGTTGTAATGATAAACAACAGAGTAGGTGACAGATCTAGAGGTGAAATGTATATTTCCTTGTGATTATCTGTTTTGCCTACTATGATTTCTACCTTAATAACACATTTTCTTTCTTTCCTTAAACATCCTTTTCAGCTGTCCCCTGCCCTTGAAATTGTTTTGATTTTCCTACATGCCTCTTCTGTAGAGTACCCTCAGAATCTGTAAAAATAAATCTGCATAAAATATTAAATAGATTTTAAAATGTAGAATCATTACGTGCCACATACCTCTTAAAGCACAGTATATAGACTAATGTTTAAAGGGAACAATGTTCCGTAAGGCTGCGGATTATTCTACCTTACCTTGACTCCAGGAACCTGCGAGTGCCTTTCATGTGTCGCATGTACTGTCACGTGACAACAAAGAGCTGCAGAACATCAAGTATATTGCATGTCAGGAAGTTCTTAAAGAAAACTGTGAACAACAGAGAGAAGCAGTATGAGTCGGAAAATTATGTCTAGATTTATGTATTACAATTCTTTAAAGGGAGGCAGGCCTTCTAGTTCCTCCTTTAAGGGTGGTATTTAGTAAATCAGTAAAAGTACTGAAATACTGGGAGGGTCTTCCACATATTTTAGAGCTAATCCATCTCAGCTGTTTGGCACAGAGGGATGAAGTCCTGACCATGACTCAGATGACATGGGTTTCTTTCATTAGTGGCCCAAGTACTAGAGGAGCTGATGCCAGTGGTAAGAGGAATGATAATACCTGTTTGTCTCTTTCAGGTGGAAAGTTTTGGTAGTATACTTGGAGTATATTTTGGTCATGGACTCTGGTGGTGAGACAGGAGACATGATGGTGGTGGCTGTAAAGGGGGGAGAGCAAAGAGAGGGCTGTATGACCACATAGGTGTGTGTGACACAATCTGGGCATCATTACACATCCACTAATGTGTTGCTACACAGCACATAGAGCTAACACCCAGCTGAGTGCTGTGTAACAGCTCTTATAGTTGTATTTCTGTCCTCAGCTGCAGGCATATCTATAGCCCAACAGCTAAGACGTCTTCCCACCTGGAGAGACATGGTAGGAGAATACAACCAAAATTGTGATGTTGTGGTAGCCCCATGGAGTTTGACGTGATGTGATCATAGATGCAGATTATACGAAGTTAGTGGAAGTCAGTTTTCAGAGCTATTAGATGGATTCCAAAATGCCCAAGTATGTAACTATTGGAACAGGCAGAGTGGTCATCTTATTCAAAATCTTCCAAAATTTAGCTCCTTAAAAGTACAGCATCCACCAAAGTATACTGTAGTACCAGTACTGGAATTTTAAGTTATGTCTATGGTAGGAATAGAACCCAGAGAGAGCACTCTGATCCAATGGAATTTGTAGTTGGGTTATGAACAAAGTAAAGGCAATACGAGTGGTCATGGTGCATATAGTGATGTGCACACTTTATATTCCAAGATATAGTAGACATGGACGGTGCAGTGGTGCAGTGGTAGCATCACAACAAGAGGTTCTCTGGTTCGATTATCAGCTGGAGTGCCTTCTGTGCAGAGTCTGCATGTCCTCCCTGTGTTCGTGTGGGTTTCTTCCTGGTACTCTGGTTTCCTCCCACGTTACAAAGACATGTATCTAGAACATTTCTCCACGGGTCTCCGCTAAAAATTGGCTTCATTCCAAGTCGGACTTTCCTGGTTAATAAATGTTAAATAAATAAAAAATACAGACTTGGGATTAGTTTCTGAACTGAAAGAGGTAGTAAGTGAGAATAGATTTAAGGATTTACTTAAAGTAGAGTGATAAGGTGTAACTTTAAAGCAATGTAGCCCACTTCTTGCCAAGAAATTGAGTATAGAGCCTTAACTGCACTGACTTATCATTTTCTGTTGGGAGGTTGGCAGGTTGGCATAAAGGGTTGTGATGCTGGCATAATGAGTTGTGAGGCTGGCATAATGGTTAAGGTGTTAACCTTGCACACACAAGGTATAAGGTTTCATTCTCACCTTTGAAGGGAAGTTGGCTAGGCTAAAAATGGCCTGCAAGGGCAGCTAGCCTAATACTTACCTATGATCTTATGAAGTAATAAGATGTTTGTGAACCTTGATTTAGTGACATGAGTTAGGTGATTTCTGACCTTTTTAGTACACCTTGAAGACCATTTTATGGTCTTGAATTCATTCCAAGACTGGTAATAGTGAACTGCTAAAAGGTGGACTGAAAGCCATTATTATGTTAATAAATGAATAACAAAGGTTGTTTGCTGTTGTCATGACATATATATGGATTATATATTTGTTTTCATGGGCAACATATTTCAAGATTGTTTTCATCATTTTTTTTCCCTTAAAAGTTAGCATCCAATAAACTCGTAGAAGAAAACAATAGTTTTAGCCATTAATGCTTGGCTGAGAGATACATGATGCAAGGTCAACTCTTATAAAGTTGACCCAGTAAATGAAAACTGAATTATATAAATCCCAGTACTTTTTGGTCTTACTCAGTGTGCTCTTCATTTCTTTTTCTAATAGTTTTAGTATTATTTTTTAAGACTCATAAATGAAAGATAGAATAATAGTTATTAGAAAGAAGACAATGCCATACTGAAGACTTTTCGCATTCTGTTTTCTGGACAACTTATGAGCAGAATGCATTGTATTCAGCTTATCTTCTTCTTTCAGCTTTTTCTGGTTAGGGGTTGCCACATCAGAACTCCAGTCTGCTAATGATTGGCAGTAGATTTTTACAGTGCCAAGGTGCCAGCTCGACGCCCAACCTTCAACAAAGGCACACCCATTCACACATGCCTTTCGAACGCTACTCAACCGCGGGGAGGACATGCAGACTCCACACAGAAGGGGCTCCAGCTGAGAATCAAATGGAAGAACCTCTTGCGCTGAGGTGACAATGCTACCGCTGCACCACTGCGGCTTATGATGAAACAAAAACAAAAAGAACTTCACTGCATAACAAACACATTAAATCTCTTTTTTGTAGGTGAGGGCAGATCCTGTCAGCACTCTCATGTAAGGAGCTGTAACCTCAAACCCTCAAGTACTAGTATCTTCAAACACTTCTGACACCATACAGCCTCAGAGGAAAGGAACTATGTTTTGCAAGAAAAACAAGTATGTCCTTTTCCCTTTGAGTATGTAACCTTGGAGGAGGAATATTTTCTAAGTGGACATATGGGGCACATGCCCTTGTACAAGTTTACAGAGGGATTTGCTCCACAGTAAAAACTACTGCAGTATAAACGCAAACTGTATTTATTTTTATTCCTTCATATCCTGCGTGTACTGCAAATAGAACAAAGAGACAGCAGTCTGCTACATGATTTTACCATGAAGATGTTGATATAAGAATATACCACTGTAAAATTAATTAAAAGTAGCAGGTATTGCAGTACTTCCTTTTTTAATTATTAGGTATAAGCTTTGTAAAGTTGTTGACATTATTAAATAATGTGATAAGAGCAGTCTTGTAAAGCCTCAACTTGTAGGTAGTGCAGTAGTAGTTGTAAGATATAGGCATATTTATGTCTATATTACCATGTTGAAAGACGTGTTTGCTGAACATGTCTTAATCGACATGGAAATATTGACCCTTTAAAATCCTGAACAGCCGGTTCAGTGAATTGTTTCCCAGAGGAAAAAAATTGGCCGGCTGTCATTGGGGATTTGCCCTTTTCCCCACTGTAGTGCGATCTTGGAGTTGGTATATTTAGTTGGGGGTGTGTGTGTGTGTGTGGGGGGGGCAACGCCGTCCACTATGTAGGGTTTGAAAGTTTGTTTTTTTTTTGTGTATGGCCGAGCATTTTTTTTTCCCCTGGGAAAAAATTCATCGAAGCGGCCATTCTGGATTTTAACAGGTTGATATTTCCTTGTTGATTAAGACGTGTTCAGCAAACACGTCTTTCAACATTGTAATATAGACCTGGCATATTCTAGGTATTATACTTATAAAACAAAATAGTTCAAAATTTTATTGTTTGTATTTCTAATTTATTTGAGCTTTAATTTTTGACATTTTATTTATTTATTTACTTACTGTATTTCTTTATTTTTTACTCATGCTTGTAAAAAGATTCCACTGAATGTAATCATTTGCCAAGATGAATGGCTAAAGAGATCTCAGTCTTCCTGTATTAAATCAGACAGTAGGAAGTTACTTAACTAGGAAAAAATACAATTTTTTTCTTAAAATAATATTGACTATGTCACGTGATACAAGTTCAGATAGCAGTGGCTCTTGGCTGCACAAGCATGGAGGATGGGTCTGGAGTGGGCATGTGCTCTCAGACACACTCTTGTAGTTGTCCAGAGACATGGGGGCATTGTCAACCTGTTACAGGGCTGTAGCTGCATTGCACATTGGGGCATAAGCACTCTTTGGTAGTAGGTATGATGGTGCTCTAGAAGCCTCAGTCTTCTCAAGGGCTCCAAATATTCATCAGAACTACTCACTGAGGAGGGCTAACATGGGTTTGGTAGATGTGGTGGATGAGGGAGGACTCTGAGAGCAGCTGACGGTCAGCTGTGGGGAGCTAAAAATGGCACAAAAGATGTCTACTGTTTTGAGTATATTCATGAAAAAATATAATCTATAGATACTCTTTGGGTTCCTGACTAAAATTCGTACTACTTTGGCTGTTGTTTGTAACTCTAGTTCTCTGAATTTCATGGTAGATTTAAATACTGTCAGCCTTTTAAAGCATTTCATGTAACTTCTCGGACATTTATTATTTTATTCAGTTAGGTTATAGCTGGTAGTCTGAATCAATAAAAATTCAGAGAATCTGAACCTTGAATGAAATTGTTGTAAAATATTTTATATTTGTTTACAATGGAAGTGTATCATGATTACCTACAGCCAATTACAACTTAATTCCAAATCTAGCAGATTTCAAGCATTAAGAATGAGTGCAGCATTGATGGTAGGGTGGGTGGCATAATGGTTAAGATGTTTACCTTACAAATGCAAGGTGCAGCATTTGATTCTCACATGCAGTAATTAGCTAGGCTTAAAATAGTCCTCAGGAGCAGTGAGTCTAGTACTAATCAATGAACCTATATCTGACATTATTGTACCAGTCATTTATCTATTGATGGCTAGGTGGTGAATGGTCTGCTTATTATGTTGTAGCATTCCACTTGTGGTAGCAGACATCTGTGCATAGTCACATGGCATATGACAACCCCAACCTCACTTTTCATATAATTCTCCATGGTACTATAACTCTGAAATATTACAAGGTGTGCAACCATTTACTTTGGCCTACCTCACAGGTAACAGGCAAGCTATATAAATGTGATCACTGATCAGCCTGCAGCAAGAAGAATGTTAATGATTATGAAAATGTACTGCTTTTAATGAGATAACCAAAGGAAGGACATGGACAGGTCTTGTGATACAGCTGTTTGCTAAGAATGAATGTTAAATGCATGGATGGTAATACTGAGACTCTATACTAGGAAGAAGAAAGCCCTTTTCTTCCATGTTTTAGTAATATCTGTTGCTTGTCTCCTTGAAATGGGAGTGTTGTGATTATAGTTATGGCTTCTCAGTGACATAGCCTAGCAACAGTTTTAACTGTCATTGTACTTATCTATTGTTAGTATGTCAGTTTTATACATTATACTTCTACTTTATACATGGTTAGTTGTATTCTTTATCACGTAATCTGAAAAGCAGTGAATAAATACTTTCTGCAGGCATGAGCTTGAATTTCATTTTCTTCACTTGCAGAATCAGTGATCTGATCAAATCACTTAAGCTAGCTGTCCTGGGTAATACATGGGTCTTCTTCTGCAACAAAATGCAAATTAAAAATAAATAAATAAGTCTGCAGCAAGCTATAGGTGAATATATCAACATGAATCACTGCATTCTTTAGTGCTCTTGCTAATGTTGATTTATTTTTGCTTTCTTTGACAGGGTGGCCTGAGTACACAAGCTGTTGTTCACGTTGAGATTGAAGATGTTAATGATAACCCGCCCATTTTTAACCCTGTGTCCTACATGGCAAGTATCAGCAGCCACAGCCTGCCAGGGACTGAGATCCTCAGTGTGGTAGCCACTGACTTAGATACTGGGACTTATGCAGAGGTGCTGTACGAACTTGTGACAGGCGACTTTTCTTCACTCTTTACTGTCGATGCTGCGACGGGTATGATGTCTCAAGCCATGTGTCAATGCTTTTTTTTATTGGAATTTGTCTAGTATATTCTAAAATTAAAGGACAAAAAAAATGTCTTGATAGTTCTGTGTTGCAGAATGTCATGATACTGTCGGGGACAGTGTCAGCTTGACTTTTTTGTTCTGACTAGGGGTATCTGAAGGGGTCTGGCAGGCAGAGTTTTGACATTCTGTTACATTTATCCTATACACACTAGGGTCTAAATAGCTGTTTATATCAAAACTTCCTAAGGTGAGATAATAGTGTTGTGTCTATGAAGGGCAATGCAGCATTTTTCCCCATCAGATAACTCTTTGCTTCATCTCGTTTTGATAGCCCAGGCATGACAATGAAGTGTACAAAAGAACTATCTAGGAGCAAATGCTGAAGCTTTTTTTTTTTTTGCTACTAACTTGATCATAGGTTCATAGATTAGTACTAGGCTATCTGCCCCAGCAAGCCATTTTAAGCCTAGCCATTTATTCCCTGTGAGACTCAAACCCTGTACCTTGTGTTTGTAAGATAAACACCTTCACCATTAGGCCACCCTCCCAACCCTCAATCATCTCACCTAGCATTTGTACTTCACATTAGTTATGGGTCTCTCCCCTTTAGGTGTGGATAACTTTCAATAACATCATCTTATGTTCAAGTGGTAGGAGGACATGACACATGGCTGTTTCTCTGACATTTATTTTGTAGAGCATTCATAGCATGCAATACTGGCTCTGTTTGACATACCTGTATTTACTAGTTTTTGCCGCATAGACATGTCATTCCACATAGCCTCAGCCAGACAATTAACACATCCAAGACTACCCTTATGATCTTCAACAGAGGATGTCCATGTGGCAAAAATCTCATCTCCCTGTATCCAGAACAGGCAATACAAATTCTGGTCATAAAGTCTTTCCTTCTCAAAGATTCAGGGCCTGGAGTTCAATGCTGACCAGTAGGTATTGTTATTGTGCAGTTTCTGTTTCTGCATCGACTTTCCCCAAGATTCTTGCTAAACTGACTCATGCCTCTCATCCTGCAGACATTAAAAAGAGGTACAAAGGCTCCAGAAAAGTAGACACATCCATCCAAATATCTTGATATCTAATAAGCAAAAAAATTGAATACTGTATGGCATATACCTCTTCCCACTTCCAGTAGGATTGTGGGATAGTACTCAGAAACACAAGTTAAAAAATGGAAATGACACAAATGACAAAATGAATAAGCGTATTATCAAAGACGCAGTGCGAAGACTATAGTGTTTAATAATGAGTTGTCACAGAATAATATATTTTTGCTTCTGAAAAGAGAGATGTAGGGTGCTCTTTCCTTAAATTATTGGTGCTACCAATATATTGGCCATGTAGTCTTGTTTCATGTGTACTAAACTGGTTCAAAATTTTGTCTGATGGTAGAAGGAATTCAGAAAATTGTGTGAAGGGAAAAATTAAGTCTAAAAACAGGAGCATACCTCCAAAAAAAAGGTGCATCATATAAAGGGGTAAATCCAAGCCTGGAAATAGTTGCAAACCTCTAGAATAAATGCAGTGGCGATGACTGTGTTGACTGTTACAGACCATCAGTAGATTGTTCACTTATGTACTGATGAGGACAAATAAGGCAAAACCCTGTCTATATCAGCCTGGGTGTGGCTTGTTTGCTATTTCATATTATTAAAGATCTATGAGTCATCATGCCTTCTTAAGCCAGTACTTTGAAGCATTTTTGTGGTAATTTGCATGTCTCCTGATACCTTGATATTGATAAATGGAGATCTGCAGATGACTTCATATACATATTTCTTTGTGTGCTTTCCAGAGTCTTACTGTCAATATAGTGGAAGTGTCTTGCTGGTCTAGATGTTTCAAAACATCACTACATTCTCCACATGTACTATTCTGATGAGATCAAAGAAGGCAGAAACACGACTGCAGCAAGTGGGTTCTGGCTCACTGTCTGGAGTGTGTTGTTAACGACCTCTGCGTCTTTTAAGCATTCTTCAGCAAATGCACTGATTTATATCTGTCTGTCTGTCTATCTATCTATCTATCTATATGTCTATGTGTATGTGTGTCTATGTATATATTTCTTTCAGGGTAGATTAGAATATCTTCCAAAACACCTTGATAAAAGGAGGTTTGCAGGTGATTTTGCACATCTGCCCACAGTATGTAATTTCATCTTTGATAAATTCTTACGTGTGTCTGGTTGTTCTGTGCATACGCCCATCTACCATGTTGGTAGCACTTTATGTAAGGTATTCCTCTGAGCACTTGGTCCATTACCTCTTGTCAAACAAAAGGTACAGACACCTCTCTCAAAACACTTTGCTGCATTGGGGTACTACTTTATGTGTATTAATTGTCAGAAACCTAAAGGTGTTGCTGCTAAATGTTAGGAGTCTAAACAAGAAAGTCCCATACAAGGTCTCCTCATTCTGGAGAATATGGACATATGTGCCATTACCTAGACATGGTTTAAATTTACAGAAAGTACTCTGGCAGTGCAAAGCTTCATTGCCTTCCACACATTTATGCCATCAGCTGTGCAGACAAGGACAAAAGGTGGAGGATTCTCAATCTAGGTATACCTCTAGGTTAGTTAAACAGGACAATGCCCTGGAGTTTGACCATGTTCAAATCATCATAGAGAAATTCCCATACTGTATCCTAGCAAGCTATAGGTCACCCTGTATGTTCCAAGAATCCCATATGTTGTACCTAGACCTACTGGAGGCACTTGCCATTAAACCAAATACCCTACTCATGGAAGACTTTAACCACCCCCTGTATAGACTGGGAAAGATATACTACCTCAAACTTGCAGGCACAATGAGGCACTTTTTCTGAAGAAGCCTGAGATTGATCCCAGGAGAAAACACTTAACTGATATTGTTTGTGATTTCACCGTGGGTTTTGTTACTTCGTTTTGTTCCAGTGGAATAAACAACCTTTTGGATTTTATGGACTATTGCCTCTGATTCTTGTGGACTTAAATTAGTCACGTTGAATCCTTGGAGATTGTTTATCAAAGCAAATTATATCCAATGAAATGATAGTTTTTCAAAATTCATTGCCCCTCCCAGCCACGATTCACCACAACCTATGCAGAATTGTTCACAGAGACCCCATACTGCCATGTAAATAGCTGTACAGGCTGCTTTACATATTAGAAGTAGTCCCAAGACAAACTTAAAAAAACACATTGGTGGAATCCTAACCTTAACAGGATTCCCTTAAAGGGAAAAAAGTCATGGCTAAAATTAGGAACAGCAACTCCCAAAATAATAAGAGCTCTTTAATTAAAATAAATAGAAAACTGAAAGTACTAGTTAAGTCCAACAGGGTCAGTTATGAGATCTGGATAGTCTCACAGGCTAAAGACAATCATAAGGCTGCAGTTATGAAACTCTTAGAACTACAATAAATATCTGTGGTTTACATAACTAAGCATTTTATATTGCATATTTTTAACATAAGTATTTAACATTTTATTTGTGCAGGAACTGTAAGTTAATATGAATTTTGCATAGAATAATCATGAGATATGCATTTTTCTCTAACAAAGTGTAACTCTGACCCATGTGCAAAAATGGAAAAAGAGTTGTAGGTGGATGGATAGACTACTATGCCATCATTATATGTTACTAATTTAAATTAACTTATTTTAAGTGATTAGTTTAAATGTTGTGTATAAGCCGTGGTGGTGCAGCGGTAGCGTTGTCGCCTCACAGCAAGAGGTTCTCCCGTTCGATTCTCGGCTGGAGCACCTTCTATGTGGAGTCTGCATGTCCTCCCCGAAGTCGAGTGAGATTTGAAAGATATGCGTGAATGGGCATGCCTTCGTTGAAGGCTGGGTGTCAGGCTGGCACCTTGGCACTGTAAAAATCTACTGCCAATCATTAGTGGACTGGAGTTCCGCTGTGGCGATCCCTAACTGGGAAAAGCCAGAAGAAGAAGAAGTTTAAATGCTGTGTGTGTGTGTGTGTGTGTGTATATATATATATATATATATATATATATATATATATATATATATATATATATATATATATATATACATGTCGAAATTTGGCATATTCTATTTTATCTGTACAGTTATGCAGGCGCTGGTATGGATGCCTCACTCCACTAACATCTCCAGCATCGATTCCCATCTGGGGTGTGCCTTCTCTGCAGAATTCTCACGTTCTTCCATTGCCTGTCTGGGTTTTTGCCAGGTGCTTCAGTTTATTCTCACATCCCAAAGACATGTTGTAGGTTAACTGACATTCCTCTTTATTGCTTGTAGGTATACATGCTGCATATGAATATATATATGTGTCCTGCAATTGACTGATGCCCTATTTGAGATTAGTTTCTGCTTGGCATGCACTAGATTGCAGGACGGAGTCTGTTTCCCCTGTATCCCTTAAAAGGATAAAGCAGGTAATCATAAATGAATAACCAGCATGGGCAGGGACACAGGGATCAGCATCAAGCTGCAGATCAACTTCTAAGAAACAGTCCCCCTTAAATATATTGTAGCATTCACACTATTTTATCACATTAGTTTGATTTTTGACCCAGCTTTACCAATAAAGGAAACAAGTAACAAATGTACCTGGATTTTTTTAGCTTATTTTAAGCTTTCACCATTTCTTGGGGGGATTAGCCCCATTCTGCTCAGCCATGCTACACTCAGCTTTTGTTAAGCTCCTTGCCCTACTCCCATTCCCACCCTCCATTATGATTACACTTATAGCTAGCACCTAATAACTTGATGACCACCTTACCAACTACCTAATCTTGTCATACCTCTAAGATCGAAGAACAAATTGGCACAAGTCTAAGGCCCAAACCTGTAAGTTTAACTAACATATGCCCAGAGATAAAATCTGTGTAGTCAAATCAATAATTTTAGCTAAAACTTAACACATAGTTTATTCAAGTCAACTAAACACATCTTATCTATCAACATTCCTTCCGTATCTGCACTCTACTTATAAATCTTTTAAATTTTAACCATTCTCTAACCACCATATCTATTTCACAAACTCTGTTATTGCATGCCATCTCTTACATAGTCTGTACTCTAACCTTCATTGCCCACCTATCTAGCTATAAATTCTTTCTTTCTCCTACTATCCCTACAAAGTCCACACAACAATCTCTGACTCCACCCCTCCACAAATGCACTTATACCGTCAATCCATTATAGTACTAACATCATTTTGCTAAAAAATGTTCACACTGTTTCTTATTACCAAAATCAAAAAACTCCAAGACCCCAAAGAAAAACAACTAATACTTCCTAGCAAGATAAAAAAGCTTTTCCACAAACTTCAATAAGGTTATAATAAGTGGTGACATACACCCTGACCCTGGCCCTAACACATTCCCAACTCGCTCCTTCCCACATCCAGATCACCAAAATAATTACTTCACAAACAGCCAAATTACATACATCCCCCAAGCACAATCATCCCTAGCCCCTTTCCAGACTAAGAATACACAATATTAAAGTTTGCAGCATCTGTAATAAGACACCTGAACTCCATACATGGATAGAAATCCACTACCACAACCTGGTAATCATAGAAACTTGCTTAAAACCAGAAATAAAAGATGAATAAACGATACTCTATGGGCACAATGTAGTTAGAAAAGACCAAACCAGTAAATGTGTTGCTGGAGTAGCTATTATCAATCAAGTATAACTACAGCTTCACAGCTACCTTCCAATAATAACAAATATTAGCAATGAAGTGCTACTGTTTTAAAAACTTCAAGTAAATAGCCAAAATACTTATTTATAATAGCTGTCTACACCCCAATCCCCAAACAATATCAGTATTATTGAAAATATTCAAAGCTGGCTGCATGCTAACGTCAGTCAAGAAACTATTTAACTTGAAGACCTAAACCTAGACTGGGCCATAAATAAAAACAGTTTCCCTCCCTTAACATAAATATATTTTACTTCACAGAGATAGTCAAGAAAATACACCAGAATACACAAAAAAAGCATCCATTCTGGACTGCATACTAACAACAAACCTAGAAAAACTCGAATAACAGGCATTCTACCAGACACTTTTAGTGATCATCATCCCATATTCATCATCAGAGATTATCATCCCCCCCCCTAAAAAAAAAAACTCAACAGTTAAGTTCATTGAAAAATGTAACTAATTTCAACAAAGCCATCTCCAGTGATACCCTCGAACAATGTTACTGGTTACTTTCTCAAATATCTTCCACTAGCATGCTAGTTTAACCAATCCTTCCTAGCCATTCTCAACTGGCAAGCTCTACTCAGAAACAAAAGAGTAAAAGTACATACTGCCCCTTGACTAACCCATCAAACTAAACAACTCAGGAAAGCCATCAACAGAGCCTGTAAAGAATGGCACATAAACATAAGTCAAAACAGTCTGGAAACTCATTGTTGACCTAGAAACAGTATCAAATCACAAGTTCTGACAGACAAAAGAATTGTATTTTCCACTAACAAGAACACACTATTAGAATCTCTAAACATTTTTAGCAAAACCTAAACAACCTCTCGAAACCAGGCAGAAAACCTCCTCCAAATCCTCTTCCATTGAAACCAAGCAAAAATGTAGCCAGCAAATTCACTAGCCAGTTCATACCCTCCACCACCACTCCAGCAACTCAAACCCCTTTCAACCATCCATTTCTCAGTTCATTAACTTCCATAGCCCAACTTGCCCTAAAAACTTTCCCCACCAAAACCATTACAAATATAAATATATATTTAAAAACTAAATTCCCTCAAATCTATCTCCTGACAACCTCTTAGACAAATACCTTGCCATGGCTGTTAGAGATTTAAGTTACTGAGTGTCTGTTCTTATAAATAGACCCATTACATAAAATGATATTCCAACCCTGTGGAAAGTCTCTTTTATGATTCCACTCCATACAAATGGCACATTCATTGAACTAACTATTGCCCCATAGCAATACCCTCTCCCCTCTCCAAAGTACTTGAGAAGTGTATCCATCAACAACAACAACTATCCTCCCTACTCAAAAAACAACTGCTCTGTCCCACTTAACACAGCTTTTGGCTATACCACAACACCGAAAAACACTATTTCACTTTCTAGATACTGTCAACCAAAGCAGAAACTATGGCCACATCGTCTTTACTCTTTTCATTGACCTGTCTAGTCTTTGATACAATGTCCCAGCAGATTCTCTTCTACAAGCTCCAGCTGTTCTTTATCATCATGTTCACCAGCTACCTCAACAATCGCACCCAGTTTCTCATATGGCTAGACTCCCATTCCAGCTTCCTCCCAGTCATAGCAGGTATCCCCAAGGATCCATACTCAGACCAATTCTTGTCAACATCTTCATAAACAACATGCACAAAGAATCAAAACCTGTTTCCTTTCGTCAATATGATGACAACACTACCCTTGTCTACTCTACACCCTGTTTATCCACCCTGCAAACCATTACCCAGAATTCATTCACCTCTGTTTAAAAATGGCTACAGAAATCTCTGTTACTTTTGAACCCAAAGTAAATCAAACTGCTCCTATTTCTTCTCAAAAATATACATTCAAATAACAATGGCCTTAATACTGTCTGTTCACACAACATCAAAATCAAGCTTAATACTGATACTAAACTACAACGGATTGTTATTGACAGCAAACTGAATTTTGATATTCATCATATTGATCACTACTGCAGCAGCCTTAGCTATATGGGTTATATCCTGTGAAAAAATTAACAGCTGGTCAGCTTGCACCCAAATTAATAATCAGCTCAAACAGAGCTAAAGAAAAAGAATAGTTTGTCACCAAGTCCTTTCAAATTTTCAATGCTGCTGAAGAGTGCTCCTCATGTGGACTTTTGAAGGTTGACAGTTGGCTAATACTGTTCCATTGCTGGGTAGATAGATTCCTTTGGGGAAAAAACATCCACTTTTAATTTTATGACTGAATCTAAACTTTTTTTGTTAAATGTATACTTTTAAGCTGTAGACTGTCATGTGACTGTTAGTAACATTTATTCAAGTGCGTTACTTTTTACTTTTCTGGAAAAAAAATTTGAAAAGCTAAGTTAAATCAAAAATTTTCTTAGTAAAATTTGTATTATTTTATTTTTGGGACTGGGGTAAGTGTTTAAAATGCTTATTGTTGTAGTTTTGGTGGAAATTTTGATTATTTTAATACTTACCTGATTTACTGACTACTGTGGCCAGGCTCCTTTGGGAATCAGGCATCTTTTTTTTTTACTTTACCGTGAAACAATCTACTGGTTCCTTGGTTCTTCTTCCAGCCACAAAAAGAAAAAAACATATGTGATGCCTAATATTTGTAACTGTGAGCATGTTAATTTAGTTTGTTTTCTTTTATATAAATGTATGTTTGCCTGTTAATTAAGTGTTAATTCAATAAAGGCATTAAAAAAAGAAAAAAAAAAGAAAAAAAAAAACAGCTTCTTCTACTTCTCAGCTACAGTTTACTATTAAAATGTCAGCGTAGCATTGTATGCCTATGAACTATTCGAACTACAGATGTTCGAATAGTTCATATGTGTGCAAGCTACATAATCGAACATTATATTTGCGAATGTACTGTGCATTCACAAATATGAACGTTCAAAGGGATGTACAGGGATCGTGGTACAGTGCGGTTAGGGAAATACATACCTTTCCTCACTGTAGTGCGATCTCGGAGTTGGAATATATAGTTAGTGGGGTGGGGGAGCAGGGGGGCTTGCCCCCCTGCATAAACGGGATGTTAAGTGTACAAATTAGGGAGTTACAGCAAGGGTGGAATTGCTGTTAAGTGACGTAAAATGTTGTGTTCAACATTTTCGGCATTAACAGCTGATTTTTGACATTAGGGCCATTAGGTAATGTGTACTTTCGGCGAATTAGTTCACTGTTAAGTACCGTTTTTGTTTTAAATTTCGATATTTTAATAGTAAACCCTCAGCTGCATCCATCTACCTACTTAACTGAATAAACTATTGGAAACTTCAACAAGGTGTCTTTATTCCTCCCACAGGGAGGGTATCAGACAGAGAGAGTCTCCTGGATCTGCCATCTAAAGTGATTTTATCTGGACTAATCCTTTATACTCTGTTTCTTGTTAGTCCTGTCACCCTCTGGGTTACAGGTGGGATACCAGACTTCACTAGAGCCCTCTGGATTATCTTTGTGAGGATGTAGTAATAAAAGATAAACCTGATAATTTAATTTGAAGTACTACAGGCAAGAAACTTTTAGACACTTCTGGCCTGTCATATTTAATGATTCCTAGAAGCTTGCAGTTTGTCCTGCCCCTTAACCCTTAAAGGGCAGGTGGAATCTTACCGATCTGCTCATTCTCCATTAGTGGTAATTGTCAACTTTGTTCTTCCAGCATTGGAAGATGTATTTATTACAGCTCGTAACTTTCTTGACAGCCATCTTGCTGCCTCAGAGAAAGTAGAGAGAATAAATAAAGTTCCTCATTCTTGTAAGTTTTTTATATTCTAATCCGAGATGAGACTCTCTGAGATGAGACTCAGTAGTAATTTCTCTTAAGTCCAGCTGCTGCTAAACATCTGTTTAATATCAGTCTCTCCCCTTCTGACACAGATGAGAAAGTTTTTAGTAGAGTTGGGAAAAGTGTATTCTTCTGCAGCAACTATTTTTAGAATTCTCATTTGTCAAGCTAATATGTTAAAGTTTATGCTTGCCTGTTTTGAGAACATGAAGAACATTTTAGCATATTTCATCATCTGAGGAAAATATCTTTGTGAAATCTTGTTGATTTTGTGCCTCAATGGCTAATCATTCTTTGAAATGTGCTGGTGATATGGATGATGCTACATCTAAACTGCCATTACAAGTGTTTTGAGAGGTTTGCTTGGTAGCTTACTCAAAAACCTACCTGAAGTTGTTAAAGCTGAAATGTTGAATTCTCCCTCAGAATGAGAGGTAATTTTTAAGCTTTCTGTTGCAGAGATTCTTAAGACATATGATTAGAGAGGCAAGCTGATTCAGGGAATTTAAGCAATTTTTCAGCCTTCCTTCTTCAAGTTTGTAAAAGGATTTAATGGTACTTCTATAACCTTTTGCCAAAAGCAGAAAATAAGTAGACACAGCAAGCTGCTGGTAAGTAGATTTTTAAAAACAATGCCAGAGAGGTTCCAAGTAGAAAGGAGGACCCCCAAGAATAAAGGAAAGTCTAACTTGTCTGAATGACTATCTCAATTGTGTGAGAGATCTCTTGCACACACTGGGGTTCCAGGAGAATATCCAAAAACTCCTTCCCACATGATTGTTTTCCTATGGTGTCTCATAGATAGCTCAGTTCAAAGAGCTTTTCTTCCACGCTAAAAAGTAAATCTGTATCTAGATCTATTTTTGAGTTTTTTTCTTCTACTCAGGCAATTGTCTCAGGAAGGGAATTTCTCAGAATATTATGTCTCATGGAATCTATAATTCTCATGATTCCTTTAGCATGACTTCACGTGAGAAATTCAGTGGCAGCTAAAATCAGTATGGTCCCAGCATCAACATCCCTTGTCATTTCAGATTCCACTTTAGGGGGCTGTGAGAGGGGAGATTCTTTGGTAGAGAGACCAGTTTTATCTGAATCCAGGTCTCCTAGTTTCCCTTCCAACTGCAGCACAGTCTGTAACATCAAACGTCTCAGATGCTACTAGGGAAGCAGTGTTTATGGAGATAAAAGTGTAGAGTCTTTGGAACAGAAGACAGAGTCACACATAAATGCAGAAAAGAATTAAACAATGATCTTTGAAGATGCCTTCTGAATCTTCAGAATGACCATGGATATTAGTGGAAAGGGTAAAAAAAAAACATGCAGGAATGTTTCTATCCAGTCAAGTATGCTCTCAACTCTGTCAGACATCTATGTTCCCTACTAACATTACAAATGCTTACAGATAATACTTTAGTGATGTGGTACATAAGCAAATGGAGGGGAATCCATATGTTACCTTCTGTGCATACTAGTCATGGTAGCCTAGGAGATAACTTTTCACACAATCTATAGGCATCTTATTTACCATTAGAGCAACATTTTGTGGCAAACAAGCTGAGCAGGTCCGAGACAGACCCTCTTGAAAGGAAATTAAATTAAGGGGTCTTCCAGGGATTAATCCAGTTTTGAGTAAAATATCAAAAAGCTCTTTTGCCTCCAGTCACAACAATCAGTTGGCAAAAATTCTGCTCCAGGACTCCATGCAAGAATGCCTGGAAAACAGATGCTTTTTTCTTTTCCTTGGATAGGAACATTCCTGCATGTTTTTTTTACCCCTTCCACTAATATCCATGGTCATTCTGAAGATTCAGAAGACATCTTCAAAGATCATTGTTTAACTCTTTTCTGGCCCAAGCAATAGCAGTTTTCCCTTCTATTGGAAATGAACAAGAGCAGTAACCTCAAAATTCTTCACAGACTGATCCTACTCACACAGGTCCGGGTGGTTTAGATGATGGGAGTCTAAATAACTTCTAGGCAGCTATTTTTCTGAGGATGTGCACATATTAAAAGAGACAAGGAAACCTGCTATTAGGAAATCATATATTACTAAATGGTAAAGATTTTCTAGTTGGTGCCAAAACAATAAACAAGACCCTTTTAAGGTTAGTGTTTATCTGGTTCTACATTATTTGCATGAATTACTAACCTCTGACCCATCTTATTCCTCCATCCTCTCACAAATAACCACTCACAGGCTGTCACCCGTCCCAGCCCCCACAATTTACATCTGTCTCATCTGCTCTCTATACTATTACATGCATCTAAATTTCATTATTAGTGCTACTAGTTGCATTTCATTTATTATACCTCTGACTGACTTGTCATTTATACTCCTTCACTTCCTTTGTCATTATTATAATTTACCAGAAAACCACACGTTTTATGAGGAGCAGACTGATATTTTGAGGTAAAAATCTAGGCATTCTGCAAAAATCTGGATAGTTGAGAGGTATGAACTATATATCTGTGTTTGTGTGTTTTTTTTGTGTATATGTGTGTGTGTTTTAAGGATGAGTATGTGCTTGTTGAGCCAGTTTGAGAGGAGTCCTAGAACTTGCTAGATCTTAGACAATTCCCTTTTTAAATTTGTGGTGGAGGATCTTGACTTGTACATTACTAGAGCATCAGAATATACAGTAATGAGGATATATGGGAGGTCAGCTGGCAGTTTGTTCATGAATAAAGGCAGTAAAATTGCTGGTAAGACTGAACCTTGAGGGTCTTCACTGTGAGGAGCAGACAAAGGGGATGAAGAAAAGCCCAAGTGAACCTTGAACACCTATTGTTTAAGAAGTATTCAAACCATTCTTATGCCTGGCAATAATGAACACATTGATTAGCCACAGCATTCAGTGTGCCCATTGAAAATCTAGCATTACCCACAACAATAAGCACAACAGCTGCAGCTGTTGACAACAGAAGCTATAGCCATAATTTTCTCCTCTCTAATAAGCAGAAAAGAAATAGAATTATTAATGGAGTGAAAGACAAACTTTCACCCTCCCCAAATGAAATGCAAAAAAAAAAAAAAAGACCCCAAAAGATACCACTGGTAAATCAGAAGTCCACATGCATCTTCACAAAAAACAGTAGAATGCATGTATACTTCTCAGTCCTTAAAAAAAGATAGAGGCTGGGATTCAGAAATGTTACTACTGCTGTCAATGGCCATTTTTCACAAGGGTCTGTTGCTCTGGCCTACTGCAAATACTAATGAGTCATTTTGGGGGATTGGGAGATTGGCATATGTTAATTAGCCATGCGCTCTCCCCAGAAATTCCTGTGGTAAGTGTTTTATGCAGTGGGGTGATTCACTGAACCACTCAGCTAGGTAAATCCTTACTGCTGGCTACTTTATTTAATTCAGCCAAAAGTTTGTGGTCATCCATTACTCTCAGTGGAAGACAAGTCCCATTAGACGAAAGGGCTGCAGAGTTTAGTAGATATATCAGTAGTATGTGTGTGGCTGTGTGTGTGAGTGTGTAGTCGTATGACTGCTTAAAGGTGTGTGAGCATGCATGTCTGCATGTGTATGTGTGTCTGTGTGTTTGTGTGCATGTGTAACTGAAAGTGTATCTGCCTGGGTGGTTACAGTAGGGTGGGATAGGTAGGATAGATGAAAGAAGAAGAACAACAACACACACGCCCATATATATATATATATATATATATATATATATATATATATATATATATATATATATATATATATATTTTTTTTTTTTTTTTGATATATGTGTTTATAACTGTGTGCAACATAAATGCACCATCAGCAAGTGTTTGCAGTATGAACTTTCAGGCTGTGTTATGACTGTTACGTTTAATGTGCTGTTTGCAGCATTCCTCAGCTATTTATAGCGCATTTACACTGTTATTGGTTGTTGTTAGTTATTTATAACTGTTTGTAACTCTTCTCTAAGTAGAAATTAATGTGTGTGTGTATATATATATATATATATATATATATATATATATGTGTGTGTGTGTGTGTGTGTGTGTGTATATATATATATATATATATATATATATATATATATATATATATATATATAGATAAATTAGATATTAATATATGTATAGATGGGTCTACTTCAGAATGCCGACCGTTCAGAATGCCAACTTTCATAAGGCCGACACCATATGATCGACATTATGAAAGACCGACATCCTGAAATAGCACCATTTACCTATCTGTAAATACAGTAAAACTGTGTTATGCAGGGGGGTAAGCCCCTCTGCACCCCCCACACTCCCTGCTACTTAAATATTCTCACTCCAAGATTGCACTACAGTGCAGGAAAGGGGAATCTCCCAGTCCCGCACTGTAGCGGGATCTCTGCTATCATTTGTTGGCCTTTCAAACGTCGGCCATATGAGTTTCGAACATTTGAAAGTTCGAACAAATGAAGGGCTCCCATACAGATATACTTAATTATACACAGCAGATTTGTTTCATTCTTGGTTTGTATTCATGACATTTTGCATATTTCTTCTAACAGACACTGTTTATTCATACAGTGTGTGACACTTTGCAGTTGTCCTTGCTGTATGCATGATTGTAAAGGGTTAAGACCATGCTGTAGTTGTAGCCCCTGTGGTACATGGTTTGATTCCTTCAGTTCTCATTTGCATACAGTGTAACACTGAGCACATTACTTAATGAAGCACTGCTCTTGTGTCTCCTCTATAAAGGGACTGTGTGCCCAGTGGGCCTACCTGGTTAACAAAAGGGTATTATTGTATGTATGCAATAGCTAACCTTGAAACTGCTTTAGGATGACGAAATACATTGCTCTGTGGATTTCTCAACATTTGACTTTTTTCCAATTCAGAGACCTTTCTAATGTATTCCAGCCCTGAGTAAGCATTCTCTGCCATTTGTAGTGCTTTACAAAGTATTTGGAATCACATTGTTAATGTCTCTCTGATACCTTTGATGAAATATAGTGCTGGTAAAACTCATACTTTTAGTTAATATAAAGTAAATAAATGCATATATATGTAAATAAATTTGCAAATGTATAGTTTGTAACCAGATTTAAGACAGACGTTAAATGAGAACTGACAGTTATAGAAACATGATGACTATTAAAAGTGGATTTCTAGAAATGCAGTACAAAGCATTTTAAAATGGGTGGCACATGTTCTTTAAATTTCAGGCATCTGAGTTGTGCAAAGGAGAAAGGGCCAAAGTATATGCTCATTATGTTAGAAATACTGTGGAAATTTAAGTTGTAGACTGCTAGTGGAAAAGAGTCTGGTTAATTGTTGAATGAACAGAAGTTGTTCATTTATAAGTTGTGAATATTCTGATTTGCCATGTCTGTGTTATTTTTAGGTATGAAATATCATTATTGTTCTATATGTCATTATAGAAGGACAAGCTTTTATGTACTTACATTTTTTTTTACTTTTAGTTTATTCCTTAATATTAAATATTGAAGTTCATTTTACTTTTGTTTGTTCATTAAAGTGTATAATTTGTTTTATTTTGCAATTAACTAGTCAACTAGTTACTCAGTTAAATAATGCATGAACAGAAAGAATCAATATATCAGTATATCAAATGTTAGTTCACTAAGATGGTCTTTACTTTATTTCTCTTTTCAAAGACTTTATATGCCTAACACCTGGTAAAGAGTGCAAGTTAATCAAAAGAAATTACTTCAAAACATTCAGTGGGGAGGGGATATGTTGAGAATATATCAATATATCAAATATCAATATTTAAATTATGTATCATTCTGATTTAGTAAGCTGTAAGGAGTGTCACTAAAGCAGTTAAATAATCAAATATTTCTTGATTTAATTCATCTGTTTTTTTGCAGACCCCGTAGTTGTTTGTCTTGGACTAGGCTGTGTGGAAATAATGTGTAATCCTCTTAATAAGCATCACCACTTATTTCTTATGCCCTTCAATCCATGTTGACCTTTGCTTGCCAGGTCAGGGTAGGAAGGAACAGATGTCTGTTCCATGGATTTATATAGGTCATTCAATAACTGGACAATTGAGTAATTTGTGTGGAATATCTAGCCCTGGAAGTTGTATAGAAACAGAACTGTTGGTTGTTTTGTAAGTTTCAGGTTGTCAATGCTCTCAGAGTAAACTGAATGTACCCTATAAATTACAGGATTGTATCTAAACTTTATGGAGATGTGAAATGCTGGGATGTATTCTCTTTTAGCTGTTACTAAACAGTACTAGTAGTAAACAAAATCCAAAACCTGGAAATGTTGAGGTAAAATGCAGCGTTTATTCCAAACAGGAAAAGAATCACAAATCTTAATACAGCTGTGTCATGTGATTAGTCTTATGGTTTGAATTTACTATTTAAATGAAGGCATTTGATCTCTTTTTTACACACCGATGAAGGGTTGATCCCGAAAGCTTTGTGATTCTTTTTCTTGCTTGGAATAAACGTTACATTTTACCTCAACGTTTCCAGGTTTTGGATTTTTTACTGCTGTTTTGCATTTTGTATCCTGCCTGGTTTAAATACGTGCTGTTCTTGTTTCTTTGGACTAAACAGTACTAGTGCCAAGTCACTACAGATTTTTACTTCCTCTTCTGCAGTGGCTCTCCTTCCTTGATAGCAGTCCTTAAATACCATGCCCTGCAATGCATTGTGGGTTGCAGTGTTTCCTAGCTCAGGTGTTATGTTTCTGCTCCTCTTATACCATGTAGAGGTTGTGTTTCTGTGGGAAGATAAGCCTGAACACTGTACCTATTGAATCTAGTTACTGTAATGTCAAGTGTCAAGTTTTGTGTAGCATTTGCCTGCTCATTGTGTTTGGTTTACATGTTCTGTATTGTGTTAGATTAGCATTTGTCTAAAGTTAATCATGATCTAATTTTCTGCTAAAATGATTAGTGAGAGGTGTACTAAGCCATTTGAGATGTGTTGTACTAACAAAATGTACTACTGTTTTACTCAGTGCACTGTCACAGCAGTGTACTTTTGTGACAGATGGGACAGGTATTGGTCACAGAGAGTGAACCACACAACTATATGCATACCTGCATACACAAACACTGAAGCTTGAAGGCACAGTTTGAGCACATTAAACTAAATAAATACATTACTGAAAGTCAGCTACAAAGAAAGTACAAAATAGAGAAAAGAACCTGTGACTTTTGAGCCATAAGACCCTTAACGATACCTATCTTCTCTGCTCCACAATTTCAGCATTGTAAGTTTATTTCTTGTATTCCTGTTTAGTTTTCCAAGTTGTAATATTTTATATATTACAGGATTTGAATATGCTGCAACTGCTGTGGTGGTGCTGCGGTAGCGTTATCGCCTCACAGTAAGATGTTGTCCTGTTCAATTCTCAGCTAGAGTGTCCTGTGTGTGGAGACATGCGTGAATGGGCGTACCTTCGTTGAAGGTTGTGCGGCAGGGCTGGCAACTCGGCACGTAAAAATCTACTGCCAATCATTAGCGGACCGGTGTTCCGTTGTGGCGACCCCTAACCTGGAAAAAGCTGAAAGACACAACAACAACAGGATTTGAATATGCTCCAGAATCTGTATCTTTCTCTCTGTCTCTGTCTGTGTGAAGTTAGCTGGTAAAGCTGAGCACACCTTCACAGAAAAGATGTTGAAATGCTGTGAAAGGAAAGTGTCCTACAGTTAGTTGTACTCAACAGTGATTTATCACGGAGTTTCAGCAGTATTTACAGACTGTCTGTGTCCTCATCTTACATGTACATTTACAGATAATGTTTTCTCTTAGTTAAAGTGCAGGCCATCACAGATACCTTAAAATTAAATTAATATGAATTTTTGTGCTGGTGTGTGTGTGTGTGTGTGTGTGTGTGTGTGTGTGTGTGTGTGTGTGTGTGTGTGTGTGTGTGTGTGTGTGTGTATAAATGCATGTCTGGGTGTGCATACTCACATGTGCCTGTATTTCTCTGAATTATTGTGTATGCTTCTCTGTCGCTTTAGAAACACACCACTAAAGTTGCAGTTCAGTGAGGCCTTTTCTGTAGTTGTACTTTTAGTAAAGAAGCATATGATGTCATTATCAAACAGAGCAGATAAATTTTGGAACAGAATATTAGTCACAGTACCTTATTGATATGCATGTTTTTTTACAGTACATCATAAACTTAAAGCTTGTTGCCAGAAGAGATGCTTCACAATGTTTTTCAGATACATTATGTTTGTGTGGTGATATGCTATGGGACAATATCACCTCTGGGTTCTTGTATGGCACTTATATATGGTGTATGCCTTCCAGTAGTCACAAGATTCACTATGTGTTACCTTAAATAAAACCGGCACCACTATTTACAGCTTATTCCAACCTGCTTGTACAGGACAGATAGTGATGCCCAGTGCAAAAAAAAAATCAGTCTTCATTATATCTGGGAAAGTATAAAGATTTTTCATTTCCCCCACCTCGGGTTCTTTATTTGAAAGTGTCTCCTTCTTGAAATTTTTGATTTAATGCTTGATTATCATCCTTATAAGACTAACCATTTGGACACCATTGGCAAGCTCTGTATACTTTGAACCAAGTTTAGACACAGCCAAGGGCATGTCTACTTTTGACGCAAGAGAAAGTAGATGTTGTCAACAGCTCTTTATGTTTAGTTAGAGTCTGCTTTCATTTCTATTTCTTAGTTATTGCACAATGTCTTCAGTCAGGCAGCATACATGGATTTTCCAGACAATAAGATCTAACAAAGTACAACTGATTATTAGGTACAGCAAAATAGTTTCATGTGATTTGAAAAAAGTTATGATTTTTGACTACAAGTCAGCAGTTAGCTCACTAAAATGCTCCTTACTTTATTTCTCTTTTCAGCAAGACTTTATATGCCTAATCCCTGGTAAAGAGCTCAATTTAATCAAAACAAATGACTTCAAAACATTCAGTGGGGAGGGGATACGTTGAGAACAGTGTCTTAAAAGTTTAAATTTTTGCTTTTATGTATGCATTCTCATCTGATTATTTTGTATAGTGTCCTTTTCAAATATTTACAAGTATACTATAATTAAACATTGTGATAAATCTGGTTTTATTTCAAAGATGTAATATTTATGTACCATCTCTTCTCCTTCCTTGTCATTATCCTCTAGATTTTTATAGAAATATGATCGTGGGAAAATCTTAGAAATCGTTTTCCAATGCAGCTTTCCTGTTCTGTTTGATTTAATAGTGAAACTGCCCTCAAACTCTAGTCACCTTATAGGCAAAGTAAGCTAATAAACAGGCAGTTGGATTGACAGACATCTTCCATGGTGCCTAACAGAGGCAACATAGAGGCCAACTAATTCACCAGTCCAGAAGTGACAAGATCCATAAACAAAACCTAATATCTCTCTGCCGTAGTTCAGTAGTCTATAGAACAAGAAGATAGCATCTGAACTGAGTGACTGTCCATTGCACCAGATTGCTGGATTATGAGTAAGGGAGATGAAGGATTTCACAACACTATAGGCAGAGCACATGAACCATTTTTATTCAATTGTTCATTTTTATTCATTTATTGTCTGGGTAAGCCAACTAGGTACAGACATCTTTTAAGGAGTGACCAAAGAGGAATGTGTGGTCAAGCAACTTGTTCGGAGTAACACAGTAACATACCTCTCAACCTCTTAGCATGAGAAATCTGGACAAAGCCGAAAATAATGGGGGGACAAAGGCTTAAAAATAGGGACAGATTTTAAAAATTGATGTTATAAACTTAGAAAATTAATAGAATAATAGGATTTGTGTTAGCATGTATTTTCTGAAGGGTATGAAGTCAGAAACTCAAATCTGTGTCATTATTTAGTGACTTTGATCTTCAGTGATTTTTTACCAGATATCCACAATTTGTTTGAGGAACAGACCAATATATGAGGCAAAAATCTGAACATTCAGGGAAAATCTCGATAACTGAGAGCTATGCAAAGTAGGTGTATAGAGACTGAATGAATTAAACATTGGAAAGAATCTTATTAGCATCTCATAGCCTTAAGTATTCGAGCTAAACTGACAGTTATTTGGCAACAGCACTACTTCCCATGTACTGGACCCCAGCTAGAGACCATCAGCTTAGGAGCTGTGCAAGTTATACTGCATTATTCTATTTGAACCAGTTTGTGTATGCTCTATATGCTGAAGAAGCTTTATGAATTCCATACCATGGCTACTGCATACATATGTCTGCAGATGAAACCAAGGGAGATACGAAATGCAGGGTAAAGGAGGATCAGGTGAAGAGCAGGGTCCAGCACAGGGACAACATACAAGCACACTGGTTGGTAGGCCAGAGGGCCGACACCCTGATGCCCCTATTTGCCTTCCCAAAAATGCCAAAAAACAAAATCACACATGTATAACACTAAATATCTTGCATAGACTAGCCCTTACTTTAACCATAATCTGCAAACAATCACACACATATTAATGCAAATTAGTGCCAAAACTTTCAGAAATCTGACAATAAATCACAATCAAGGCACTTGCCTTACTTAACATAACTTCCTTCTTCCAACATCACACACATACTTGACCAGATGTGTTCTTGACTTAAAAGCATACTTCTCAACTTCTTAGTACAATAAATCTGGACTAAGCCTAACATAATGAGGGGACAAAGGACCAAAATAAGGCTAGATTTTAAATATTGCTCTTATAAACTTAGAATTTTGCTTGAATAACAGTATTTGTGTTAGCTTGCATTTTCTGAAGGATATGAAGTCTGAAACTCAAATGCATATCATTATTTTGTGACTTCAGTCCTCAGTGATTTGCTAGAAAAGCACAAATTTTATGAGGAATAGACTAAAAATATGAGGAAAAATCTGAATATTCTTCAAAAGTCTGGACATTTGAGTGGTATGAGAGGTGTTGTAAAGCCCAACACTACAGGCAGAGGACCTCCCCACCCATGGAAGATCAGTTTTGTCCCTATAAGTCCCAGCTTGGAAGGTATTATTATTTGCTTAAGACATGTTTGCACTGGATTATGATCTTCCATTATTTCCACATAACTTCCAGCCTGAAGCTGAGAAAATGGGCTTTTTGTATTTGTATTATTAACATTTGCATACTTTTTTATAGTGTTGATGTAAATTAATTGACTTCATGTTTCTAAGTTGGTGCAGGATATGTAATTGATGTTGGAAGAAGTTTCTTGCACCCAAAATATAGAATAAGTATTCAATAGTAAAAAGAAAACTCTGATGATGTCCAAGTAAAATCACCACGGCTTTAATGGAACAAACAGTAGAAACACAATAAAAGCATCTATTACTTCTAAACTGACTGAACACTTTCACGCAATAAGGGCTTCTTCAGAGTCAGTTAACAAAGCAGTACAAGCCATTTATCAATGTAATTCAAATCACTTTGTAGCCAATACGCTTTACCATGCAATGAATTTGTTATCTTTCTCTAAAAAGTAACCCCTGCTGGTGCAATACAGTCTCACATATCAAGAAAATTCTTTGCAACCCAAGGAAAACCAAATGGTCTCTGGAAGTTCTTCTAAATAAAAAAACCCTTAATGTTCCTTGTTGTTAGGTTGACAAACTTTCAAATACTAAGGGCCTTATCTTTTAAAGTACATGCCAGGGATAAAATGTTGGTGATGCCAGGGGATGTACTGGCATCCAGTCTAATTTGCCATAAACACTCCCTAACTTCAAGCATGTTTTTATAATCTCCACCAAAGTCTCTAGTATATAGTCTATCAATAACAAAAATATAAATTTATTGTAATTGGTACAAGCCTTACTGTGGTTAAATAAAGAATTTGTTGATTTTTTTGTTCTTAATGTCCCTAGTGTGCTCCAGTATCCTTTGTTTTAATTTTCTTGTAGTCATGCCAATGTAAAACGCTGGACATGATAAACAAGTTGCCACATATATGACCATGTTGGTGTTACAGTTACAGTAACCGGGATTCGTCAGGGACCTTTTATAGTTACCAACTTGAACATAAGGGCTATCACTGATGTACTTGCAAGCTTTACAGTTACCACACTTAGCCATCCTAGCAGGTTTGTGACTTACAGGTTTGGGTATTCTTTCCAATAGTTCTTTGATGTTTAAATCCCTACTATTTATAAATTTGGGACCATCTCCCAAGATGTTTGCCATATCCACAGAGAATATATTCTGCCATCCTGTTTGAACAATTTCCCTTACTTTACCAGATGTGGTGTTATATTGTACCACCATGCCTGTCTGAATGTCTTTAGGTTCATGTGGATGTCTAGAAACCTTTTCTGTGTCTCGTACTTTATCTAATAGTATAGGTTTAAAGTCAGTTCCCCTTCTGTAAATAATGTCCTGTTTAATTGAAACCAATAAATCCATCGGGTAACCCCTTTCCTTAAATAGCCCAATAAGTGTGTCCACTTCTTCCAAGAATGTCCTATCCTCACTCGTTATACGAGATGCCCTGATTATCTGACCTATTACTACATTTTTCTTTAAAATAGTATGGGTGACAACTCTCAAAGTGTAGAAAGGTATTGCTGTATGTCTTTTTTCTAAATAAACTCGATTGTATCTTCCCTTCTCTAGTGTATAAATGTAGGTCCAAAAAATCAATCGAGCTGTTGTCAACCTTGCTAGTAAACTTCAAAAAAGTAATAGTGTGATTTACGTCTACTATAAAGTCATCCAATTCATTACGGGACCCTTCCATAAAAACAATATGTCGTCCAAAAATCTTAAATAAATAATCATCTTGAATGCATAGTTAGATGTCAAAACATATTGTTCTTCCCAGTCAGCTAGTACCAGGTTGGCATACATGGGTGCACATCTGGCACCCATTGCTACCCCTGTCCGTTGTTTGTAAAATTCTCCCTCAAAATGAATGTAGTTGTTTTCCAAAACATTCTGCATTAAATCAACTAATAGACTTCTTTTTACCTAGTGAATTTGTCCATGTTTAACCAAACTCCTTGAAAACCAGTCCAAACCTGTATCGTGAGGTATTACTGAAAATAAGTTTGTTATATCAACTGTAACAAACCAAAAATCCCCTAAAGTTGTATTAGACAAAGATCTCAAACGGTTTTGGCAGTGCCAGGAGTCTTTTAATATGTGTGGTATACAATCAAGAGCATTTTTACTAGTAATGTCAATATATGCTGCCAAGGATTCTGTTTTTGATCCTCTAGCTGCCACAATATGTCTAAAAGGGGGGTTGGTGGTATCTTTATGTATCTTGGGAATTCCAAACAGGCTGGGCATAAATGGATGTTCTACTGACATATAGTTGTATTCATCTTGATTAATTATTCCCTCACAAAGGAGATAGTAAATTTTCCAGTCAATTTTTGTGTATGCCCTCTGTACGTTAGATTTGGACATCAATTCATAAGTGTCTGGATCCTGCAGTATAATTTGCATATTCCATGAATAATCTGTGTTTGACATAATGACTACCCCTCCCCCCTTATCAAGTTTCATGACCCTATAGTGGCTGTTAGTTTAAAGTTCCTTTAAGCAGAATTCTTCTGCAGAAGTCAAATTCTTGGGAATATGTGCCTTGGTTTCACTCACCCTTCTCATCTGAGAAAAATGCATAATCGTTCAAAAGCTAGTACTAAAGGGTTGTATGGTGGAATGAATAGACTACTCCTCTTGACTGTTATGGTCTGCATCTCTCTTGCAACATTTAGTTTGTTCGCAAAATATAATCTTAAATTGAGTTGTCTGGTGTACAACTTCAAGTTGATGATGAGTTTACTTATGTCATGTTTAAAATTGGGTACATAGGTAAATCCTTTTTTCATCAAGCTGAAATGATCGTCAGATATATTTAAATCTGAATAGTTGAAAATGCTGAAGGAACCATCACTAACGATGGATGGGCCTACATTATTGCCTGTGTTAATATCTAAATTGGAAGAAATTCCTGACACTTCATTTTGTTCTTTCTCTAGTGAAACCTTACCTCTGTCTCCTCCTTAATCCCAAAAAAACTAAATTATTACTTTTCTCTCCAACCCTTAAATCTGCCCCTCTTTCCCTTTCTATTGTGTCTGACAATGGCACTATCATTACACCTGATAGTTCCACTAAACTACTAGGTGTTACAATAGATAATCAACTAAACTTTGATTATCACATTGACCTAACTATCAAAACTGTTAATAAAAAGATAGGTGCCCTCTATAGACTTAAGCCCTTTCTAACAGCAACCACCAGGGTGTCTTTAGCCCAAACTCATCTTATCTCTACATTATTATATGCCTCCCCATCTTTTATAAACCTTTCTAAATCTAACCTTCAGAAACTTGCCACAGCCTACCACAGCATTGCCAGGTTTGCCACAGGTTCCCCATTTCTCACACATCATTGTGTTAATCTCAAAAAGCTTGACTGGCTTGAACTTCAAAATCTCATTCTCCTACATCAATTAGTTATTACCTATAAAATTCTCCATTACCCTTCTAATACACCCATACTAAATAACCTTGTTGTCCCTTACAGGAATCTTACTTCCCTTCGCTCAGCTAACAAATTACTAGTGGCCACCCTCAAAACACACAATAAAGCTGGGGTATCCTTGTTTACAAATACCATTGGCTCATACTGGAATAAACTTCCCATAGAACTGACCACACTAGGCTTATCACAACTTTTCAAAAAAACAACTAAGAAACTATTTTAAAATTCACTGGCTATGCCAGGGGCGGCTCATGCTATCGGACTGCTGGACTGCAGCCCTCCCACCTAGAAAAAACAAAAGAAAAATCTGTGAAACAAGAAAACAAAAATGGAAGAAAAAAAAATCATGAATCCCGACTCCTCTGCACATGCATGGACACATTAGGGAACTCAGACTGCCTTTATCAGCAGTCCGGATACAGACAAAGAGGTACCCAGCAATCTGTTTTGTGAGATACCCAGGAATCTGTGCAGTGATGCCCACACAGAACAGCTCCGGACTGCTTCAGCTGCAGGCAGAACCAATGAGGACTGAGGGGTGAGCTGCTCTTGCAGGAATTTCACTGCTGCACAGGCTTCCGTTTGTGAGTATGTGGATTATACTGCTGGACAAAGGCTTCGGGTAGGTGTTTGGTCACTGGCTGGATTGTGGGCTTTGTTTGTGAAATGGGTAGGTGTGGATTATACTACTGAACACATTTTTTTATAGCAGGTAGGTGAAGGCTTCATGGCATAAATTATACTGCTGGACAAAGAGGGTGCGTGTGTGTAATGCCCCAGTTGCTATATACTGGTGGCTAGAGAGAACAAATGGTGGTGGGTAGAGATACTCAGGCTTGAGCCCTGTACTTTGGATGCAGGTGGCAAGGACCTGAATTCCCTATCCACCGCCATTTCTCAAAAAAATTGCAGATTTTGCCTCATATTTGTTCTGTTCCTCATAAAATCTGTGGTTTCTGTATCTATATTTTTCCTTGCAAAGTCTGTAGTACAGTGGTGCACTGGTAGCATTGCTGCCTAACAGCTACAGGTTCTTTGGTTTGATTCTTGGCTGGGGTGCTTTCTGTGTGGAGTCTGCATGTCCTCCCATCTTACAAAGATGTGTCTGGAGTTTCTCTCTGCTGAAAATTGTCTTTTGTTCTAAGTCAGACCAGTTTCCTGGTTAAATGTTTAAAAATAACAGGCATTTGAACTTCAGACTTCATATTCTTCAGAAAGTACATGGTAACACAAAACTGTTTTTGTCTGAGTTTATAACATGGATATTTGAAATGTGTCCCTATTTTTGGGACTGTATTCCCCCATTATTGGCTTTGTCCAGGTATTTTGAGCTAAGGTTGAGAGTTATCTATGGTGAGAACTGAATTCATTGAATGTCTGAGGGCTGTATTTCCCCCATTACTGGCTTTGTCCACATGTTTTTTGCTAAGAGGTTGAGAACTGAATTCACTGAATATGTTTGGGGGCTGTATTCCCCCATTATTGGCTTTGTTCAGGTGTTTTGTGCCAAGAGATTGACAGCTATGGTGAGAACTGAATTCACTAAATTGTAGCCATTTAAGTATGCCTTCCTCTCTTTCACAAAACAGCTGATTTGGCATAGTGGTATGTTTCTCTGACTGTTTTTCACAGGGTCACCTGGGTTAAAGACGTGGCAGTGAAATGTATGATGGTAACACAGCATTTTATTCTAGCAAATTTCCAACATTATACAAGCAATGTTTAAAATGTGTCCCTGGTTTTTGGGCTTTTGTCCCCCCCCCCCCCGCAATAAATTTTGGCTTTTTCCAGATTTCTTGTGCTGCAAAGTTCTGAGCTGAGAGCTGCAGGGGAACAAAACTTTAGTGCTGCTTATTGTAAGGCTGCTTGCATTGTTAATAGCACAGCAGATAGTGCACTTGCATTTGATGCAGAAAGCTGTGGGTTCTACTCCCACAGTAGATAGATGCATTACTGATACTGTGCTGTGTTGTAAAGTGGGTGGATGCTGCAGTCCTTTTTGGCAAAGATACCTAGAGTAGTAACTATGAACCTGTTATCAGTTTGCCATACAGTCCCTATTGCGATATTATTAGCTTATCATTTTTTTAATGCATGCAACATAGGCAATTTATTCCTCAAGGGCAACAGGCACTTTATTTGTAGATGAATAAACAATGACATATAAAGTTGTTTGCTAGCAGCAACCTCTTCATTGTTACAGATTTCTTTAATGTGGAATTATTTAGATGACTTTTACTACTTCAGAGATTGTGCATATTTACTGATACTGGTGGACTGTAGAAGGTTGAGTAGACTTTTATGATGGAAATGTTCTGAACTGGGTAGTTTTGTCATTGGCGCATGCATTTTGTTTCATTGTTTATTCAAAAAATGTTCAAAACAATAAATTTAAAATGCCCTCTAGCAACTGTACTGTATTGTACAAGGAATACAATTTAATACAATCAGGAAGGTGTATCAAAGAGCATGTGTATGTTTTGTGTTCAAGGGACCTATGATTTGAAAACAGCCCAAAGTTAATCTTTATCTGCCACTGGCAAAATGTATTTTCTTTGAATGTGGGTTTCAGTGCTGTTTCAATGCATGTGAGTTTCAAGGGCAGAGAAGTTTTAATGCTAAGTCTGTTTTCATTGTGAGACTACATTGATTTGTTTAGCAGATATCTATTGGGGTTTGTGCTGTAAAAATGCAAAATAAAACTTTCAAATGAAATCCAAATCATCGCAGAAGTAAAGCAGTATGCACATTACAGTGTTTATGGTAAATGGGGCAAAATAACCAAGGAATGGGGCATTGGAATGATTGCAAGGGGGAGGCTCCAATCGACCATGATTTTGAGAGGGGAATGTCAGCAAACTCAGACAGCCCCGGGTGAACTATACCTCTGAGCTGTCCATATTTTTGCAGAATGAATAGATATTTGCTTCTTATTTTTGTTTTTTTCCTCATAAAATATGTGGTTTTCTGGCAAATCATTTAGGAATGAAGTCACTAAATGACAGACACTGAGTTTTACGTCATAACCTTCAGAAAAATGCATGCTAAAGCAAGAATTGTTATTCTATCAACTGTCTTAAGTTTATACAAGAGCAATTTTTAGTAGTGTTTGTATGTTCCCCCAATATATTTGGCCTTGTCCAGATTTCATGCATTAACAGGTTGAGAGGTACGTGCAAATAAAATTGCTTTATAGAATTAGGCATATCCAAATCTCTCAGCTGTCCCCGATTTTGGCTCAAAATGTTGCTCTTCCCCTAATAATCCCTCTGCAAAATGGCAATTTTGGAAGAAAACATGGAGGGTTTACAATTAATAAATAACTGTAATAATCAGTTATAGATTACTTTTATTTCAGAAATGCATGTAGATTCTTTTATTTTGTCAGCTGTTCAAGTTAGCAGTACTAATATTAAAACATGTCCTTTCTTTGACAGGTTCCCAGCTGTATTGTATGGCTATTTTATATTTTTGCATCACATTTTTGGTCCATTTTTCATAAAATTGTGTTTTTTTGGCAAATTAGTGGCAAATCATTAAAGACAGAAGTTAGAAAATAATGACAGACATTTGAGTTTCAGATTTCATACCCCTCAGAAAATTCATACTAATGCAAGACTTACTATTCTATTATCTTTCTAAGTTTATAAGAGCAATATTTAAAAATTGTCCTTATTTTTGGGGCTTTGTTCCACTTCTATGTATGGCTTTGTCCAGATTTCTTGCTCTGAGGTTGAGAGGTATGACAAATGTGTCAGGGCCATCGCAGTCAGCCAGAGACATTTCAAATTGTGGCAAACTTCTTGCACCCCACTCCCCCATGTAGTGACTCTGGATGTGTCCAAGCAAGGCAAGGAGCAGTTATGCAGTGTAAATGTGCAGACTATTCCCCCCATCCAAGTTAAACACAAGTACTACAGTGGCTTTTCATCTGTCATTGATTTTGCAGAATGTTCTGGTTTCTGTCATATTTTTATGCTGTTGATTTATGCTTATTATTATTCAGAAAGTGCCTCTGCGGTGGTGGTGGTGCTGCGGTAGCATTGTCGCCTCACAGTAAGATGCTGTCCGGTTCGATTCTCAGCTAGAGCGTCTTCTGCGTGGAGACATGCATGAATGGCCATACCTTTGTTGAAGGTTGTGCATCAGGGCTGGTAACTCGGCACATAAAAATCAACTACCAATCATTAGCAGACCGGAGTTCCGCTGTGGTGACCCCTAACCAGGAAAAGCTGAAAGACATAACAACATTATTCAGAAAGTGCCTTTTGCTCTGTTTTTAAGTAGCAGTGCTTTAATGACCATTAGGTAAGCTTGTCTGATATTGTAAGATGCAAGTAAGTTTTAATAAGCAGTATTGCCAACATTGAAAGCCTTTCTGTTGTTGCCATGCAGAGAATACTTACATAACTAGATAACGTATAAGCCTTGGGTATTGAAATGCATATGACAGTATTTGTAATAAAGGACAGGATTACATTATGTTAAGCTCATTACAGGCTTTACCTGCCAACAAAACAGAATGTCAATCTATCATGTGTGGTCCATATGTCCAAAAAATAGTGTTCACAGTGCTCTGAAAATGAACAAACCAAGAAAAAAAGAACAAACCAAGAAAAAAAAACAAACCAAGAAAAAAAGCACAGTTTTGCGGGTCCACAGATGGTTTTAATATAAAAATAGTATCCACAAACGTAGTTAAAATCCACAGTTGTTAAGCACTTTCATCAAATAATTTGACTTCCTCAGAACAAACTAACAGGTGAAATTTCAGACTTAAATGCATAATTCTAATTGATCATTAATTCAAAATACCCAATCATGTCAATGAAAATTCCTTCCTCATGAATATATAATAACTCAATGAAATAGCATATATTCCTTTGTGGTCCATATCCTGTGCAGTAATCCTTTAAGCAATGTATGTTGAGCTTGTTTCTTGTTTTCTTTTCACTTTTTACTTTGATCATGTTTTCCCCATGAAACAAGTAGATATTGTTGTCAGGCAGCAAGTCTTTTTTGGATAAGAAACATTTTTACAAGTGGGGGTATCACAGAGATTGCTACTTTCAGCATGTTACTTGGTACTTTAATAAAGCTGAATATAAATTATAATTAGAACTGGAGTGCAAGGAGAAGTGATTTGAGTTAAGTGCTGCTTGTTTTTCTTATACTTGATTTTGACTGACATTCCAGTAATGTATTTAAAAAGTAATTTATTTTTTCATGCCTCACATCCTTTTTGTTTCCATCTAGATATTAAGTAAGCTGTCAGGCAGCCAATGGATTTAAATATATTTTTTTCTTCTAAACTTCATTTTGTCTTGATTGGACTCTCATAATGATGGTTTGGCACCCAGGGCAGCGTATTTAATTAAAGTTTTTGTGGTTTTGAGCATAGCTCCTCCCCTTTCTAGTTGGTCACACCCACTCCCATTGACCCCACCCATTCAGCTGTCTCCCTGCAGCCCCCCTTTGATTTGAAGTCACCAGCCGCCACTGGGCTATGCCCTTGCTCGAATCCTGACTGACCTCAGCTTCCATCTCTCTTTTCAGCTCTTTCCATTACTCTTCCTCATGTCCCTATCACTACCATTACCCCTCCTCTGTAGTTCACCTACCATCCACTTGGATATTACTTTTCCCATAAATTTACTTCACTTTATATTACTGCACCCTTTCATCTCACCTTGTATCTAAATCACCCAGCTGATGAAATCTGTTTCTTAAAACTAGTGCCCTGACACAAAATGTTTATCAAAATTGTTAATACTGTAAATAGTTGAATAGAGTCTTGTGTGAGTTACTGCTTTATTTCTTCTTTAATTACTCTTGCAAAGATTTTGAAATAGAAATCCTCACTCTATGTTTAGTTTTGATATATTACTTTTGCACTGTTACTATGCTGCTTGGGAATAATTCTTTGCATGCTTATAATTTCTATCTTATTGTGCTATCTTTGTTTATTTTTATCATTATTATTTACTAGTATATAGTGGAGCTTTTCTCCTCGGGCCTCTGCTGAAAATGGACATGTATCCAGCCAGACTAGCCCGGTCAACAAATGTAAAATAAAAAATAAAAATAAAAATTCTCCAGGATCATATTGGTGTGGACAGTGTTGTAATCTGTATTGTTTATTATCGGTTGTAATTGTTCTATCTGTAATACAAATTCCTGTTGGAATTGTTCCTTCTCTGTCCCCCACCTCTCCAATTGCCTCTTGTCTGGAAATTCTGCCATTGGGATGTTCTTTCTTCTGTGTAATTCTGTGATTGACCCCGATTCTAAGTATTCAATAGTGTCTGCTCATGCACAGGCACACACACACACACACACACACACACACACACACACACACACACACACACACACACACACACACACACACACACACACTCATCCTTTGCTTCCCTTCCCATTTTTATATAAGTGACTCTAAAATAAATGTATGCTTCCCAGTAAGGATGGGACTGAGAGAAAGATATGCATGTGATCTGGGCTGTATGAAACTTTCTGCTGTGTTTGCCCTTCCAACGAAACAACAGAATATAAAGCATGACATAAAACAAAAGCATGAAAAAGCAAAAAAGACAAAGAACTGGAAAAAACACACAAGCTGTATATAGTTTCAAAACTTCGAACATTATATGGCTGAGGACCAGATGATCAAAGTTTTAAAACTTTGAACATTCTAAATGGAGAATCGACGTACAGGTAATAACACGTAACAGGAAATTTACCATATTCCTCGCTGTAATGTGATCTTGGATTTGATATATCTAAGTAGCAGGGGGGCCTTGTCCCCCTGCAAAAATGTAAATGAAGACTTCTTTGTTTTTATTTTTTTTTTTAATTTGATGTTCAAAGTTTCAAAACTTCAGTCATCTGGTCTTCAGCTATATGATGTTCGAAGTTTTGAAACTTTGATCATCTGAAGTAGACCCATATATTATGTGAATATGTATGTATATATGCAGAGATGATTCTAGTAGAGGGTAGATATCAATCTCAAGCAATTGGAATTAAAAAAAAAAGATTAAAAAAACAGACAGGATAAGGAGAGGTTAAAAAAATAGTGATTTATAGACCAAGATCAGTTATGACATCAGCAAAGCTGGATCATTGTACCTGTATGATAATGCAAATATCATGAAAAAATTACCCATGCAACCCTGATATGAACCCTAAACCATCTTCACTGACATTCTGCTAAGTATTTTATTTGCAAGCTGAGCCATAGAAACAGACACAAAGAAGATGTCAGTGAAGCACATAGCAGAAGTTGTCACACATTAGCAGACTGGAAGCATAAAAGTCACAAAAAACATTTAAGTCAAAGGGGTACTTAGCTCTCAACCTTCTTCATGTGCTCTCTACAAATCACTTCATTTACAAGCTGACCCATAGAAGCAGTCACACTGAAGGTGTGAAATGTACCTTGTTTTATATTTGCATACTGCCTCCCAACAGTCCTCAGCTCATTCTCTATCCATGGCAGCCAAGGCAATTTACATAGAGATGGCAGTGATTGTACTGAATTGTTGCTATACAATGAGCAGTGCCATTCCTTGTTGCTTGTACATGGACATTGCAGCGCTTTTCGCTACCTGTTGCAGACAGTACAATTGCAAAAAGATAAGTGATTTAGAAGCCCTATATGGGCATGGGTGTGCTGCGTTTATCCATTTTTGCCATATTAAAGGTTGGAAATGGGAGTATAAGAAAGAGATGAAAAGCGAAAGCATGTAGAAGGAAGATTTGAAGGTGAGAAAATAAGGTATGAGCTGGGTAGAGGTAGAGAAGGAGGGAAGTACTTTTTTGTGGGACAGGTGCCCATTTTTATAGTGATGAAGAGAAGGATACGTTGGGGAAGGAAGGAAAGTAAGATGAAGGTTAAGAAGGTTATGTCATTTAGCAGGAGAATGCAGACATGACTGAAGGCTGTGTGTTAACACACTGAGAGAGGGGAACACAATGGTGAAGGACAAGTCTAACAGACAAAGGGAAGTCAATAGTTTGGGAAGGACTGAATGACCAGCAAGTGTAGGCATGGACAGAAATGGGAGGGAGACACCAGGTTGGGGGATAGGATGGGGGTTTCACAACTGCAGTCTCTGCTATCTGGGACATAGAAGGAGATTACTTGCCATCCTGGGTACCATCAGCACTGGGTACTGTCTTAGACGATGGAGCCTCTATTGGACAAGCAAGTGACTCAATGAGATAACAGAAAATGCTCACCATTTGGCTAAGTTGGGTAGCCACCTTCCTGTCTATAATATCCCCCACATTTTCTGCTAGCTGCTGATAGGTGACAAAAGAATCACCACCACACACACTGCTGTTGGTGGGTACAACTGTACCAAATACTGGTAGGGCAGGAGTTGTGGAGGCAACTGTAGCAGGCTGGGACCTAGATGTCCTGGGTGCTTCTCATGGTGATGGTGGTGGTGGGGCTGCTGCTGCCATCTGTGAGGATCTGACAGGCCTTGTCAGCAGGATGGTTGCAGGATATTGTGCTGCTGCAAATAATAGGAAGATAAATAGAGAGAAACAGAATAATAAACAAAATAAATGTATGTAAGAGAGGATAGTGACAAAGTGTTTGGGGAGAGAAATAGAAATACAGTGAAAAACTAACGTTCTTACACTGTTGAGAATGATACAGTTAAAAGTAACATATCTGTTGCACCAAAAGACACTTCCATATTTAACAACGGTGTTAGTATACAAAACTGAAAGGGGGACTGAAACCAGCAGTTACCATCATGTGTTGTCTGATAGAGGAGTAGCATGATGAGCTATTTAGATACACAAGCAAGTGTCCTTATTCAAAGATACAATAATGATATCTTAGACAAATGTACATACTCAAAGAAAACATGTTACTCAGACATACATTACACTAACAGGTAATGTCCTTCTCTTTTATTCTGAAACATGCCTACTCAGTTAATAATGATGCTCTTACATATTTACCACTTGTAATGCTGCAGTTATAATAACAGGACTTCTTGTGCTAAGAAGTTGAGTATGGCAATAATTACTGGGCTTCAGGATTGTTAAGCTGGATGGGAGGCACATCCCTGAGTTTATATAGAGACAGTACTGTTCAATAAACCATAATTAGTGTACATTTCCCTATCTCACCTCAGACTCGTGTAAAGTCAGTCTTCTGGTCCTGTTCCTACATCCAATAAGTCTTTAGCAAACTCAGTCCAATCCACCATTTCATGTCTGAGATAGTTCACCAAATCCAGGTTTTGCTGATCTTTCAAAACACCCCAAATTCTCAGATTAATCATTCTCATTTTACCTGATTTGTTATGAGATTCTGTTCTTTGCAACCTGACTGCTTAGCCACAATGTCACTGAATCAGAAATGAAACATACTAAGAGACTGGAATTGAGAGAAAGAGTTCCCTGCCCGAGCCTTTATGCATCTTAAACTAGGAGAATGGTAGCACTGAACAGCTCATTTTAAGTATGGAGGTGTGAGCACCTCTGACTCATGTTGGCAATAGCAGCAAATCAATATCATCTATTTATTCTTGATTTGGGAATACTTGGGGGCTAGCATTTATGTTACAGATGTCATCAGCCTGTCATCTAGGTCGTAAGAACCACCCTTGCAGTAGTTATAAATCTGAAATTTGGGATGCTAAGTTTAATGAATTCTAACTTCCAATTTATTACATAATTATTTTAAGTGGTTTTATTACAGGCATTTTTTTTGTTAAAATATTGGAAGACTGCATCAAGTTATGTTTCCAAAGAAATACATGTAATTTGACTACAGACCATTTTTGATATCTAAATTCAGTATATCAAATGTGGAAGTTTATAATGATCATTGAAATGTATTGTCTGGGATAATTATTAGTAGTCCATTTGCTTTTACAGTTGTTAAGGATGAGTCAATTATTCATGTTTAATGTTTTGTTAATCTAATATGAACTAATGTTTATTGCATAGCATTGTGTGTTATTTGTCATTCCTCTTGGATCTGTTTGGCACTTCTTTAAGGTAAAAAGGTATATTGCTACCATCACAGAAATACTGTCAGTTTGTTGTCAGTAAAGATTAAAAGTAATGGCAACTACAAGGAGCAAGGAAAACATTTATTTAATGTCCGTTCATGGCCATATGGTCAGTTGTCTAGTCACTGATCTACATTATCATTGGCAAAAAAAAAATATTGCCAACAGTACATCATACTATCTTTTAAAACAGATCTGTGTAAGTTCAGCAAGACACTTGCTAAAAGAAAGTTTGGTATAGAATCTATCTGAGAAGTATCGTTTTCATCACTGCTTGTATCACGAACTAGATAACAGGAAGGAAAACGCTACCATTCAAAGAATCATCAGATGTTAATCTCTCCTGTCCTGGTTCTCAAAAATAAATGGAACAACCCCTGATTGTATTAGCTCTTTTGTAATGTACTGCAAAATCACAAACTTAAAAGCTATTTTTTTCTCCATTGTAAGATGCTTGTCTTTTCTGCACTGCTGTGCAACCATGGAATTGATATATTTAAATAAGGTGAAGTATGGGAGATGAAACCCCACTGTATGTGAGTGCCAGGAAGGGGACAACTTATCTCCCTGAAAAAAGAATGACCAATGTTTTACCTGCAAGTTCATGGCTTATTTTCTTTTTTTTTTGACAAATTTAAATCACTGAGTACACAGCTGATGGATTTTGTGTTGACATCGTATGGAATCCAACAGGAAGTCATTACTGTCTTTATTAACTTTTTAGAATCACTTTGTCTGAAGCCGTTTGAATTTGTATTACTAAGCTTAGTCAAAACAGTGCTACAGAAACATGTCCTCAGCTGCTGCTTGGGAGACATTTTTTTACTTATCTTCCCCTAGTTTCTTAATGCCATGACAACTAGTGATGCTATGTTTATGGATGCTGTCTGAAAGTGAACAGGTTATACTAATTTTGAGGTAGATGGCTCAGAAAATAAAAGATGAAAGAAACTGTGATTTGTCAAGATAAATCACACTGTTGTCAGCCTTAATTTCCTTTCAATTTCCACTTATACCCCAGTGATCTGCTTCTGATTCATTATAAACCTCCTGCTGGCGATTTTCATAGGTTCATAGGTTCATAGGCTCATACTAGGCTATCTGCCCTAGGGCATTTATAAGCCTAGCCAGAGTGTGTGTGGCTTTCACCACCCCTTAGGATGAGAATACTATACCCATTAGTTTGCTGTGCCTCTGTCCAGCAGTGACACAGAGATGATTCCCGGGGTAAACCTACGATCTCCCATCCACTCGTCAAGATTTCTCTTGAACAGAGTCAGTGAGGGGCTCTGTCTCACATGGACTGGGATTCTGTTCCATAGTGTAGGGAGTCTCTGGGTGATGAATCTGTCCCTCCAGCACGCTCTATTTATATCCGTGTTTAGGTTTAAGTCTCTTGCTCTCGTGGCGCTGGGGGATTTGGATTTTTTGAGGTGGAGCATGTCCATTAATTCGGGTTGGACATGGCCTTGTATGTCAGGTACAGATCACCTCTGAGCAGACAGTATGCACTGAATAGAGCTGGAGTTTCTTCAGTCGGGCAGCGATGACATATGTTTGAGCCCCTTTATCCTTTTGGTGAGGAACTTTTGGGGTCTTTCCAACTGCTGCAGGTGTCGGGTAAGGTACATTCGAATGGGTGTACTCAATCATTGGTCTGATAAGTGAAGTGTACAGGGTACAATGACCTCTCCTGATCTGGATGTGAATCCCTTCATGATCAGGTGGGCAATGTAGAAGGTCTTCCTAACCACTTTGGCAATGTGAGTGTCAAAAGAGAGGTTACTGTCAACTTGGGTCCCCAGGTCCCTGATAACTTCTTCCGTGTTTAATGGATTACCACCTATGTGGTAATTAGGGGTTACCTTGTTTTTCCCAAAGGGTATGACTATACATGTTTTGTCATTTAGCTTAAGGCCATGGCTCTGGCACCAGTTATCCATTTCTATGAGACCTCTCTGGAGGATGTCTGTGTCTGATGGACTGTCAATTATGGTGCCCAGTTTGCAGTCATCTGCAAATTTTGTCAGCCACAATCCCCTTATGTTTGCCTGCACTTCAGAAAAATAAATGCCGAACAAGAGGGGGCCCAGGACTGAGCCCTGTGGGACACCGCTCATGACCGGCTTAGAGTCTGACATGACACCAGCAACTCTAACCCTATGGGTTCTTTCCTTGAACCAGTTTGCAACCCATCTTGTGACATATGGGTTTACATCTAAGCTGGTGAGCTTTTCTATGATGCCCGAGTGGGGTATTGTGTCGAATGCTTTTGCTAGGTCAAGGTAGGCTGTGTGAACTGCCTTACCCTCATCAATGGCCTTAGTGACTGTTTCGAAAAAGTCGACCAAGTTCAAGAGGCAGGATCTGCCCTTGACAAAGCCAAATTGGGTAGGATACAGTGTCTGTAGGTCCCCAATGTCTTTATTTATGAGTTCCATTATGATCCTCTCCATAGCTTTGCAGACAAGGCTCGTCAAGCTTATGGGGTGGTAATTTCCAGGGTCCGTAGAAGCACCGCCTTTGTGGAGTGGGACCACAGTTGCCATACGCCATTCTTATCCTGTAGTAAGGCTAAGATTAAACAGCAGCCTTATGTGTGGGTTTAGTTCCTCATTGAGTTCATGTAGCACACAGCCGGGGACACCGTCCAGTCCCATTGATGCTGTGTTTTTTGCTTTAGAGAGAGCAGCTCTCACCTGGGCATCTGAGATGTTTGGGAGGCTAGACTCTGGTGGGATAGATATTCCTCCTTTTGGGGGAGGAGGAGAAATTAGCACTGAACCTGTCTGCCAGTATGTTGGCAATGTCTGTGGGTTCAGTGATTTTTGTATCATTTTGGACTAATTCTGAGCATATCTGGGAGTTTCCACCCAGGTTTCTAACATAGCTAAAGAAGGCCTTATGATTGTCTTTTGTGTCTTTAGCGATTTTTCTGTCAAAGTTGGCCTTGGATGATTTTATGAGTGATCGTAGTTTTTTGCTAGTATTGATCAGAGATGCCTTCTTTAGGGATTTTGCTCTGTCATGTAGTAGCTTTCTCCTCTTGTTGTAGAGTTTGTTTATGGCTGGGGTCCACCAGACCGGCGCCTGCCTTTGGTGGAAAAGGTCTTGATTTTATTAGGGATTGCTTGATCCATACATTCCTGGAGGTGCTCGTAGAAGGCATTTGTAAGGGTTTCAGCAGCGTGGGTTGTGGTTTCCACTGGCTCAGGGGCCTTGAAGGATACCACTCCAGTCTTAAGAAGTGTGAAGTTTGCTTTTGAGAAGTTCTTCACTGTGGTCTTTTGCTGGGGTGGGGCGGGATGTGGATCTCCAGTGAGATTAATTTATGGTCTGATCTCACCAATGAGGGATATACTCCGGTGTGGAGCATTTTGTCCCCATGTTTGTGATGATCAGGTCTAGTATATTTTCTCCTCTTGTGGGAATGGTGACTAGTTGTTCCATAGCATTTGAGTTTATGAACTCCAGGAACCTTTGGGCTGGGGTGTTGGGACTTGAGTAATGTTCCCAGTCTATGTTTGGGTAGTTGAAGTCACCCAATATGATGGTGTTTGGAGAGACATTCATATTCTCCAGTGTCTTCAGGAAGGCTGTGTGGGTTTCCTGAGTTTGAGAGGGTGGTCTGTAGCATGCTACAAACTGTAGGGCAGTTTTACCTATGGTTAATTGCACCTGGATGGTCTCCGATGCTTCGTGCATTGCCACTAACCTGGAGGTGTGGGTATCCTTTATGAATATGGATACTCCCCCTCCTTTTGTGGTTCGGTCCAGATTTTGGGGCCGGAACGCATGATATGAGGTATAACCTGACAGTGCTGGGGTGCTCTCAGGAGCCTTGAACCAGGTTTCAGTCACAGCACAGACATCGATGTTCTCCATACTGAGGAGGGCTTCAGGGCATCTTGAGGTTTAGACTTCTGGCATTGAGCAGTATTACCCTTAGTTTTTTTCCATTTTTGTTTTCTAGGGCGGTAGGTTTATTGATACAGATGTCAACAGATTGTTGATACAGATGGCAGTTCACTTACACAGCCAAAAATGCATAAGGAGTCTTATGCAAATTTATAAATAGTTGGCTATATTCTTTGTCGTTTGATGTGTATAACTTACCAAACTTACATAACTTACAAAAGTCTTTACCGTGACTTCATTTAATTGTACATTTTGCAGATTGCATGATGTCTGCTGGCAGTGTAAGGAAACCTCATGTGGTAGAATGTGTTACCCTTGTCCCGCTGCTTTGTGATGACATATGCTAGGAACTGTCCTTTCTTACTAGTAGTGAATACTCATTATGATCTCTGACTAGTAAGTTCTCTTTTTGACTGCCTGCTGAACTGACTCATACCCTATTTTTCTTTACAATGGCTTGAACTTTTAGTTTTTTTTCTGCCACACTACTGATTCTCCTCCCTCCTTGTATAATTTCCTAGAACTACTTCTAAGTTTTCTCATAATCTTTCAAATATTTCAATAAGTAAATGTTATTTGTCTGATCATGCTTTTTGTCAACAGATTTTTACAGTTATGAATCATGCACACAGTCATTCTTAGCTGTTTTAATATGATTTTTCATACATAGAGACTGGGGTTGTGTATGTTTTTTGAACAAGTTCTGATGTTTAGGCTATTATGTGCAGTCAGTATTAAATGTCTGTCATTTTCACAATCAGAAATAAAAAATACTAGTGTGATGCTATGAAGAACAGCACAGATTAAACTGGATTTGTATACCAGCTGTGCATTCTTAATACGTTTAACAGATTATAATTTAGTTGCCATATCTCTAAACCTCTTAGTGCAACAAACTCAGAGTCAAAAACTATGGGTGGGGGAGCTGGGGACAAAGGCCCAAAATCAGGGACATATTTTAAATATTGCTCTTACAAACTTATAAAGGTGATAGAATAGCAGGTTTTACTTTAGCTTGCATTTTTTGAAGGATATTAATTCTGAAACTCATATAAATGTCTGTCATTATATAGGTACCTGAAAACCACACATTTTATGAGCAAAGACCAAACTATAAGTAAAAATCTGGACAGTCTGTAAAAGTCTGTAAAGTTGATAGGTATGGCAAGTGCTATATCTGCTTTAACAGTCAGTTAGAAGTGTTATAGTCAGACCTATATACAGGCTAAATTTTGTGTGGTTTAACTCCATTACACTGGTCACAAGACAAGGTCAGTCAGATTAGACTATCACATCCTGCCATATATATATATATATATATATATATATATATATATAGTATATCTCCATTTTGCCACACTACTGCTCTAAGCTTTGATTCAGTCCTGTAGTTAAATGTCCAGAGTTGCTTTCCTTTGCTTTCTCTTACTGTGTTCACACTGATATGAAATGTATACATAATAAGTCAAATATCCCTGCTAACTTTGATTCTAAGCTGTGGAAAAGACTCCTTTTATATGACAAGAAAGAACTCACATTGCATTAGTACCAAATCATCCTCTCTCACTGAAGTATATTTTGTCTCTCTCTCAGGTAAAAGTCACCAGCCTTCTTTCTTTCTCTTGCCCTATTAAGCATTTGTGCTTGTGAGGGAAAAGGAGTCTTGGAAAGCACACTCCTGTAGCTTTCCAAATTAAAAAAATACGTAGCATGTAATAGCTGTTAACCAATATTCTCCAGTACACTTTATGTAGTATTAGTATCAATAAGCTTTTATTTTTTATTGTGCTGCACTTTATACCTTGATTTTTATCTTGTTCCTTTTGTTGCTTTTAACTACATTTTCATGTTTCACTTCAGTCGTGTACGCATTTTAACTACATTTTCATGTTTCACTTCAGTCGTGTACAGCATTTTAACTACATTTTCATGTTTCACTTCAGTCGTGTACGCATTTTAAATACATTTTCATGTTCCACTTCAGTCGTGTACCACATTTTAACTACATTTTCATGTTTCACGTCAGTCGTGTACTGCATTTTAACTACATTTTCATGTTTCACATCAGTCGTGCACTGTATTTTAACTACATTTTCATGTTTCACTTCAGTCATGTACGCATTTTAACTACATTTTCATGTTCCACTTCAGTTGTGTACTGCATTTTAACTACATTTTCATGTTTCAATTCAGTCGTGTACCGCATTTTAGGCCTACTATAGAGCACCTTAACTGCACAAGGCTTCTGCTGTATGAAAACCGTACGCATCACTAAAAAGGTGCATCATTATCACATGGTCAGCTCTTCACTATACATACACAGATACATAAATCAGATTAAAAAAGTGGGATTTGGAAGATTATAGAATGATACAGTCTTTAAGATCAATTTAAGGAATGACTATACAGTAATTCCACTTGATATTCAGACAGCCTACTGCTGAAGACCTCAATAATTAAACAGCACCTCCTGAACAGGTATTATACTTAATTATTCTTGGTGGCATCTTGAATGATGCACCGATGTGCATTTCCTCTGAGTAGTCAGTCTTGGTTATGCAGAATGTAATGTGTGCTCTGTTTTTAAAATTTTAAGAAGCATTCAGATTCACACAATCTTTGGAGCACGTCATTATCAACAGACATTACATCTTTAATTAGCCCTCTCCCACATATGTTTTTTTTCCAGTAATTAATCTGGTTTTCAGATTTTAATGTAACATGAGGTAAAGTACTGGGTGAAGCTTTGTTTGCATCTGCCTTCTGTCTGGCTTAGGCTATACTTGTTAACACTTTTGATGGGTTTACTTGGGTCAGATAAGGTTGCATGGCATAAAAGAGGTCATGATTTTCAGAACCTTGCTAGCTGAATAGACAAGGACATTTAGAATTCTTCCCCTAATTAGTGTACTTTATGTCATTCAGAAATAGCAGACGGTACTTTACAAGCCCTACTAAAGGGGCACATAATCTAGACAAAGAAAATGATGAAGAAACTGCATTTTATCCTAGAAAATGGCAAGTTGGAATATACGACAGCTGTTAAGAAAGTCTGGCCTTGTAACTGTCTTGAATATTCAAGTATAAAGCATACTGATGTAAACTATTCCATTTTATGACACTGACAATGAAATGCTATTACTGAGATAATGAGGATAGATTAATTGACTACTAAGTCTGTATGCAACTTTATATCTTTGAATGTCTTCCTTCCAATAAGATAACTTAATGTCAACAATGCTTGTGCATTTTTTGGTACGCATTCTTAAAATCAAATATTTATATGGAGACACATATATAAACACCCACGCACCCACACACATGCGCATGCACATGCTGTCATGGTTACAGTGTGTTTGATCAAATGTTACGTTCATTGGAAAAATATTTGGTGTTGTAATAAGTTGATTAAATGTTTTGCCCAGGGTGGAATCAGAGAATTGTGCATTATCAGACCTAAGGTAAGTGGGAGTGGGGAATAATACCAAACCTTTCTAAACTGTCAGATTGTGTGTTATCAAATCTAAAGTAAGTGGGAGTGAGTCATTTACAAAAAAAGTTGTAGTATTGGGGATTTCTGTGTGTGTGTGTGTGTGTGTGTGTGTGTGTGTGTGTGTGTGTGTGTTTGTATGCATTGCATGAATATTTGCAGATTAGGGTTAGAGTAAAGGCTACAGAAGGGGATAGTTGTTTTGGTTTGACTGGGTAGCATACATCTCAAATGTCCACATTTTGGAGGGATACACGTAATTTGTTCGCAGATTTTTTTTCCACCCCCTCAAAACTGGAAATTGTTTTGAGAAGAGGTTGTAAGTTAATAGTGGCATTTAAGTGTCACTAATTTGAATCCTTTTCTCAAACTAGCTTTTGCTTTGTCAATAACTCTCAAGTTATGTTGGATAGCAGTGTGTTTGAAGTGAACATTCATGTGTATGTGTGTGTGTGTGTGTGTGTGTGTGTGTGTGTGTGTGTGTGTGTGTGTGTGTGTGTGTGTGTGTGTGTGTTGTAGTGGTACTGGGAAAGGGTGTTTAGTACCCTTATCTGTAGGACTGGAGTAACAGAGAGGAGTAGGCGTAGGGTTAAAGTTAGCACACGTGAGTAAGGACATGCAGGCTGGCAAAGTTTGCATACATACATTTGATATCAGGGGAGGACTCCTTTACTTATTAAATAAGCTGAAGATCATGTGCCACCAGCAGTTTGTTCTTCCTCATCCTGAAAAGATTGCATTATGTCTGTTCCATACATTGTTCCAAGAAGTATCTCCATACCACCAACTTTATCTTGCATGTAATATAATGAATTGGTAACACACATTTAAGATGTAAGAAAAATAAGATTTTTACATATTACATTACATTTGTCTGATGGCAAAAAGAGACAATAAGCATATCTAGTCTGCTTTTAAGTGCATTTAATTGTTTACCTTCGCTCTATTCATAGCTATCCCCCTAACCACTTCTCCACCTGTGTAATGCTCCCTTAAATGTTGTCATGGAGTCCCTCTCTATCATCCATTCTGATAGTCCATTTCATGGGCCCACAGCCCTCTCTTTGAAGTACTTTCACAGATCGAGGGAGTAGTAAGTCCCTACAGTCTGCTCCCTGTGTTTCCTCCTCCTCCTCTTATGTCCTTCCTATTGAGGATGGCTCCTTTTTTATTCTGACATGCACTTGTACACTCAAATCTTAATTCTCAGTCTCTCCTAGTCTCTAGTGAGAAGACCAATAGTCATATTATTTACTTTTCAATTCATGTACTCTCCTTGTGGATGCAATATGGACTACCAATGTTCCTATTCTTGTATGGCCCTCAAGACTACACACACTACTGTATGTGTTGGCTTGATAAAGGCATAGAAATGTGAAAGCATTATCTCTTTGCTTCTGGTATCCATTCTGCTGAGGACAAACCCCAAATATTTTGGCAGATACTGCCACTGCCCTCTCACTCTGCTCCTTGTGGTCTAGTCCAGGTGTAATCAACATTTCCAGATGTGCTGTTTTAATGCTTCCCCCCACAGCTGATATTTCACACGGGGCTACTGTGGCCTAGGTGTCGTATTTGTCTTCAGTGAATCTCAGCTACCACTTTTGGCCTGTTTGGTTAGCCTCTCCAAAACTTTCCTTAGCCCCCCCCCCATCTCCACTCCTGCACCTGTCTTTGTGTAATCTGTGAAGAAGCTACTCTTTTTTCTGTGAGATAAGTTTGACACAAATGTTAAAGTAGACAGGATCCAGGATCAACTAATTTCATACTCCACTAATCACTTTCACTCTTACATTTCTTGAAATTGTCCCTGCCACAAAAACCCTCTTGTCCTACCATTTAACAGTGCAGAAATCTAGTTCCTTACTCCTGAGCCTACTTCCAAATCCTACAGATTTTCTACAATCTACCTGTGCAAGACAGAGCCAAATAACATGTTTTATTGTCCTGGAGACTGTTGTTCTCTGTAATTACAGCAAGCCTTCTAGTCAGGATTCATTCCATGACTTTTTCTGCTATTGTTGTCAGGCTAGTATGCCTTTAGTTCCCTGAATTCTTCCTGTTCTCTGTTTTCATAGCAGTACTAGTGCTGTGTTTTTAGGTACTTCCACTGTGGCCAGAAATATGCTGAAACCTTCTATAAGGATATCTGTCAGCACACCAGATTCTTGTGGACTCTGGGAAGCAGCCATTTGGTCCTTACTCTTTAATCTGCATTGTGGCAGACATTTCCCTGTCAGCCACCTCCCATTTCTCTCTAGGTATCTTCTATGATTTCACTCCCATCTTTACTTAGCTTGACCAAGCCTGCTTCTTTCTTTCTTTCTTTGTTTATTTCTTTCTTCTTTCTGCTATACACATGCAGAAACCTTTGTCCTGCCCATTGACCACCTCTGCCAACTCCCGTTCAGCTTGTGCCTTTGCTACTCTTGGCTTCGCCTTCTTTGTTGCCCTTCTGCTTGCCTTTTTTATAGTATGCCTCCACCATCTCCCCATTCCTTTTGGCCGGCTCTGCCTCTTTATTTCTTCTTCTTTCTGCTATATACATGTATAAAACCTTTGCTCCCTCTATCATCCCCTACTGCCAACTCCCTTTTCGTTTGTGCCTTTGTTGCTCTTGCTTTCTTTGTTGCCTTTCTGCTTGCCTCCTTGCATTATGCTTTCTCCATCTTCCAATTCCCTTTCCTTCCTTTCACCTTTTGTATGCCTTTTCCCTTAATTGCCAGCTTCACCTTTCTGTTCAGCCACATTGGTCTTCTTTTCCTTTCTATATCTTTGCCACTTCCTCAGATCATTGTACATAGACCTGATTACTGTATTTTGATGCTTCTCATAGCTTGCTTACTTCATAATTTTGTCCACATTCTCTTAACTCTTCAAGCAGTATATTTCCAGTAATGTAATATGATATTTCCAGTACATTCTTCATTGCTTTGGCCCATTCAACAGAACCAAGGCTTGCAATTAAAGAGGAGCTTAATTTTAGCATGTGCTTTTTATAGTAGCCATTTGACATATCAGAGCCTACTTTAGTGACTCCTGGAATATGGATACTGAATGGCCAAAAAAACAGACTTACATATACCAAGTCCAAGATTGCCATTTCTCAGAATATTCCCCTTTCTCCAAGTTATTGCAGTCTTGGACTTGGTATTTATAATTTTGTGTGTGGGGGGAGGGGGGCTTCCCCCCTGGAAAAAATAAGTTTAAAAAGGAGAGAGATGTTTAAAATTCATTCTTCTCCTAGGTTTTCTATTTTTTTTTTTTGTTTGCAATTTTGTGATTAGATCACTTAGTCACATATCTCATCTGTTTTTGTGATGTGGCAGACACAAAAGGCTAGGTGGGCCAGACGTGGGGGAGTCAAATGAGGACTCTAGAGGCAGGTAATCTAAATACAGCAGGGTATAATAGCCTAAAAGGCAGAGCTGGTGGACAGGAGTTCTTTAGCTAGATAAACTTGGCCATTATGACTATTTGTCTTATACCAGAGGGAATAGTGATTATGCACCCTCCCCTACCCTTTCTTGTGCTCCTGGATCTGCCACATTTAATTCCAGGTTTGTACTAGCATGATTGTAGTATAAATTCTATGGTGTCTTAATGTGCTGCTCTCTGTAAAGGGAAAACAAAATTCACAACTCTGAATACAACCAAATAACTTTTGGATTTATCCTGAATGTGCGTAAAATGTCTTAGCTTGTTTTGTTTCTCTTCCCAGGATGTAGATATGCTGTATATAAATTACTTATCAGTTCAGTACATGTTATCACTACAGCTTTTAAAGCACATTAAGGAAATTATGGATTTACATAGTATTAGAGGTCTACTGGCATAGGAAGGCTACCCTTAGAATTTTTCATTCAAATGAAAATGTGAGGATATTACAGACATATCCTAATGTGAGATTGGTGGGATTCCTAATCTGGTATTTGGTTGGGGATTAGAGAGTTGAACCATGCATTATTTAACTCGTGATTAAGCCCATTAATGGTAATACTAATTAACTTCATAACATGGATAGGAGGAGATCTATAATGATAAACATACATCTAATCTAGATATGTGTGATGTGTGACAACTTCCTGGCTTGTTGAAGATAGACCTACTCCTATTATGGCTACTGTCTATACAAACTCTTTTGAAAATGCCCATTTTAGAATTGTAGGCAGTGTAAATACTATCAGACATTCATCTACCAATGTATACATAAGAACATCAACTGTATGAATAACATTTAGCAAGGATAAACAAACAACATATCAAGGAAACGTACACACTCCAATGTGCAACTCCTAAGGTAAAGGGGCGATACAACTTCCACCGCCCTAACCTTAGGTGAATTCCAAAAACAGTGTGATATTTGGTGAGACATGGGATATCAAAGAGGTTCATAGGTAGTTAGTTACTAAGTTTGCAGTCCATGAGACAGTTGAGAAGCCTAGCCCAAATTCCTAGTTGCCCCTGTGCACTGTCTAGTTCAGTGACTTGCTCAAGGACACACAGTAGGAAAACAAGCTTGAGGGAATCATACCGTGTATCACAGGACCTACTACTCACCCTGTATCACAGGACCTACTACTCACCCTGTAAACCACAGGACGTACTACTCATCCTGTATCACAGGATCTACTACTCACCCTGTACCACAGGACCTACTACTCACCCTGTATCACAGGACCTACTGCTCACCCTGTAAACCACATGACCTACTACTCACCCGGTATCACATGACCTACTACTCACCCTGTAAACCACATGACCTACTACTCACTCTGTATCATAGGACCTATTACTCACCCTGTATCACAGGACCTACTGCTCACCCTGTAAACCACATGACCTACTACTCACCCTGTATCACATGACCTACTACTCACCCTGTATCACAGGACCTATTACTCACCCTGTATCACAGGACCTACTACTCACCCTGTATCACAAGACCTACTGTTCACCCTGTAAACCACATGACCTACTACGCATTCTGTATCACATGACCTACTACTCACCCTGTATCACAGGACCTACTACTCACCCTGTAACACAGGACCTACTACTCACCTTGTAAACCACATGACCTACTACTCACCCTGTATCATAGGACCTATTACTCACCCTGTATCACAGGACCTACTACCCACCCTGTATCACAGGACCTACTACTCACCCTGTAAACCACAGGACCTACTACTCACCCTGTATCACATGACCTACTACTCACCCTGTACCACAGGACCTACTACTCACTCTGTATCACAGGATGACCTACTACTCACCCTGTATCACAGGACCTACTACTCACCCTGTAAACCACAGGACCTACTACTCACCCTGTATCACAGGATCTACTACTCACCCTGTACCACAGGACCTACTACTCACCCTGTATCACAGCACTTACTACTAGCCCTGTACCACTGGACCTACTACTCACCCTGTATCACAGGACCTACTACTTACCCTGTACCACAGGACCTACTACTCACCCTGTGTCACAGGACCTACTACTTACCTTGTATCACGGGACCTACTACTCACAGCCTTAGCCTTCTGTGCCAGCTGCGAGACACTGTTTCAGCTAAATCAAGTTAAATAAGCTTCTTTTTGCCAAGATCACCAGAAAACACCCTTGAACTGTCAAAGGCCTAATGGATACAAAACACAGTAACTAACTGGTAAATTGGCAAAGAAACTGGTAAAATAATGCTAAGGTTAGAACAGATAAAGACTTACAGCTCGTCACATTGCTCTAAAGAGCTCCCTCCATATCTCTCAACTGTACAGATTTTCGCAGAATGTCCAGATTTTTGCCTCATATTTTTGGTCTGTTTTTCATAAAATTGTGGCTTTCTGGCAAATTATTGGTTAACCATTAATGACTGAAGTAAAAAAATAACAACAGGCATTTGAGTTTCAGACTTCATACACTTCAGAAAATTCATACTAATGCAAAAGATGTTATTCTATCAACTTTCTAAGTTTGTAGGAACAATATTTAAAAATTGTCCCTTTTTTCAGGTCTTTGTCCCCTCATTATTTATAGCTTTGTCCAGATTGCTTGTTCTAAGAGATTGAGAAGTATGGCTCCATTCTACAGGCAATACAACTTTGGAAGGCGGTGCTCCTGCATACTTCTCAACCTCTTAGAGCAAGGAATATAGACAAAGCCATAAGTAATGGGGGGACAAATGCCCAAAAATAGGGACAATTTTTAAATATTGCTCTTACAAACTTAGTGGTTTTCTTAAGTATGGTAAACTTGCAGCAGAGGATCAGTTTGGTTCCCTATTAAACCCACAACATTACTGCTTGCCTCTATTTCAGCCCCCCCCCCCCACCGAAACACTGACAATGAATATCAAAAGATTTTGTAAGGCAAATCAAGTGCAGAGTTGCAACCTTAGCAGCTGTACATTAGGTAGAAATAACCTTAATCCTCTAATGTATCTTAGGACTTATAACACAGCAAGGAATAAATAAACACGTTCATAAGAAATTTGTAAATAAAATAGCTATCCAACATACTGTATAATAATATCATCTTAAAGTCCATTAAGGTACATCCCACATATCAGAAAAAGTATTTTGGATCCACAGGGATCTCTGAAGTAGGACCAAACAATCCTTAGTCTGATGCAAAGTATTATAGCTGTTATCTCAGACATTAGAAGATGGGTGGAGAAGACAAAAGCTAGAAACAGTAATAGTCTTCTTGGAGCTCCACTCAAAATGGTTGTTTGCTGGGTCTTGAAGAATGAATTTCTAAATCTTTTTCTGTGACCCTTTATCTCTTTGGATCAGGAAAGTTAAAAGGGAAGACTCTTCTCCACCTGATTCTCCCAGTGTATTTGATATTCCTCAGGAAGGAGTGTTTTTTTTAGGGGAAGTATATATCTATAACTTATTCTGATCTGTTAAACATTTTGGCCCTTTTTGAAAAAAAAAGCAAAAAACGCCTGACACAGTAATAAATGTAATTATTCTTAGCCGTACAATTGCTAAAATCAGTCACCATTGCTTCTGTTTCTCTAATATATACTTTGAGTAGCCATTATCAAAATGAATGCTATGCCCTGGATAGTGAATATTCAGGGTCACGCAGGCAGTTCTCAGATTCTTTCCTTTTCACAGGTAGGATAGGAATCAGATAACACCTGGTTTTGGCCTGGCACTTGATGAGGTTTTGAGAACAAAAGAATGATGAACACACTTAACAGATATCTACACAGGCTAATCAGACTTTACTGTGGTTAGTATACAGGACTTTAAGAAATTGATCATGTCCTTACCCTCATAGCTCTACTACAGATCAAAGGATCTTAAATTATTTCTCCATCCCTGATTTTCCTTGTCATCTAGTTGCTGATGAAGATGTTCTAGTAAAAACTTAATTTGTTGTTCCAGCCATTATTGATGCAGATCCATGCCCATAATCGCACCGTATAGCTGTTGAAACTGCTTTCAACTGTCTGTTAAGACTTCTTCAACTTCAGCAATATGCACCTGTACAGAATGTTGAAAATTGGTCATGGAAATGCAAGCAGCCTTAATGTTTGCTATTTCTACTATTAAGAGATTTGTAGTGCCTTTAGAACCTTTTACATTTTACATTGTATGCAGCTGTTAAGGTTCAGCTGGGACAGCCATATTGCTGCTGGGCTCTTAAGGGCTTATGTCAACATTTCTTCATTTTTGCCTTGGCTTTTCCCCAGCTTACTTTGTTGACATCTGCAGTACCTCTGCAGTAGTTTCAGTAAGAACGTGATTTGGACCCTTCAAATGATATGTTTAATGAATTTCTTGGCCCAGAGCTCAATAGTGCACCCTCACACAGTTATTCAGATGTACTCTTCCAACCTATCTATAAGCACTCCTCTTCCTTCTGAAGTAAGGTAGAGCTAATCTGTCCAATTCTCCTACCTACCAGTCGTAAGTCCTTTCTCCACTGCTACAGCCAGCACTTTTGCTTCCTATTTTTTTTCTTATATAAAGCAGTAGCTGCTGGCACATGTAATACTTATAAGAACATTATATCTTAACCCTTCTCCTAACAGTGGTTTGCCATCTCCCTATAGCTGCTTACTACTACTGCAACAGTTTCCTCTTACAGGTTATTGGTGTCTACATCAACCACAACATGTATCTGCTCTTCCCTGTTAGTAACCACATTTGTCAGCTCCTCATATATTTTGCTAAGTCTGGGACTTGAGATCAGTTTGACTGTCATTTGGTTTCCCTTCTTTACCTTTATTGCCTTGCTAAGACTCAGAATTCTCTTGTTGTGTGACTCTCCAGTCAGCAAAGTTCTCTTTTCTCTCCTCACAATATACCTTGCCTCCTTCACTTCCTGTCCAGTGTACCTGTCTCTTCCAGCTATTCCCTTCCCCCTCCACTTCCACTACTACTGTAGCCCTCTTGTCTGTCTGTCTGTGCTAGTTATTTCACTTCCTGTGATGCATCTGATTGTTTCCCATCCCACCCCCTGTACTATTCCCTTCTACCTTTCAGCCCCTTTTACCAACACTTCCTTAAATTTGACTGATCCTCCATGCCCATTCCTTCCTTATCTCTTTATAGCACTGGTTTCTACATGACCACCTTCATCATTTATCATTGCTGTCGACATGGCAAACAATGGGTAAGCACAGTCTGATAATTAATTATGTGTACCATTGCTATCTTTAGGAAAAAAGCAGACAGAATTTCTTAGTTTTGCTAAACTAGAATGTTACCAGGAAAAAAATGATTTACCTCTATTAGGCAGTAGGACAGTGGCTTGGTATTGTAACTAAATGCATCAAAGTCTCTATGTAGCTTAAATTTGTGAGACTTCCTAGAGTAAATATTGGGCTGTTCATTTGTTTTTCTGTTTCTTATAAAAATAATGGTCTAAATTTACTTGTTCTCATGCAGGTGCGATCTACTTAATAGCTAGTCTATCTTACGTAAATGCTTCCAGCATACTTCTACAAGTCACAGCACATGATGGAGGTGGCCTTTCATCACTGAACAATGCGGATGTCACAGTAAACCTTGTACACAGTGATCTTGCTCCACCCATATTTGAAAAGTCTCATTACTCATTTATTATCCCTGAGGATGCGCCCAAAGGAAGCCATGTTGGATCTGTGAAGGCGATCAACCCTTCAGGCATGTTAAACACAAAATTAGGCACAGGTAAGTTGTGAAGGGGTCACTTTTAAGGTGACCTTTTTCTAGTTATTCCATTGTGTGTCCACACACTCATGCAGAGAGCATCTTGTCTGAGATTAAAAACTGGCTGTGAAAATCAGGGACTCTGATTTTAAACTTGCTCATTTTTTTCTGAAGTCAGGAGTCTGACGTGTAGGTAAAGTGCTGCATTAGTATTTATATTTAAAATTATATTAATGATTGTGTATATCATTGACAGTTTTACTTGTCCATTTATATTATCTCATATTAGAAGTCTTCACCTATATAGTGATTACATCATTGCATAAGATTTACCGGAATGCTGTTTTGTCATGTTTATGAAATAAGATCAAAACTTTAACTTTATGTATAAGTCTATGTTGTGAAGATGTGTTCAGGAAATATTAACATTTGTAATACTTAAAAAAATTACTTTATATTGCAAATTGCAATACGAGACATAACTTTCCAATAAGTGCTAAATGAGCATTAAAACTAACCGATATATTAATAAGTGTGCAGGTTTCCATTTGATATCTTCTTAATGCCTGAATGGTAATTCATTCATTAATCATTACAGATTGATCATTTCATAAATTCAGGCATTCATATTACTGAATGTCATATGTTGCTAAACCGTGAACATCTCTCCCAACAAAAAAAAAAAAATATCTCTTCAAAGATACAGTTTTAAATCACATTGAAAATGTACCTGTCAACAAAATTGTAAAAATGTCACTCAGAAAAAAACACCCTAGGCAAAAATATCAAAAAAGAGATTTCCCTGTGTACAATACCTTAAACTTCACTTGACAGAGATTCATGGGAAATATGTAAATGACACTGTAAAGACATACAGTTGTTTCAGCTGTATGGCTTCTGAATGCCCACTGACTTCTCAGTTTTTGGGAGTGTAATGAGACTGTGACATATCCACTCTGGGCCAGTAATCCTCCATCTGTGGAATAGACTCCCTCTCCATGTCAAGCAGAGTCCCTCATTATCCCTTTTCAAGCGCATCCTGGATAACTGGATGGGAAACAGAAAATACACCCCCTGGGATTCCACCTGTGTTGCTGCTGGACATGGGCATTGGGTGCTGACTTGTCCAAACATGAGCTAAACTCTTGGTTAGGCTTATAATGGCCTCAGGGCCAATAGCCTAGTAAATTCCCATGATCCTTTGATCAAGGAGCCTTAATCCTTACCACAGACACTGGAGAGGGACTTTCACTTGGAACAAAAATGGATACACCCAGTATTCCCAGATGCAGCTTTCTGCATCAAGCACAATTTCCCTTAAGAGCACACAGGGAACACATAAGTCCAGAGGCTAGTTTTCCCTCTCTCTCTCTCTCTCTCTCTCTCCAGATCCCCAGTAAGACTCCTCACTGGCAGAGCTATTTAGCTGAGTCCTCAGCCAAGTGTTCAAGCCAAGTCCTCCATCACGCTCTCTGTGAAACCAGTGCTTTGTGTCCCTGCTCCAAGCAGCTGAAACACACACTCTTTGAGATTTGATTTTCACACAAGCACACACATACAAACACATGCACACACACACACACACACACACACACACACACACACACACACACACACACACACACACACACACACACACACACACACCTGGAAAAGGCTGGCAAAGATTTACTAGCTATGCCCCCTGCTGCCCAGGCTATAAGGTAGTTACAATGCCACCAGACACTCCAAAGCCAGCTACTCTAAGGCTGTTACAAGGGGATCTAATTATACTGAGTGAAATTAATATTAATACAAATTATAGTGTTTGGCCAATGCAGTAAGGCTCTCAGGACTGGCCACAGTGTCACCAAATAGGTGTAAGTCCTCTAAAAGTTTAAAATATTCTCTAAAGGACCAGCCACAATGAAAGTTTAAATATATTTAATAATAAATAATAAAAGAACATGAAAATACTAAATATTACAATAAACACCAGAGCTTCAGTCACAGGAAATATTAAAATAACACAGATGAATAGATATACACAGATGCAGAAAAAAAAACAGTACTTAGCTAATCTCACTATATTTTCCTGACTGATCTAAAGAATTACTATTCCCTGGTTCATGTACTAGAGCAAAACAAGATGAAGTAGGTGAGGGGTCCTTCTTTGTCAGGTTCCAAGAACAGATTGCTCTGAGACTTCTCTCTCATCTGGTATTAAACATCATTTTTGTCCTATATTACAGAATGACATCACATACATCTGGTCATCTGACCTCTGGTTCCCGTGCTAACTTGTTGGCTAGAAGCTGGCAGGATTTAGCACATATGTGTCAATAATACACGCATAGAACTTGCTAAGATCTGTTGCAGCTTCTGGAAGTCATAAAACAATTTCAAACCTCCATCCTTCCACAGTAGCAATTAGTTCACCCCAAAGGCAATACAGAATGCTTCCTAGTAAAGACTTTTTGTCTCTGGCTGCATTGAGAACTGTAAGATACAATCTTTATGGCCTAAGCCAAGTAATTTAATTTCAGAACATTTTTCAAAGTTATCTGCAGCTGGACTGTGATTAACCTCTTCTCTTCCAGTATGTTCTATTACAATATATTCATTTCAACAGTTGCAATATATACATTTAATCAGTTACTACATGCATGCATATTTCTTTTCTGTCCAGCAGGACCTACTGTTGAGGCATTTTCAACACAAGCAAACCTCACAAATACATTTTCAGCCCAAGCATCTGTACAAATCAGTTTGATATATAAATGGCATATAATTCTTTACAAAATTCCAGCTAGCTGTGCTAGCATATGTTACACATCCACTGCCTTTCTTCTCCTGGCATAGCTGGCAATACCTCATATCGTCACAGAGACATTCAGGAAAATAAAAGCCAAAATCTATTAGCTACAAAATGACAAATTTCACCCTTTTTATGGGCATGTCAGGGCAACATAACTGGATATTTTGGTGATATTCTGAAAACACTCAGCTTCTAACAAAGTCTTATGTTCATAACATTAGGGGGACTACAAAGTTTCCCAAATATGAACAAAACAAAAATGTCATAAAATAAACCCTCTAGGCAAAAATATTAAAATGAACCACCCACATATAACTAAATCCATTCCATTACCCCTTCTCTTGCTCTAACCATAACCCACAAACACTTCTTCTCACAAGTGCAAGTTGAAACTGTTGTATATTCTTAAGGGGACATTTGCATATTTCCCATGAGCCTCTGTCAAAGAAGGTTTAAAGTATTACATGCAGTGAAATGTCTGGTTTGCCAGGGTCTTTTTGATATTTTTGTCAACAAAATCATCCTGAACTTGTAACACCCTGATTACTGGATCCTCTAGTTATTCTTATTGTATCCCATCTATATTTTTATATCCTAATGAAATTATATGTACCAACAAAACAGTCATGCTCTTGTACTGACAGCATTACTAAGTCCCCTTCTTATGCAGCCAAATCAAATAAACACCATAAAATCTTTACACGTTTTCTCTTGTTTACAGGTGTCAGGTGAATAACTGAATAGAATATGCATGTGCCTCATCTGCTGTCTGATTGCTAACATTTTAGTATGACTTTATACATAAACTGTAAAATAATGCTGAATGTTTTATAGATATGAATCATGTTAAGATGCTGTAAGTACTATACAGTGCACTTTACATGGTGATCACCCATTAAATTATGTATAGTTAAACAGGATGCTTTTATTTGTTAGCTCATTCTACTCACCTGTGCAAATGCATGTACTATGAAGCTTTTCTCCTCAGACCTCTGCTGAAAAGTGTCTTTGTACAGTCAGTCTTTTCTAGAAATCAAATGCAAACAAACAAACAAACAAATGAAATAGAGGTTCTGCTTGCTCAGCATATGTACAACTCCACATTTCAGAAAAGCCAGTTCTGAATCAAGGAGCAATATAAACACATTTTATTAAATACATTTATATATTTGAGTGACTTTATAAAATGGACATCGATAAGTATAATACTGAATAACTGTTGGAATGACTTGCTCTGTGAGATGCATGTCAAATTCCTATTTGTATTCTTTGTTAGTTCTGTAGTAATTCCACTAAGTTTAGCTATGTATCAGTCAAATTCTAGATACTCACATGAATGCAGTAATTTATTTTATAACTATGTACCAAAGTTTATTCTGTTTTTCTAGTAAATGTCTTCACATTCTCTGTCACCTAACCGGCTACCTAAAATCTATGTGCAGAGACAGAACTATTTAAATTAATTAATTAATTTACTTGTTTGATTGTTTTTCATTTAAAACCAGAAATAGGGGTAGAACATTGATCCAGACAGGTCTTTTGCAGGTTTAGCATAGAGCATCTACAAAACATAAATAGCAAGGGCAATAAAGCCAAACTCCACTGGTTTTAGAAATGACACAGTTTACCCTTTTTATGGGCTTGTCAGGACAACATAAGTGGACTGTTTTGTTGACTGGTATAATTTCATTAGGATTTAAAAATATAGATGTAATATGACTAGAATAACAAATAAGTTTTGAAAATTACATTTGTAGTAAACTTGCTTTAATTATATAAGCCATGCATTAAGACTGTAGATGATAATACTATGTATGACATTTACAATATTTATGAAGTTTTGCACTTAACAAGCTCTATCTGAAAACCATAAAGATGAAAATTCAAAATAAAAATATAAGCTATAAGAAAAAAAAGAAACTGAGGTAATTAAAACTATTGTAAAGTGAGGAAAATAAAGTGATTGTTGTTGTTTGTCTTTCGGCTTTTCCCGGTTAGGGGTCACCACAGCGGAACTCCGGTCTGCTAATGATTGGCAGTTGTTGTTTTTTTTTTTTTTTTTATGGTGTCGAGTTGCCAGCCCGATGCCCAACTTTCAACGAAGGCACGCCCATTCAACACATGTCTTTCAAACGCCCACTCGACCACGGGGAGGACATGCAGACTCCACACAGAAGGCACTCCCAACCCAAGCCGAGAATCGAACGGGAGAACCTCTTGCTGTGAGGCAACAACGCCACTGCTGCACCAAGTGATGTTAGTGAATTAAATTGATGATAGGTCCAGATTAAATGAAAAGTAGAAGGTAGAGATGATGGAGGGATTTGTACAGAGTTTAAATATTTCAAATTCATAGAAAGATTTGTTCAGATTTCTTAAACTTAGTGAGATGTACTGATAGGTGGACAACATTGCCAGAAATTACTAGGAGCAATAGAATAAAACAATTCCACAAAAAGACAAAAGCAAGTACAATGCTTTTAGAGCAGTGTCTTCATTAAGTACTGTTTTTTCAGTGACCTTCTCACTCATTGTTTGTTTGTTGTTTGGGATATTTTTGCAGTGACCTTAATGATAATGGACATCAGCTGGGTATAACAGCCCTGTGTTTCTAATGCTCAGTCAAACACTCTGTTTGTGCTGTGCTGATGAGGTCATAACAAGGTCGAAATATGCATATCCACAGCTAGTGGGGTTTGGCTTTATTGGCCTGAAATTGTCCATTAAAATGACGAAACAAGTCATGGGCATTCAGAATTGCCAATTAGCTGAAACACTTGATGTTCATAAGGATCATTTGCATATATCCCATGTGTCTCTGATACAAGAGGTTTGGGAGGTCACTCAGTGGAAGTTCTAGCCTTGCCGGAGTTTTCATTTTGTTTTTACTGATTAAGTACAGAGTGGGAAACTTGGGCTTGACTAATGTTTAATTTCAGCAGATACTAGCAGGTGAATGTATGGCTGATACCTAACTTCGTGTTCCTGAAGTGAAAAAACTCAAACAGGAAAAGCTGCAACAAAGTTTGCTAATTTCAAAATTTGGCAAGTTTTATTACAATTTTTCACACATGCTTTCATTAAGAAGTATGCAATCAACCATGTAAAAACACATCATATTTGTGTTGTGCACATAAGTGTCAGTGTGTGTGTGTGTGTGTGTGTGTGTGTGTGTGTGTGTGTGTGTGTGTGTACATTTGTGCATGCATGGGAGGGTTGGTGAAGCAGTTCTCTTTTCCAACTTAAGTATTTTCCCACTGACACTTCATAAACCTCAGCATGACAAGCATAGTATTTGTGTTGTAACTATGATTCTTGGTCAAAGTATGCTTTCTTGACCAGTTATGTAAGAAAATTAATAAACATTATTGTAGAACGTTTTCTCTAGTGAACTTAATCTCAAATAAAAGCCATTCAATTTCTTGAGAAAATATATATTTTTAACAATTTCCAATACATATATATGAATCCACATATTATATGTAATAAAAATACATGTACAGTCATTAAGGACTTACCCAGAAAAATAGAGATACTATCCATCCTATCATAGCTACTGCATATATACAAGTTTGATAAAATACATTTTATGTTAAAATTAAAATTGAAATATTTAATCTAAAATTAAAATTAAAAATATGAATTAAAAGTAATGTTATACCATGACCATATAATTTTGTTAAACTTTGGAAGTTTTTCTAAAATAATCCTCAGTACATTATTGCAGTCTGCAAACAATTTCGTAATTTTATTACATATCTTACATCAGTCAATAATTTCTTAGCGGTCCCTGGGATTCATAAAGGTTACCACTAAGCATACACTTGCTGCATTCAAGAACATCCCTACCACGTTGCTTGTGCTGTCTATTCACTCAGAAAGGCTAAGTGATAACCTTTATGAATCCCAGCTGTATTTATAACATTTATAAAATGAAGAACCAGTTAATGGATTACTAACCACATAGTGGTAACATAGCACTTCACTAGCAGTAAAACAATTAAAATTATGGATCTTGCTTAAAAAAAAGTAATCACCTTGCAATTAAGCAATGCTTATAGCTAATATAAACAATATACAGGACCTGTTTTAATTTCAGTTTCTTTTATTGGATCCTGTAAGAGCATAGTCCTCTTACAGTTCCAGAATGCATGAATAATATTGACTTCAGGAGCATCCCAACTTTTATGCTCCTACATTTGGAAGACGGTAACTGGTTTAAAGGTAGAGTTATGTATACATTATAATCATATGTTTAGTAAAATAATAATTTATAAAATAGGATAATTTCATTTTCATTCTTCCATAGTGCAGTCTAATCTGATGAAAAAGGAAACAAATTACCTCCCAAAAACAGGTGAATGGAGAAACTTAAATTTAGACAAACACATTTAGCCAGATTCAATAAAGCCTACATGGTTTGTTTATACTGTGTGGACATTGTGCTACAAAACGCTCACTGTAGCACACTGTTTTGGATTCAATAAGCGGCTCTACAAGGTGTGTAGAGCCATGCACAGCAGTACAAACAAAGTAAACACTGTGGTATGCAAACTACAGCATAAGCAGCTGAACTGTATGCTAATTAACCAATCCAAGATGGAGGAGCTTTTCATAGGTTCATAGGTGTGTACTAGGCTAATGGGCCTGGAGCCTTTACAAGCCTAGCCCATAGAGGTGCCCTGGTATCGTGACGCCCGACGTTAGTTCCCAGTGCCTCTATCAAGTAGAGTGACTGGAGTGATCCCCTGCGTGAACTTTCTATTTTCCATCCACTCATCAAGATTTCTCTTGAAGAGGGCCAGTGAGGTGCTCTGCTTGACATGTATGGGAAGTCTATTCTAGAGCATGGGCAGTCTCTGGTTTATGAACCTGTCCCTCCAGCATGTTCTGTTGATTGTGGTAATGAGGTTGAGGTCTCTGGAGCATGTGGTGCAGAGGGACTGGGATTTCTTTAGATGTAGCATTTCTAACAGAGCTGGGTCAGACATGGCTTTGTAAGTCAAGCAGAGATCGCCTCTTAGTAGATAATATGAGACAGAGAATAGCTGGAGTTTTTTGAGTCTGTCCATGTAGGACATGTTTTTAAGGTATAGGATCCTCTTCATGAGGTACTTTTGTGGCCTTTCCAGCTGTTGCATGTGTCTAGTGAGGTACGGGTCTATATTAGAACACTGAAGTTTCACAACTTCGAATGTTCTAATATCGACCCCTATTCAGCGAATGCTGAAAATAGCGAAGCTGCAGAACACTAAATTTCTTCCTAAGGAAGGAATTTGGTTGGCCGTTCCTGTGGCTTTGCTATGTTCAGCACTGTGGTGGAAAATTACGGGTCGGGATGAGGTAAGTGTGTGATTGTGTGGACGTGAGGGTTAGGGCAGGGTAGGTGAGTTAGGGTTAGGGTGCAGGTGAGGTGAGTGTGCGATAGTGACGGACCTTAGGGTTAGGGTTTGGGTTAAGGTAAGTGGATAGCTAGTGGTGTATGTACAGTTTAGTGTAGGGTTAGCTGTAGGATTTTAGGTGTATGTGTGTGGATTGCTGTTTGTTTGGTGTGTTCTGCATGTTTGATGTTGTCAGCATTTGCTGAATAGGGGTCAATATTAGAACATTCGATGTTTTAAAAAGTCGATGTTCTAATATAGACCCGTGAGATACATGCCAAATGGGGCATTATACTCAATGATTGGCCTAATGAGGGAAGAGTAGAGAAAGATGATGACCTTTTTCTTCCTGAATGCAAAACGCTTGGTAATGAGATATGCCACATAGAAGGACTTTCTGACCACAGTGGCAATGTGGTGGTCGAAGGAGAGGTTGCTATCAACCTGTGTCCCCAGATCTCTTATAACGCCTTCAGTGTTCAGTGGTCTCTCATCGATGTGGTAATTAGTGGGAACTGAGTTTTTCCCAAAGAGGATGACGATGCATTTTTTGACATTAAGCTTAAGGCCATGGTTTCGACACCAGTCATTGGTCTCAGTGAAGCCTTTTTGTAGGATGTCTACATCACTTGGGGAGTTAATAATGGCTCCCAGCTTGCAGTCATCTGTGAACTTGGTCATCCAGAGTCCCTCCGTGTTGGCCCGGACTACTGAGAAGTAGATGCCAAACAGGAGAGGACCTAGGACCGATCCCTGTGGGACTCCACATGTGACTGGTCGGTAGTCTGCTACTTTCACACTGTGGGTTCTATCTATTCAACAAGCTATAAAGCAACTGTGTAGACTCAATACTGGTTTTCCCTGTGAATTCCAAAACCTATTGGAATGTAGCCCCAGAAAGGAGTTTACAAAGAAACAATCTTAGGGGCTGCTGTTGCTTTAATTCATGTGTACGTGCAACAGACTGAAGTCTATACCGCTACTGCTGCTAATAGACCGAGGCCAAGAAGGTGAAGAGTTTCCAGACCCCAGGTAACTTATCACAATCTACATGATGTGGAAATTGTAGAGTGCTACGAGGTGGATAGAAACACACTAACTCTGCAACCTCTGTTGTCCTCAACTCAGATCCAGGGCAACTGAGGGGAACCCATCCCAGTGGAGACAAAGATAAGTGTAGCATTTAGAATTTTTACTACAGGTATCTTTCAGAGACAAACAGGGGACATGCTGGGGGTGTCACAGGCATCAACATCCAGAATTCTCCATCAATTCATGAATGCTGTGCTCCAACATGCTAGTGAACACATATATATTCTCTGTACTCCTGAGGATGGGGCCAGAAATATGCAGGAGTTCTATCCTCTAGCACACTACCCTGAAGTATTGGGTGCCATAGACTGTACACATGTATAAATTAAGGCACTACCCAGGGAACAGGGAAGGCTCTAGATAAATAGAAATGGCTTCCACTCTATTAACTGCCAAGTTGTGTGCAATGCCAAGGGAATCATCTTAAATGTGTGTGCTGGCAAACCAGCCAGTTAGCATGATTCACATATTTGGGATACCTCCCAACTGTATCAGGTGTTCACTAGGGGGGATATCCCATATGGTCATTAACTGGGGGATGCAGATTATGCACTGGAACTGTAGCTGATGACACCCATCAGAAATGCACACGCACACACCTGCTGAAGAACACCATGATGAGGCACACACTCAAACCAGAAATATCATAGAGCATATGTTTGGGCTACTGACGTCGCAGTTCTGGTGCCTAGATATATCTGGGGGAGCCCTGCAGTACAATCCACATACAAGTACCGAAATATTCCCAGTATGTGCCATACTACACAACATCATCCTGAGAAAATAGCTTCAGCAAGATCAATAAGGGGAAGGGGCACACATGCCACCACCAATGGCAAGGTCACCACAGCCACATCCAGGTGAGGAGTTAGGGGGGTACCAGCAGCTGCTGTGGGTGTAGACAGACATAGGCATGCTCAATATGCCCTCACATTGGTTAAGAGACAATGCATAGCACACTAACTCACCACCGAACGGCCTAAAACCTTCCTCCTACACACATACATATAGTAACATTGATGCCAGGCAACACTCACAACCTTTACCTACCCATCTAATGGCTGTATACTGCTTGCATCAGACAGAGTCAGCCCTGAACTAAAACTGTTGCAACTGCTGGATTTGCATTTTAAGTGTTGAACCTGGAGTGTATTGTATAATAATATGAATGACTGCCATATCCTTGCATGTTGTCACTTGGTAGTGTACACAAGTAAAAGGTGTGTGATTTGTACATACATGACCTTAACATGTGACAGCAGAGACTTATTTGACTTATATGTGTCCATTATTAAGAAGTATACCTCACGCATCAAAGATTCACACAGTCATACTTCTCAAAAGTAGTAATGGTCACTGCATGCCCTCAGTTTAGCACCATACATTTGTACTGGAAAATCATTAAAGAGAGAAATTAGAAAGTAATGATACACATTTCACTTTCAGACTTCACAACCCTCACAAGATCATTAAGAATAATGATGGAAAAAAGTTTGATGCTATCAACTGTCTAACTTTCTAAGACCAATATAAGTCAAAAGTACAATTACCAATTCAACATCACAAATACAGCTATACTAAGCACTAATCCAGTTATGCACCCTGAGCATCAGACACAAAGCTTATACATCTCTGAATCCAAAAGATAGAAAATAGGGATATGGCACATTTATCATCACTTGCACAGGGTGTTGTGGGTGGGAGTGGGAACAGGAAGCCTAGGCTGACACAAAAGATCAATGTGTGTGTGAGTAACAAAGAGAAGCAGGCAGACATTCAGATAAAGTAACAAATGGCCAGTGAGACAAAATGAGTTTTAATCTTCACTGCTGAACTGTGTGTGTGTATCTGCATGGGTCCTCTAGGTGAAATTGGTGTGTGAGTGTCGGCATGAACACAGCCAAGCTCTGTGCTGTATGTCTTGGTATGTCGAACAAGTGTGAGCCGTGCATGGTAGAGGTGGCAGTTCATTGTTGTCATACCCGACTATGAAACCTTTCTCTGCCAGGAGTTGCACTGGCATGTCCATGCAGACAGTCAGATACACCGCTGCTACCTAAACATGACTGGTATCTGTCAGACGAGCTCCGCTCACAAGGCCACCCAAGACCACCACCCCATGGTGTGCCACGTCTGGGTGTGGACAGCTCAACCACTGATGAAGAAGTGGAAGTACTACCACTGTGGGAGCATGATTGGGCATAGCCACTTTGGCTAACAGCAGATGATGTGGCTGACCTACGTCTCCCAAGGATGCCGTCCCCCTCTCAGCAGATGTTCCATCACAGACACCTTCTGTTCCAATATATCATTCATCTGATCCATTGAATTGTCAACATGGTAGAGGTAGTCATGCATATCAGTCTGTGCCACATCTACAACCCTAAGCATTTCTCTGGAGGACTTATGGGAATGTATTTTATCCTCCATGATGCCCTAAACCTACATTTAGGGGTACTGGAAGAGACACCTGGATAAGGTGGAGGATTGACAGCAAGCCTCCTCTGAGCACCCCTCGTAACCTTCCTTTGTGGCAGCTTACCCACACTTTGGCTATGGCCAGAGTCAACAGGCACTGAAGCCACAGTAACCACACTTCCCTGATTGAGTGTCTCACCCTCCACCTGTCCAATATCTCAGGGCTTACTGCAATGGGTAGGTGTAGTCTTACAGGGTGTGTCCAATGGAATATCAGGGGGTGGCTGCATGTCATCCTCAGTGTCAGATTCAACCTCTGCACCCCTGATTGTGCCTCTGTTTTGATACCATCATCATCAGTGTATGCTGATACTCTGACAACAGGTGGTAGAAGTCCCACACTTCCACTGTCAGGATCACCTGTGATAATAAGCAACACAAGAAAAATTAATACCTACACTACTATAATTAAATATATGCTGACAAATTAACAGTGGTGCCACCATTACAGACAGTACAGCAATACACACAACAGTCCTGACATCATCATCCCACATTAAAATATTTCTTTGAAGTGCTCATCAGTACTGACAAAAACATGTTTGGCTTACCATATTCAGATGATGGTATGCTCCCTATGCCAGATGGTCCTTGAAGAAGTTAAGCAAAAGGTAAGGACAACATCATCACAATTAACAGTAATACAGGAGGTGAAACATGTTGCCCTTTATACAGTATAACTGTGAAATGCCCTGACAAACATGCCCATGCCATCAATACACAGCTAACTAATACATACGGATAAAAGTGTAGCATTTGCTAATCAAATGTCTATATGTATATATATATATATATATATATATATATATATATATATATATATATATATATATGTATATATATATATATATATATACGGGTCTACTTGTGATGGTCGACAGTTCAAATGGTCGAAACTCATTTGGTCGACGGCTCATTTGGTTGACAACCAGTATTCAAGGCACTTAACAGGGATTTGCCCCCCACTAATATTTGTTTAATAATTTTTAAAACATGAAAATACAACAAAAACTAAACATTTTAGACAAATATGGGTGGGGGGCTTCACTCCCACACCCCCCATTGTGGGGGGCTGTGCCCCCCCCTAACTATATACATCAACTCCAGGGTCGCACGACTTTGGGGAGGGGGGCAAATCCCTGTTAAGTGCCTTGAGTACTGGTTGTCGACCAAATGAGCCGTCGACCAAATGAGTTTCGACCATATGAACTGTATATATATATATATATATATATATATATACACACACACACACACACACACACACACACACACACACATATATATATATATATATATATATATATATATATTGCACAGATTTTTCTTAATGATATTTCGGCATATGCAGTATACAGCTAAAAATGCAAGCCTACCTTCTCAAGTTCAGTAATCTTCTGTGCAGAACACCTGCAGACAGGGTATCTGTAAAGTAATAGCCTCTTTTCTGTGTTCCCCACTTAAAAAAATCTCCTCACCTTTAGGTTTCCTAGCTACATGGTTTCCTTTTTATGGTGTAGATTCATGGCTGTCAGCACAGTGAAGATGCAAATGAGGTGTGAACTCATTAAAATTGCTGAACCCCAAATACTTGGTTCCATGTTTCAGATTTAAACATAGTGCAGGCACTTCCTCAGTGTTTGTTTTTAATGGATTGCAACTGTGACTGATTACTGGTAGGGAAATGGAAAACACAACAGCAGTGGAGATTGCCCTACATTCAGTGGGTGTGTCAGGTTAGACTTACAAAGTGTTAGAAGTAATTTTGTCATGCCTGGAAATGTAAGTAAGCAGCACACAATTCACAGGTTCTGTTCATTAGCATCCAACCTCCCCTTCATTTTTTGGCAACTGAATATTATATTATTTCCATTTAATATCCTCACACATTTTAAGGACAGTGACATAGAATGGCTTACAGATTGCATGTCTGAGATTACTTGTCAGATAAGACAAGACTGAACAACAAACACAGAGAGGTAAGACAGAGCTACATATTTGCAAACAATACTCATAAATGGTTGTGTAATCACTCAGTGCATTACATCCAGAATTAATGTATGGACAAATAACTGTTATATGTTTTCATAGTACTGTACATGATGTTGCACTTGGTTGTATACAGAATGGTTTAATTCCCTGCTGCAAAGGTGTTTGTGTGGCAAAAATGGATAAGGCACCCTTACTATGTTCTAAAGGTTCATTGAATTGAGAGTTCAAATCCAGACCTATGTACAAATATTTCATGTGTAGTAACATTCTGTAGTGTCATATATTGCTTTTCCTCAGTTTCCTTATTTATTTATTTATTTTTGGCCAGTGTTTAGGTGGTGCGTGGCTTAGCGCAAACAAGGGAAACAGAGAAAAATGATTGTCAAGTTTGGCTGTGCTTATCTTGTTTGTGCATAGCTTAACAGTGTGAAAACATGGACTGGTGGCCCACCCAGGAAGCAGACAGAACACCTGCAGACAGGGTATCTGTAAAAGGGCAAAGGTCAAAAACAATACATTGTTGCAATGCTTGCTTTCCTTCATGCAACTTTGATTAGCTGCATTGTGTTGTGTTGCACGGCAGCTAGAAAAGTTCCCCAACACCTGCAAACAAGACTCAGACAGCCAATGATTAATTATATTGGGAACTGCGCAAACATGCTAAGTGGCATTGCACAGAGGTTAACACAGAGAACTTAAGAATGAGTAGGAAGTTATGAAAAATCATGTAACTAGTCCTGTGGCAACAGGTGTAAGTGTAGGACTGAAGTACAGATGGTCCTGGTTTCTAGTACAGAGTGTGCAAACTATTTTTACTGTTGTGACAGTGCAGTTTATAGCAATGAACTGAAAAATAGAAATGTGTTATTTCAACCTTCTTGTGGCAACAGGTGTAAGTATAGGACTGCCATACACATGGTCCTTGGTTCTAATACAGGATATTCCATACATTTTTACTGTTGTTTTACTTCCCATTATATTCACTCTCACTTATAACACTTTAGATAGTGGAGCTGATATGAATTATATGTAGGGATAAGACACCCTTATTGTGTTTTCAGATGTATGACTGAGGGTATACTGTCTACTATATTTCTCTAAGTATAATTCTGCTATCTTGACATACATGGCCTTCACAATTATATAACACACATACACAACTGGATTGATATACTAGAACTTTGTCAGGTCACATACATACATGTGTAACACCTCAAACTGTCACCTGTATTTATGAATAATTCCTGACTATGTCTGAGCAGCACTTCTTCTGTGGCAAAGATGGAAAATCAACAATATGGAAGAAAATGTTTCTCCCTTATTCCTAGGTTTGAATCGCACACTTTAAAAATCAATTTTAGCAGTATTTAAAGCCAAAAACAAATGTGTTGAGTTATGACATTTATGCCCCAGTGCATATCTGCAAACTTAACTCACCTAACAGTTACCTCCTGATTTTCAAAATATATTTCTAAGCTACGTCACCAGACACCCCTGAAACTAAGACCATGTGTAAGATTAATCTTCCAGTTTCAAGTATTTATTTCCTCCCTGCTTGGCACTGTTGCACTCCACTTAAGATCTCGCAAATGCAGTTGGCATCATTGCTTGGGTTTGAGCACTACCAGTAAATGCTATAACTGGAATTGATGGGAAAGCATCAGTTGACATTGTTCTAGTTCAGATATTAGACATGAGGGGAAGCTACTCAGTTTAGGGCACAGAGGTGGGGTGTCCAGGGGTCCAGGCTTCTACAGGGGGACTATTGTAGCTCCCAGTACAAGTCTGAGGCATGGAATAGTTTGACTCAGGCTGTATCCAGTATTACTAGAATCCCACACAGTGGAGAGCAGTGTAGGCATCATTTTAATGACCTGCGCAGGCATAAAAGGTATACCCTCAACCATTGGTTGAATGAATTTGAGACTGCAGACATCCCACAGCTGTGTAAGTATTATCAAAAGAGGGTACTTGTAATAGAAAGCAAAATATAGGCAAGACTGGTATGCACAATGCTCTTCTGTTCTTTTCTCTCCTTTCCCCAGCTAATACCAAACATGAGTTCAATAGACAGGCTCATGTTGCTCAAATGGAAAGACTGAGGGAAGCAAGTGGTATGTATGCAGCACAAGAGAAGTGTTATCATAGCTTTAAAAGTTAAAGATAGATTTTAGGTTTTTTTATACAGTTGAAGCAAATTGAGAATGCATAAACTAACTGTAAAAGCAAGTATGCTTGCATTACTCTGTAGCACAAACCATCTTTAGAAGACAAATATTAGATTGTAGGCAGAGGTTGTAGGTTCAAATCCCATGTCTCACAACTATACAATACTGCATTTCTTTAATAATATTTACATTAAATTAAACTCTATACAAGTGGCACAAATGCCCTGCTGTTAACTATAAACTGTATAACTGGAAAACACGTATGTGCAATATATATGCACATTTCAAGGATTACTATCAGCAATCAGGGAAAATAATGGAAATGTGTATCTCGCATGTGCAAACACTTTGCCAACCATTGTGCAAAACGCTGCTGCGCTATGCAAAGCAAAATTTAGCATGTATTACTGCTGTTTACTGTTGGCTTTCCCTTTATACCATGAAACTGCATGTGGAAACTTAACAAACTGAACAATATATCACATATTTGCAATGCAGCCATGTGTTGCCTCCCCTCACGCATTGCAACCCTGGTATCCCCAGTATTTTTTCACACATATATCAACTAAACTACATAAACCGATATCAGATGTGTGATATGCAATACATGTCAATCTGTAACATGCAGAACTAGAACTATCTTCAAAGCTGAACATGCCTACAAATCCATCAACTGACCTTGGGAACTATTGACCCATAAGCCTAACTAGCCTTATCTGCAAGGCTATGGAAAGATTTGTCATGAACTTTATCCATGGTGAGATAGGTGACCTTCAACACTCTTGACCTGACCCATATTGGTTTTGTCAAGGGTAGAGCTTGGTTAGTAAACCTAGTGTACTTCTTTGATAATGTCCCCACAGCTCTGGATGAGGAAAAACTGGCTCACAGACAGGACCCAGGAAGTTAGAATTGGGGAGTCCACCTCTACAAAGAGGCTAGTCACAAGTGAAGTCCCTCAGGTATCAGTCCTTGGACTTCTGCTTTTTGGCATTTATTTCTCAGAAGTCAAGGCTAATATTAGTTGTCTCTGGTGACTAAATCTGCACATGATTGCAAATTAGGAGCTGTCATTGCATCTCGCACTGACACAAATGTTCTCCAGGATGGGCTGACACTGACAAACAACTGGTGTCAGAGCCATGGACTAAAACTAAATGCCAAGAAATGCATAATAGTATCCTTTGGGAAGTCATCCATCCCTGGTAATTATCATATTGACAACACACCCCTTAGAGTTGACCCAGTAGTCAGGGACTTAGGGATACACATAGAAAGTAATCTAGCCTTTGACCATCATATGTCTACAGTGGTGAGGAAATAATTCTGTGTTGCACAACTTATAAACAAAGGTATGGCATCTAAGTCCAAGGAATTCATTGTTCCACTGTATTTGGCATTCATCAGACGTATCATTTAGTACATTCCCCCCTTTGGTATGTACCTAACCAGGCATATCCAACAATTGGAACATCCACAGAATTTCCTCACTAAAAGAATACAGGGCATAAGTAAAATGTCCTGTGCAGACCACCTCAAAGCCCTATCCCTGTATTCTGTCGCCTACATGAATTTAAGGGGTTATCTATGCCTGGCATACAGGACATTGTCAGACACCACTCTGATGGACCTCCTGCATATCCACAAAAGAAACAGCACCAGAATTACCCATTTTAAAGACTTAAACATTGCCTGTGATATAAATAGGACTTGCTGGAGAGATAGATATGTATCCCAGAGACTACCGCCTCTATGGAACAGGCTCCCCATCCATGTGAAGCAGAGTTCCTCCCTAACCCAATTCAAGTGCAACTTGGGCAATTGGATGGGAAACTAGAAATTCATCCCTGGTTTTACATCTTTGTTTCTAATGGACACAGGTAACCTGTAAAAAAAAAATCATCCATCCCTGGTAACTGTCATATTGACAACACACCCCTTAAAGTTGACCCAGTTGGGGACACACATAGTAATCTAGCCTTTGATCATCATGGGTCTACAGTGGTGAGGAAATCATTCTGTGTTGCTCAACTTATAAACAAAGGTATGGCATCTAAGTCCAAGGACGTCATTGTTCCACTGTATTTGGTATTCATCAGACTTATAATTGAGCACAATGCCCCCTTTGGTATGTACCTAACCAGGCATATCCAACAGCTGGAATGTCCACACAGGTTCCTTACTAGAAGAATACAGAGCATAAGTAATATGCCCTATGCAGACCGTCTTAAGTGCCTATCCCTGTATTCTGTCTCCTACAGGCTTTTGAGGGGATTCTATGCCTGGCATGCATGGCATTGCCAGACCCCACTATGATGGGCCTCCTGCATATCCACAAAACAAACAGTACCAGAATTACCCATTCTAAAGACTTAAACCTTGCCTGTGATATAAATAGGACCTGCTGAAGAAATAGGTATGTATCCCAGGGACTACCCTATCTATGGAACAGGCTCCCTTCCATGTGAAATAGAGATCCTCCCTACTCCAATCCAAGTGCAACTTGAACAATTGGATGGGAATCCAGAAGTTCATCCCTGGTTTGGCACCTATGTCTCTGATGCAGACAGGTAACCTATAAATGGTTCATCGCCCAGGCCTATGCTTACACTTATCAATGGTATCAGAACTTGTCAAAGATTTGGAATGCATGGCTAGGGTTAAAAAGGCCCTTGTGGTCATTAGCCTAGTTAAACACCTATGAACCTATGAATCTATGAGCAATTTATAGTTATAGTGTGTATTTGTTAGGACGTATACTTAAATGTCATATTTCAAATAAAATAGTTGTATAATTCTGTATTGTAAAATTCATTAGAATGTATTCTGGGAGTGCAAACTACTGGTAACCCCCACCCCACCCTCACCAGAGATCTCAATAAACCCAATACTTTCTAGTTTGGAATCATTGTTTTACTCAGTCTTCTCTCTGCCCAATACACTGACCCATATTTCTCCCACTCCATACTCATTCCTGGCATAAGGTTTCTATTTCTCTAAGAATTCCTACTCTACAAAACTGTCAGCTACATAAATACTTTTCACAGTACCTTATAGTCTAAGTGATTGATTGTTTCTTGCTGTGCAGGTAGACCTTGGCTCTGCCCGCTCCATTCCACCCTCGCTATGCTCGGGCTTCACTCTGCTCCCTTACCCTGCCCTCATTCCCTCCCACCCCCAAATCACTAGTAATTACTCTAAATCAAACCACTCCTACTTACACGTATCTACCAATCACCACCTATACAATTTTCAGTTATAAAGTAGCTCACATTTCCACATTAACCTTAACAACACCCATCCATTACCACACATATATTAACTTTTAACCAGTCCCTACCCTTTTTAGCATTACAAAATGCTATCAATATATTGTATATTACTAGCTCTGCTAACAACTGTTGCTCACTTAATAAACTACCATTCACAAATAGTCTCCCCTCACACTTTTCACAAAACTACATCTACCATTCCTCCACACCTAATTGACTACTCCGTCTTAATATCTACATCCATCTTAAATATAACAGAACTCCATCACACCTCATACAGACTACACCATATTAAACCAAACTCCCAAAATACCCTTTGTAAGTTTCATAAGCATATATCAACATTCATCCAGACACTAGTAACCATAGCTACCAAACTTATTATAAGTGGAGACATTCACCCAAATCCAGGCCCCCAGAATATCTCCTCACCACCCCCTCATATACAGGATATAACCAATCTCTCATGAAAAGGCTCTGAAATACTAATCCTAAATCTAAACCTGCAAAGCATAGTCAACAATATTCAAGAATTACAGGCCACCCTATCCCATTATAGCCCTGATATTGCTGTTTTAATGGAAACCTGGTTAAAAGCACACATTACTGACAATGAAATTACACCACCTGGTTACAACATTATTAGGGCAGACAGGAAGGTAAAAAGAGGTGGAGGGGTAGCCATTTTATTTAAGAGTAGTCTTGCACTTTTTCTATAAAGCCTAATGATAGATAACCTCGAAAACATAGAAATCCTACCTACTAAACTTCAACTTAACCAAAACAAATTTATATCCGTTATAGCTACCTATGTCCCACCTGGAAATAGCATCTCCACTATAGAGCACATCATCCAGTCTATATCAAATTCCATACCCCAAGAAACTATCATTATGGGTGATTTTAACATAGACAAGACAACTTGTAATTCACATAACCCTAGCAATCACATCAACCTCTATAGTTTCACGCAACACATTCAAGCTCTTACACGGATAGATAAAAACTCCAACTGTCAATCTATACTAGATTGGACATCAACCAACAAATGTCAAAATTATCAGATTAGTGGCTGCTTACTTGACAGCCTTAGTGACCATACTATCTGTTGAGAAAAAACATCAGTACTGTGAAGATCACCACCTTCTGTCAAATCCGCAGTAAAAAAAAAAATTGACTCCCAAGACCTAATCAGTACCCTAAAAAAATGTAACTGGTCTCTACTAAAAAAACCTGCCCCTTGATGCTGCAGTAGATTATTTCAATAGTACCTTCCTTGAAATTCTAAACAAATTGGCTCCCCCAGGTCAATTCATATTAAAACCACATACACACCATGGCCAGCTAATGACACCAGAATGCTCCTTAGGAAAAGAGACAAAGCTTGGCAAACATGGCTCACCTGTAAAACCCAAATCAACTACATTGCATTCCAGCAAATTAGAAACAAGGCTAAACACCAAATCAACCTAGATAAAAAGAACTTCTCCTATAACTTGCAACATAAACACCAGCATAATCCCCAAAAATTTTGGAATACCATAAATGCCGTTCTCCACCCAGGAAATTCCACTACCCCTTCCCCAACTTAGCACACTCTCCTACCACTGTTGCAGAATAATTCAATAAATACTTCACTAAAAGTGTACTAGCTGTAATTAAAAGTAAGTCCACAGAACCATCACTAGCCTCCAAACCTCTCAGTATTAACTCCAACTCCTTCTCCTTTCAGTCTTTTCCTACAGCTACCACTAAGAAACTACTGAAAAAGTTTAAACCCTCTTCAATAGCAGCTGACAAGTTACCAGTTGAATAGTTAAAAATAGCAGCTGAAGCCATATCTTACCCAGTGTTAATCCTTATTAATAGGTCCATAGCAGAGCAACATGTCCCAGCAATATGGAAAATCGCACACATTATCACCTTACACAAAGGCAGAAATTCCACAGAGCTGACCAACTACAGTCCGATTGGTATTCTCTCTCCACTATCTAAACTCCTCGAAAGATATATCCACTCCCAACTGATTCATTATCTTACCTTCAACAACAACATGTTAGCAACATGTCAACATGGTTTCAGGCCCCATCATAGTACCACAACTGCACTGTTCAGTTTCACCAATACCATCAACCAACTCAGAAACAATGGTAAAATAGTCTCTGCTGTCTTTCTAGATATATCTAAGGCCTTTGCTATGGTCTCCCACCCCAAACTATTAAATACACTTTCCAAATTGAACCTCAGCCCCTCTGCACTTCAGTGGTTCTGAAGCTATCTACAGGACCGTCAGCGGTCAGTAAAATTATTTAATGTCCTATCACCCCTTCCCATCACACTAGGATTACCTCAAGGCTTATTTCTTGGGCCACTACTCTTCATTATTTTTACAAACAACCTCCATAGTGCTACCCCACTGGCTTCAACTATCCAGTATGCAGATGACACAACACTTATATGTGCTGCTAATAACCTGCAACACCTCCATGATATAACCCAAAAATCATTCTCAGATACCGAACTATTGCTGTCTAACCATCAGCTCATACTCAACCCCAATAAAACAAAACTCATGATCTTCCAACCCACAAGATCCTCTCCCACCCCCAGCATCTTCTTCATTACAGCTAGGAATAATACTAAAATTAATGCCGATTCACAAAGAAAACTATTAGGTGTAATAATAGATAACAACCTAACATTTGACCTACATATAGCACAAACAATTAAGAAAGTTCGCATAAAAATGGATACTCTTTACAGAAATAAAAATTATCGTAACACCTCTAGGGTTGCCATTGCTAGAACCCATCTTCTATCAACACTTCTGTATGCTTCCCAATTCTCACCAACATTAAAAAGACAGATTAATTAAACTTGAAACATGCTACAATAAATAGCTAAATTTGCAACTGACTGCACACATCATACCCACCACTGCCACTCCTTAAAAATGCTCTCCTGGTTAGAGCTCTCTCAGCATCTATCCTATAACCATTTAACCTTAGCACACATACTAGCATATTAAACTGAAAAAACCCTGCCCTTCTAAATATTCTCCAGCCCCATACCACAAATAGACGTCTTCGCTCAACAAATAAATCTCTACTACAAGTGTCCAAAGCCACTAATATGGCAGGGGACTTGCTTTTTTCTCATCATGTAGCAACAAGGTGGAATTCACTACCTCACACCATCAGAACCAACACAAATACCAACCAATTCAAAAAGAGTCTTAACAAATTATCTTAATGATACCTGGCTTTGCTCCTGTACAACTCCAGGCTAACTAGTTTTAATAGCTTCTGGTCATACTTTCTCTTCTTCCCTGACTACCTCATAATCTATGCCCTCTCTCATGTCTAGATAACCTCTAACCTCATCTTTTTCTATCCAATTTCCCCCCTTCAATCCCTTTCTCAGCTTACTTTGAGAAACTACAATGTCTACACTACAATAAGAAATTATATCAGATGATTGTATAATGCAAATTTCAGCTATAATAGCATAGAATGTAACTTCTGGTGTACTGTATGTCTTGTATATTTTTTTGTATAATTTCTTGTATAGGTTTTGTATAATTTTTTGTTTAAGTTTTTGTATAATCTCTGTATGTGGAGCTTTTCACCCCGGGCCTCTGCTGAAAATGGGTCTTATTTCAATTGGACTTTCCCGGTAAACAAATGTAAATAAATAAATAAATGTCACATATGATGGTACTAGTTTTATCTCTCATTTTTTCTCATACCCCAACCCTTATCTCTCTTTTTTTTATTTTCTATTATGTGTTGTCAAAATGTCTCCATGTTATCCATCTGTACCACATCACTAAATGCTCCACAGCACAGCAAAATATCCCAGCCCCAACGGATCTGCCTGCCCCTGCTCCACTGGCTCCAGCACCAATGCCCAGCAGGACTGAGACCCAACCTGGCAGCACTGCCTCTGCTGTCCCTGCATTACCTGCACCCTCATGTGGTACTGCCCTGGCACCTGGTGCAGTGGTACCCCCTGGGTGCAGTGGCAGAGGTGGGGATTTCATCACCTGCCAGGAGATGCCAGAGTTGTTGCGTAGGGTTGTGCATTGCAGAATTGGTGTATGCCTATGCTGGTTGGAGAGGCTGCTGTCTCTCATGGTCCATAGGAGGAGAAGATGTCAAGCACTCCAGTGGAGTAAGGGGACAGTGATGACAGGCCAGTGGGTGAGGACTCGATTCTCATTGTCTCCAAGTTTGACTAGTATGAGCATGGGTTGTCCCTCTCTCACCACAATCATGGTGTCCCTCAATCTTTCATCTCCCTCACCATCCATGTCTCTTGCCTTGTGTGTCTTGTTTGTTTGCATTTGCTTCCTCACCTACCCAATTTACCTGACCCAGACATACCTACGTTCCTTACCCAGAATTTCTGTCTTACTAAATTTAAAAAAAAAATTGGATACTTGTCCTACAAAAAAAATAGCTCTGCATTTCACACATGTCTTCTTGACACACTTGATTCAATCCAATTAGCTGTACAACATGATAACATTGTTGTCACCCTCTTTCTGGAGGTAACAGTCCAAATTCAGTTAATATTCTGCATATATTATCAGTATTTACTGTTGAAGAAATGGATAGCTATGGTTCTTTCCTACCTCCCTCCTGCACATTCCTGTATTGCTTTGCCTTTATTATTTCCCCTGCTTGCTCCCCATTTCACCACTTTCCTATCTTCCCCGTTTTAACACCTATAATCTGGTCAATAAATAGAATCATACACAACATACATAAGTAGCAGAAAAAACAATGTATCCCTTCACTTTTTGATCTCTGTTTTGGCGCAAAGTTTGGCATTGCACACCAATGCCAAGCAATGGTGAGCAGCTCTACAATGCTGTGGTTACCTCCAAGCAATGCCGCTTAGACCTGCTGTGCTATGCCAGCACACAGCAGCACATGTACAATAAAGAATTGATGTCATTGCATTATCACTGTTTATTTAAAAGTATTAGATACACCTGAATTTGAAACCAGTATCATCTGGTCTAAAAAAGAAATGTATTAATGCATTTATACCTGCTGCCACAGAGTCAGCTAAGCAGCAGATGTATTTCATACAGTCAGTTCTAACTGTCAGACTTTTAGCAACATGGCTTGCATTTACACACTGCTTAACTATGTACAAACAGGGAAAATAATGGAAATATGTATCTCACATGTGCAAACACTTTGCCAACCATTACACAAACCTGGTGCTCGCTGCTGCACTATACAAAGTCAAATTTAGCATGTATTACTGCTGTTTACTGTCCACTTAGTCTTTATGCCATGAAACTACATGTAGAAACTTAACAAACTGAACAATATGTCAAATATTTACAGTGCAACCATATGTTGCCTCCCCTCACACACTGCAACCCTGGCATCTCTAGTACTTTTTCACAAATACATCAACTACACTACATAAATTGATGTCAAATGTTGTGTGATAAGCAATGCACATTGATCTGGTAACATGCAGAACTTGAACTATCTTCAGAGTTGAACATGCCTACACATCCATCAGCTAACCCTGGGAACTACTGACTCATAAGCCTAACTAGCCTTATCTGCAAGGTTATGGAAAGATTCATCATGGACCTTATCCATGGTGATATAGGTGACCTTCAATACTCTTGACCCAACCCATATTGGTTTTGGTCTTGCTTATTAAACCTAGTGTACGTCTTTGATGATGTCCCCACAGCCCTGGATGAGGGAAAACAGGACATACCACCTATCTTGATTTAGCCAAGCCCTTTGACACAATCCCCCATTCAGGTATCAAAGAGGAACTCTCCCATCTGGGGCTTAACCCATACATTACTAGATGGGTAGCCAACTAGCTCACAGACAGAATGCACACTGTCAAAGCTGAGGACTCCACCTCCACCAGTAGACAGGTTACCAGTGGAGTACCACAAGGATCTGTACTGGGACCTCTACTGTTTGGAAACTATTTCTCTGAAGTCCAGGCAAAGGTAGATGGCCTGTGGCTTACCAAGTTTGCAGAGGAATGTCAAATGGGTACAATCATATACAGTCCTCCAATGATATTAACACATTACAAAAAGGCGTGATACAGACAAATGATTGGTGTCAAACTCACAGACTGAAACTAAACACAAGAAAATGCCTCATTTTCCCCTTTGGCAAAAAGTAGCCTTGCTAATTATGTTATACATAGCACACCTCTTAGCTCAAACTCAATGGTGCGAGACTTGGGAACACAGTTTGATAGTAATCTAAACTTCAATAACTATGTGTCCATAGTGATAACACACACATTCTACATTGCCTACCTCATAACTAATGACATCACATCCAAGACCAGAGAGGTCATAGCTCTGCTGTACTTGACCCTTATCAGACCACTAATTGAGTACAATGGTTCCTTCTCTATGTACCTCAACAGACACCTGCAATTGGAGAGACCACAGAGGTTTCTGACCAAGAGACTATGTGTGTGTGTGTGTGTGTGTGTGTGTGTGTGTGTGTGTGTGTGTGTGTGTGTGTATGTGTGTATATATCTAGGCAGAAGAGCAGAATTGTGTATCCTACAGTTGCCACTCCAATCCCATGGATTTTCAGTATTTTGATACTTGCACATGCCTACACATCCATTTCATGCAGGCCTCTCGATATCTTCTCTCCTTGATCCAGTGCTGATGTCATCCACTACAAGTTGGCCTGCAGCCTTGTGAAAGTCAGACTTGTGCTGTGGCACTTGTGTAAATTACTGAGTTCTGTAGTCTGAGTACCTAGGTAAGGGTTCTGTTCTCACTGCAGTCAACTCTGTGTGTGTGTGTGTGTGTGTGTGTGTGTGTGTGTGTGTGTGTGTGTGTGTGTGTGTGTGTGTGTGTGTGTGTGTGTGTGTGTGTGTGTGTGTGTGTCTAAACAGAACAGTATAAGTGTGTATCCTACAGTTACTGCTCCAGTCCCATGGATAGACAGTATTTTGATACTTGCACATGCTTACATAGCCATTTTATGCAGGCCTCCCAACATCTTCTCTCCTACACCAGTGCCGCTGTCCTTGCTTGACATTAGAGATTGTCTTTTACACTAGCATGTGGGACACTGTTATTGCCGTATTCTCCTCATCAGACACTGCTGATGTCATCAGCTAAAAAGTGCTGTTTGAGACACTACAAGTCAGACTTGAGCTGTGGCGCTAGCCTTAAATACAGAGTTCTGTAGTCTGTGTGCTTAGATAGGCAGGGGTTATTGCCATATCCTCCTCATCAGACACTGCTGATGTCATTAGCTATATCTGATTTGTGGATGTGCACTATTCACATCAGGGCATGGTCAGAGACTTGTCTGGAGGTCAGGTAGAAGTCACCTCATCCTATACAATACAGATTACAGTGACATAGTTTTCAGTCTGTCCACATACATCATGGCATGGTTTGTAGGCCCTGTGTTTTCTTTGTGAGATACCCCTGCACTCTGTCCAGCTGCTGCATGTGTCTCTTGAGGTGCATGCAAAAGAAAGCCTTGTACTCTATATTAGTGTTCTGATGAGGTTTAAGTACAGTGATGTAATATAATCCTCAGATCTGAATACAATGGTGTGACTTATGCTATGCACAGCATAGGCTTTCAATACCAGTATGGACACTTGGTCTTCAAAGTTCAGATTGCTATGTACATGTGTTCCCAGTGCTTCTTGCATCACTGGGTTTCAGCATAATGGGGGTGTTGTCAATGCTGTAATTAGCAGGGAATTCCACTTTGCAGAAAGACAAAATAAAGTCACATGTTTGCATTTATTTGTAGACTGTGTTGCTTTGCTACTAATCATTTATCTGTGTTAGTCCCTACTGTAGTATGTTATCATCATAGGTGGACTCAATTATTGCACCCAGTATGCCAGAATCAGCAAAAGCAGTAAGCCAAAGGCAGTATACTTTAGCCTGAACTGTCGAGAAATAGATTCCAAACAGCAAAGAGCCAAGTACAGATCCCTAGGTTATGCTAGTCGTGACAGCCCTGCTGGTACAGGTTGATTCTCCAACCTTCACAGTATGTGTCCTGTCAGTGAGCCAGTTGCTTACCCATCTAGTGATGTAAGGTTTAATCTCCAGCTGGGAGAGTTACTCAATGATACCTCCATGGGGAATTTTGTTCAAACCATAGGCCAGATCATAATAGCCAGTATGCACTGTCTTATCTTCATTCAGGCCTATCACACATCAGTACCCAACAGCAACTGTGGCTCACCTTTAATCTCACTGCTACAGGGTAGTTCCTTTTCTGAAGTAACCACCTCACCAGTCCTGGCTTCATGTGTGCAGTCTGTCTGGATCCCCCCAGGCTACCAGACCCACAAATCTGTCTCCAAGCCTGACTGGGTGTCACTGCATGAACACAAGGTACTGCATTATCAAAATCATTCCCTATCAGGACATCTGCAGGGATATCCTTAGGCACACAAGCCATCAATGTTCAATTCAAAAAAACACAAAATGACACCAGCACCTTCCTTTCTTTATCTGGCACCTCAGCAGTTCCTTGAAGGCAAAGTTGTCATGTCATGTTTTTTTGAATATCCTCAAACACCCCTATTTGCTTGCCTCCTTTTCCACTCTCCCAATCATGGTGAACCCTAGCCAAAGGTAATTGGAATGGAGTCCCTCCTAAAGCTGTGACTGGAGTAGACTGCCCAAGCAAGTAGTGCTCCTCTTTAACCATTGCAGACTTCACACTGGTTAGGTCAGAGGCTGTGTCTCTCTTAGCAATGGCCTATTTCCTATCTATTAATATAGGATATAACCTGTTGTGATAGTTTGGTATCCTTCTTGTCTCCAGACAACTTACACCTGACTTTCTATCATTCCCACTTGTTGGCTCCCCTACCTTTTATTCTCCACCTTGCCTATGTGGACATCTATATGCCACATGGCCCCACTGGTTACATTTAAAACATTTAAACCTTGATCCTGGCTGTGTACTTGAACTAGTGGCTTCCCCTGTTACTGGTGGACTATATTGAGGTGGTTTAGCCTGCCCACCATGGGTTCCCTTATACCCATGTGTAGCACTGGGTATCCCTTTCCTGTGCAGTGATACCCTGCTTGCTAGGTATAGGTCTCCCTTTTCCCCCAAATCATCTGAGGTATTGCATTCCCTATCTGCCAACCAGATTCTTATGAACTCAAGCAAAATGCTAAGGGCTTGTTCCCTCACAAAAATGTCTGCCAGCCCTTCAAAACTGGTGACGTGACACCCACTCACCCACCTATAAAAATAAGTGCTTAACTCAGCAATATAATCACACACAGTTTCGGCTGCCTTGCGCCTATACAGACAAAACTTTTTTCTATAAGCTTCAGCTGTTAACTTAAAACACTCTAATAAACAAATTTTAACCATATTATAATTTAAGCAATAAGTATCAGACAATTTAGAAACAACAGTTACAACTTTACCATGGAGTAAGGGGGTCAGGAATCGTACCCAGAGCCCTCAGTCAACATTACATTGTTTACATACACTTTCAAACATATGAATAAAACTATCAAAATTATTGCCCTCTGTAAATTATGGAAGAAATTTGCTGACATTTATTATTTCTGGGGTTTGATTATTCCCTTCCCCATTACCTCCATGTCCCTGGAGAAGGGTCAGCATCTCATTTTCATGTTGCCTCTGCCTCTCATTTTCTTCAGCGTCCAAACTTATCAGTCTGTCTTTTTCTTCAGTCTTCAAATGCTGCAGTTTCTCATTTTCTTCAGTCTCTAAATGCCACAGTCTCTCTGCTGATTCTATTTCCAAACATTTGGCCTCCAGTTCAACTCTCTTTAATTCCAGATGGATTTTTAAGTTCTCTGAGGCAAAGTTAAACTGTCTATTTTCTGAGAGTTGTACATCCCCAAGGCCAGACTGGTTGTCTTTCTGGTTGCTGGTCTGTGCTGGAGCTGTGGTTAAGGCTGCAATAATTTCTGCTTTAGTCGGGTTGGCATGCACCAGTCCTTTAGCCTGGCACATCTCAGCCAACTGGCTCCTTGTGAGCTTGCCATAATTCTCTGCTGATATACTTGCCTGCTCTCCCTGACTAACTAAGCTAACAAAAAATAGATAAAACTATTGTGATATGAAACTCTGAATCTCTACCATATGGCTCCTTCAGAGTACAAACACGTTATTTAGTGACCACTGTTTACAGGCTACAGGAATTCAATATTCACACCACTGAATCCCAGTATATGATGTGGTGATTCCACCACCGCCAACCAAATATGATGTGGATATCCCATCCCTGCCAACCAAATGTGATGACCCTCCACTGCACCATTAATCAAGGAGCCTCATTCCTCACCACTGGCAACAGTGGGGGATGTTCACTGAGAGGATGACAAGTACACACACAGCATTTCCAGATGCAGCTCTCTGAATCAAGTGCAATTTCCCTTAAGAGCACGCAGAGGCCACAGTCAGTCTGGGGCTGGTTTCTTCCTTTTCCTCTAGATCCCCAGTAAGGCTCCCCACTGGCACAGAGATCTCAGCTGAGTGACCAAGACCTCCAGCACCCTCTCTGTCCAACCAGTGCTTCATGTCCCTTCCCAAGTAGCTGACACACACACTCTGAGGTTTGATTTACACACACACACACACACACACACACACACACACACACACACACACACACACACACACACACACACACACCCCTGGAGAAGGCTGGCACTAGGTTACTAGCTATGTACCCTATAAAGTAGCTTCCACTGCCACCAGTCACTCTTTATTAGCTACTTTAAGGCCCTTAACAAAGGGTGTCCAATCTTACTGTGTAATATTAATATTAAGAATACAATGGTAGCCTGACCAAGAGAAGGGCTTTTAGGAGTGGCCCACACTGTGTCACCAGTTAAATATGCAAGTACCCATTGTTGTGTCTTTCGGCTTTTCCCGATTAGGGGGCGCCACAGTGGAACTCCGGTCCGCTAATGATTGTCAGTAGATTTTTACGTGCCGAGTTGCTGGCCCTGATGCACAACCTTCAACGAAGGTAAATATGCAAGTACTCTCAAAACTTAAATATCTCTACATAGATCACCCACATTGAAAGGTTTAAATATATTTAATATAAATAATTAAAAAAAAAATACTAAATATATATTCACAGTGACATCAGAGTTCAAACCCACAGGAAATATTCAAAACAACATTGTAGGACAATCTCAAATAAAGAAAGAAAAATAAACTATGCTTCCCTATATTCCTGTCTGAATTTAAGAGAATTATACTATAACCTAAGAACTTATTAACAGAGCAAGGCAGATGTGGTGACTGGATCTTCTAGTTGTTGTCAGGTCCAAGACAGAATGCAGAATGCTCTGTCTCACTAAGAGACTTCTCAAAATAATATCTCAAATGTTACTGATGGGATAGCTTGCAGGATGCCATCACTTCTTGTCATCTGACTTCTCGTTTCCAGGCCAAAACATTGCTAGAAGCTGGCAGCATTTAGCATCTACCTGTAAAAATATACAGACAAGGGCTTTTCCTCATATCTTTGGCAGATGCTGGAATTCATAAAACAATTGTATTCTTTCATGCTTCAAAAGTAACAAATAGTTCACTCCAAGAACAATACAGAAAGCTTCCTAGTACAGAACTTGTGTCTCTAGCTGCATTGAAAACGTGAGAGATAGCCTCTTTATTGCGTCCTATGAAGTAATTTGATTTCAGTCATTTTTTTTAAGTTTCCTGGACTGAAGTTAAACCTCCAGTTTCCCCTGTTAAGCATATACATTTAAACAGTTACAATAGTGCATGTACATTTCTGTTCTCTTCCAGTAGGGCACACTGTGGTTACATTTCAAACACAGTGCTTTGTAAATACCGTTTTAACACACACGTCTTTACATACAGTTTGATATACACATGGCATATAGTTCTAATGCATTTGTAACACCAACACCTTGTATAAATCATTTCGATATTCACCAATGACATATAATTATTTACAAAATTCCAGCTAGCCATGCTGGCTCTATCTCCTTTCATCACATGGCAAGTTTAACAATCTTATCTATGTATGTAGATGAAATTTAGGCTAATAAGGATAAGACAGAATAAATATTTCTTCTAACTAAGCTAAGAGAGTGCTTAAATGTATGTTTAATTACATTTTGTGATTCTTCATGTTGTAATCCCATGGCATCTTTAAGATGATCCTTTTAAACCTATCAAGATCTTACATTTTATTTGAAAATAAATTCTACCAATATTTTCCTTCTTATGAAATGTGGTCTTATTGATCAGCATATATCTAACAGTAGCTTTGAAGGAAAGTTCATCTTAGTGTCATCGAACCTGCTTAGCAAAATTTATAACAGTTCTTTAAAATAACTTCAGACTGCTATTGAATTTAATAAACTAGGGTTTGACATCCAAGTTGAAACTGTTGGAATATTTTCATCTCTTATATAAGAAGACAAGGGGTGGATTCAACAAATATATGATGCAGGGTAACTTCACCCCACTGTCTTACCTTACTGGTTCATTGTAACCCTAACCCTAACCTTGTTCCTAATCATCAACCTTACTTCTTACCTTCTGAAAAAACACTTTCCCAAACACTACTACTATCTCTAACCCACAAGTATATACACAGGAATTGAGGATGATAAAAAGCAAGAAGAAACCTTGCCCTAGAAGATATATCAAATGCATGTTTAGAAAAGTGATTCTCTTTTTTGTACATATTTGCTGATTGTATTCTTTTTAAGTTGGTATAATGTCCTTGCCATATGGCCTATGTCATGGCTGAAAAGAGTCTTCAGTTCAGTTGCCCAGTTATCGAATATTAGATTGACAAACACAAACTCATTACCAAATTGTGATCAAAGCACAGAAACCTGTAAAAAAACTGTAACCAAAAGCATTTTAGAGCAAGCAATAAATGCATTAAAATATTAAAAATATACATCCAACCCACCTCATTCCTGCAATATGTGAGAGTACAACTGAATACAGAGAAAATAAAGCTCATGTAATACAATATGTGATGATAGGCGGTACTGCCAGCCATGCCAGGAGAAGTGGGTCAGTGGATGTGTAACGTATGCCAGCACAGCTATCTGGAATTTTGTAAATAATTATATGTCATTTGTATATCAAACTGGTTTATACAGATGGTTGTGCTACAAATGTATTTGTGAGATTTGTTTGTGTTAAAATGTATCAGCAGTGTTTCCTGCTGGACAGAAAAGAAATGTGCATGCATTATTGTAACTGTTTAAATGTATACATTGTAACAGCATATACTGGGAGAGAAGAGGTTAATCCATCTGATTTTGAAAAAAATATTCTTGAAATTAAATTACTTTATGGGTTAAGCCATAAAGATGTTATCCCACAGTTTTGAATGGAGCCAGAAACACAATGCCTGTGCTAGAGAATATGTTGTAGCTCCTTATTGTTTTATGTCTTCCAGATGCTTTAATAAAACTACCCTGGCATTCTCTAGTGATGGAGGATAGTGCAGAAAACAGAGTTATATGACCAGATGTGTGTGATGTCATTCTGTAAGCCAGAAATAATATATAGATATTAGTATGATATTGTTGTCAGCATTCTGTATTCTATCTTGGATCTGACAATGAAGACCACTCCCCACATTATCTTGCCTTGCTCTATTCAGTAAGTAGGAATGGTAATTCTTTAGATTACACTGAGAAAAAACAGCGAAAGTCCACACTGTAATAATCCACAAAAAGTAACGTCCGCTGTACTGTGTGCTAGAATCCACTGAGGCAACTGAATAATCCAAAAAGGAATTTTATTAACCACAATATTTAAAAAAAAATAACAAAATGTTAAGCTCTTTAATCTAATTCAATAGACTTCATCAGAACAACAAGCTGGGTTTTAAACTCATTTCTAACCAATGAATCCCTTTGATTAATTTTCCAGTTAATTATACTCCTTAATTTAAAGTACACAGTACCAACACAATCCACATTCCTTTATGTAACCATTCCATTTGTATTTGTTGTACACCTAAAAAGTGTTTTAAAATGATTTATTTATTGGAGAAAATAAAAGTTAATCCCAGGGGAGGGAATATTAGTAATAAAATAGGGGAAAAGGAAATTAAATGGCAGATTTTGCTTAATGCTTCAGTACACCCGGGACTAAATGACAACATTTCCATTAAGCCTGTTTTAGAAAGTAAAACTGACTACTATTGGGGATGATAGAATAAAATGTTTTTATTAATGGACATATTTTTAAAATAAATCATTTTAAAATGCTTTTTAGGTGTGTAACAAATGCAAATGGAATGGTTACATAAAGGAATGTGGATTGTGTTGGTACTGTGCACTTTAAATTAAGGAGTATAATTAATTGGAAAATTAATCAAAGGAATTCATTGGTTAGAAATGAGTTTAAAACCCAGCTTGTCCGTTATGGGGATGCTCTGATGAAGTCTATTGAATTAGATGAAAGCGCTTAACATTTTGTTATTTTTTTAAAATATTGTGGTTAATAAAATTCCTTTTTGGATTATTGAGTTGCCTCAGTGGATTCTAGCACACAGTACAGCGGACGTTAATTCTTTAGATTAGTCAGGAAAATATAGTGAGACTAGTTAAGCATTGTTTTTTTCTGTAACTGTGTGACTCTTTCCAGCTGTGTTATTTTCAATATTTCCTGTGGCTGAAACTCTGGTGTTTACTGTGAACAGATATTTACTATTTTCATGTTCTTTTATTATTTATTATTAAATATATTTAAACTTTTTTATTGCGACTGGTCCTTTTTAGAAAATATTTAAGTTTTGAGAGTATTTGCACATATTTATTTGGTGATAACTCTGGTCACTCCTGAAAGCTTGGCTGTTTGGTCAACATTATCATTTGTATTAATATTAATTTAACTCAGTATAATTGGGTACCCTTTTAATAGCCTTATAGTAACTGACTGGTGGCAGTGAATTTTCCTTTTAGTTTGGGCAAAGTTGGTAGAGTGGGTAATCTGTGCCAGCCTTTCCCAGAGGTGTGTGTGTGTGTGTGTGTGTGTGTGTGTGTGTGTGTGTGTGTGTGTGTGTGTGTGTGTGTGTGTGTGTGTGTGTGTGTGTGTGTGAAAAGTAAATGTCAAAGAGTGTGTGTATCAGCTACTTAGGCAGGGACACAAAGCACTGGTTTCTCAGAGAGAGTGGTGGAGGACATGGCTTGGGCACTCTGCTGAGGAGTTAACTCTTAAGCTGTGTCAGTTGGGAGTCTTACTGAGGACCTGGAGGAAGACAGATATGGAATCCAGAACCTGGGTTGACTGTGTTCTCTGTGTGCCCTTAAGGGAAATTGTGCTTCATGCAGAGAGGCATCTGGAAATACTAAGTGTATCCATTCATATTCCAAGTGAATGTCCCTCTCCATTGTCAGCGATAAGGATTCAGTCTCCTTGATTACTGGCCCAGGGTGGGGATGTCACACCATAAACATAAAAGAAATCACTGACTTTATTGTTGGTTTGGTTGTTTTTGTTTGACATTCCTGGTGGCTTGGTAAATGTTGTTTGACTGTACTGGTGGTTTGGTCCTGTGAGGTTCTCCATTGGAAATATTTTTATTTGACTTTGTCATTTGGTCCTGTGAGGTTTTCAATTGGACCTCTATTTTGTTTTTACTGATGTAGCTATCAGTTCCAGTGGTAATTTGGATGGAAGATATCATATCACACACAGTAAAGAAATGTTCAGCCCATTACAAAAAGAAACACACACACACACACACACACACACACACACACACACACACACACACACACACACACACACACACACTGCAAAATGACTTTCATAAAATGTTTTTACATGAGGGCAGCTTGTCAACACCCCCCCAGAAAAACAGAAACATGTATTTTTAAGGCTAGCATATGATGGTGAAAAACATTAAAAGAAACATGACAACAGTATTGTGAGTGCAAAAGCTGTTCACGATGGAAATCTCTGTAAAATGGGAAGTGTTTCATAAATAAAAATACTCAGATTTCTGATGAGAAAAATAATACATAAAATAACTTTAACTTTTCTGTTTCTTCTAGCAAACCAGTATGGATTTATGCAAAACAAAGCATGACAGTAGTGAATTCTATATACATAAATTGTTCAGCATGCAACAGTATGCAAAATGAATGCGGTTACATACTTGTTGCATACTTATTCTGTGTATTTTTCTGAAAAATGGTAACACATAAATCAGTCTATAATGTCTTGCACTTGATGATTTCCCATATATACATTACGTTCTTACAAAATCAGATAAAAATAACAAGCCTATTCGGAAAACAAGGATCAGTGTAGAAGCATACAACATTCTGTAAGGTAAATCTAGTAAATGTATTTTGTGATTTGTAGCTCTGTCACTTATCATCAAACTGGCTTTCTTTTCCCATATCTAATACTGTGCCCCACTTATTCTATGTGGTGTGTGTCTGTGTGTGTGTGTGTGTGTGTGTGTGTGAGTGTGTGCATGGCTAGTAGGCTCTTTAGGCTTTTCCCAGTTAGGGGTCGCCACAGCAGAACTCCAGTCCGCTAATGATTGGCAGCAGATTTTTTATGGTGCCAAGTTGCCAGCTCGAAATCCAACCTGCAAAGAAGTCATACCCATTCACGCATGCGCATACCTGCATGTCTTTAAACATCACTCGACCGTGGGGAGAATCGAACAGGAGAACCTCTTGATGTGAAGTGACAATGCTAACCGCTGTACCACAGTGGCCTAGTGTGTGTACATGACCATACACACACACACACACACACACATATATATATATATATATATATATATATATAGATAGATATCTGTGTGTGTGTGTATGTATATATATATATATATATATATATATATATATATATATATATATATATATATATATATACATATATGTATACATATATATATATATATCTGTGTGTGTGTGTGTGTGTGTATGTGTATTATATATATATATATATATATATATATAAATATATATATATATATATATATATATATATATATATATATACACACACATATATATATATATATTTATAAATCTGTATGTATGTTGTAACATGTTGGTAGTATACCTCAGTTTGGAGTATGAGAGTATTCTTACTGCAGTTAACTCATGAACAATATTTTAATTGGGAATCAAATGTGTATATAAGGAAGCTGTCTAAAAGCAGCAAACCTGGAAATTAATTCCTCACCTAGAGGATTGTTGTGAAGGCAAACCCTGGAATTGTGGAGTAGGGCAGCCAAGTCAAGGATAACCTGTTGAATGTATCTGAGGTATGTTTTTTTGTCTGGAAGTACTTACAATGATGTCAGTAACAGTGGAAACAGATGGCACACTTACCTTATGCAGAAGGTTGTGAGTTCTATTCCCACATGTGGTAGATGGAATGCTGACACTGCAGTGCAGCATAAGGTAGTGCTGCAATCCTGAGCATGTGATCTTTAGGATAAGGTGTTAAACTGAGTCCCCAGCTGTCTGATTTGGTGGTAGCCCAAGTGGATGTAGACGATCCCATGGTAACTATCAAAAAAGTGTAGAGGAAGTTCCCCAGTGCCTTGGACAAATTTCCTCTAGTATTATAAATACCACCTCAGGTCTCCTCTGAAAAGAGGCTACTAGCTTAGTGGGACTAACATGGTCAACAAAGGATAAATAAAATAAAATAAATAAATAAAAACAGGGCCTGGGAGAGACCTATAGCTTTGTTCTTTTGTTTTACAAACAACCTGTTTCCTTGAAGGGCAACTTAAAGTACTGTTTATTTTTGACTGAGACTGCAAAGATAACTATGATACTATTTCTATGTCTGTTTTTTGACATGAGAAGTAAAGCTGTATTTTATATATGTAGCTGTATTTTATATATGTCCTGTCTTCAATGTCTGTTTGGGCTTACACTGGTGGAGAAAGCAGGTAATTGGCCAGAAATGCTGCTATCAAGTGCAAACGATACTTGCACTACTTAATTCTCTGTCGAAATATGACTGCTGTGTTGCTGATATGGTTATCTAGTATCTGCAACCATGAAGAAATTGTTAAACAAAATTGTGGGATCACAAGTGGGGACTAACCAAAGTCTGATGCAGTTGTGATGGTCAGTGTAGCTGCCAACTCCAGGATTGTGGCTCCTGTGAAGACACTAACCACAAAATTTCATCTGGATAAGATTTGGTGCCTTTAGAGTGATATGCTACTACAAAGAGCTGGAACTCAGCAGACTGAGGAAAATCCATGTCATCAGAGATGGCAGGAGAGACACTGAAAACTATATATATGTGTGGAGGAAGCAGATTGTATGGACTGTGATAAACGTAAGACAGAGCATTTGATCTGTGCTGTTATAACTTCTGAAGAACAAGCAATAACATTTTATAACTACACTTTTAATGTTAACAAACCAGTAAGTGCACAATGCATGATTGCTACTTTAGAGCTCTAGCTTGAACCTGGTAACAGCTGTACAGCAAAAATGTTAGAAATATTAGCTCTTGGACTTTCCCAGGTCTTGCTTCTAGTTCTGTAATCAACTACGTCTACATAAGGAGCATTCCTCAGAAAAATTTCACAAGTTATCCTTGACTTGGCTATTCCACTCCATGTATAAGATACAGTGGAATGACACTTGTATGCACTGCATATATGTGAACATTGCAGGTGTTATTTATAAAAAAATTGCTCACCATGAAACACAGCTGGTATGCCATAAAATGGCATCCCAAAGCTTTAGGTGTTTCATAGAAAAATAAACACAGTACTATAAGACCATGTATGAAGTCTTACCTTACTGCATAGTCTTAGTATCCCATGCAAGTAGTATACATGTAAATACACCCACGTAATCATATGCAATTCATAAACACTACCTAACCTGCATATTGGCTGTTCTCTGCCGGGTAACTTATAGAATTTAAAACATACAGAAGGTGTAGTGCTAGTAAACACAGTGATCCCCCCTTCCCTGATGAGCAACATATCAACACTACACTAAAAGAAACTACTTGGCTTAGTAGGTAAAACTCTACTATGGTGCAAGTAGCCCTGCTACCTTAACCACACCTTTCCCAGCCACCCCACTGTGATGCTACAAAAGCCCACTAATGGGAGCAGCCACAGCACCAGATCTCCTGATTCCCATAATTTTCTATTAACCCAAGATCAGCCATCTTGTCTAATGAGTGGATTTATTTTATAAATTACACAGGAATGATGATGGAGCCAGTTGCAGATGAGAACAGCAAATTAGTAAGTTATAATGTACCTTACTAAATAGCTACTAATATTGATTAGCAACACAGTAAGGTATATTATACCTTATTATGTTGCTGTTTCTGTTTGCATTATATAACACTATCATGCTACATAATGCTTCTCTGGGATACCAGTGTGCAGAGTACACCACTGTGTACTATGTGCACCTCTTTGCCATGCAGAGAAGTTGAGAGGATTCTGTATGCCACTCTTCATTATCACACTCCACATATATGATCACAGAAATGAAAGGCAGCATACTAAACACAGTACATAAAATGCATGTATGCAACTATGAAATGTGTGTATAAATACACTAGCCCATGCTTACATAGTTTGGAAAATTTAGGAAGTGGAATCACAAACCTTAAATTTTGTATGAAGTGGAATGGTCAGGCTTTGGCGGTAGAATTCTTCAATAACAATCAACAGACAGGTACTAGAAGATGTGAAACTTGGTTTAATTCACTTTGTACACAATTAATATGCAGTAAAAATGGCAGCTGCTTGTACTTGATTATAACCTCCGGGGGGAGGGGAAAGCATCCAGCAGGCAACCAGTGAAATTTTTGAGTAGTCTGACTCTTACCCATGCCTCTGTCTCAAACTATACTCATAAACAGGAATTCACCTGATTTATGTGATGTGTCTGGTCCATTAAACCAGACAAGTATATCTATGACCTAGTGATGGCCCATGTGTGCGTGAATGACCAGTGGTGTTCCACACAGATGGATATGCAGAAAAACATGATGGAACTTACTATTTATGTGTTAGACTGGTCTTGAATAGCATTTTCCTTTTACCAAGAACTATACCTAGATACCAAGACAAGACAATTAGATTTAGCAATTGATTAAAAAGTTGGTGTCATTCTATGGGGATCCAGTATGTGGGATGAGATGGTAGCTATACTTTCTGTTTCACCAGGGATGGTTACACTTCTCATACCAGGGTTTCTGCATATTGGCTAAAACCTTTGCTTCCCCTAGACCACATTTTAGGCATAGTCTCTTCAATGGACACTTCTACACAGTAAACTCAAACCCAAATTTGGGGATGATAGTGGGACTACTCAGTGCTAGGAGTCTAAAGAGAAAGATACTTGAAGCCCTCCTACAACTCGGACGCATTCATTTTTGTGTAGTTACTGAGACATAGTTTCAGTACAATCATACCAGAGTTTAGCAACTATCATGTCTTCAGGACTCTTGGTAACTGCAGGTTAGTATCTGTATTTGTCAGAAGCACCATCACCTCACATCAAATTACCTACAGCCCTAACCAATAAAATGTTACTTTTTATAAATAAATATAAAATATATATTTTATTATATAAAAGTTAAAAACTTCATTTCTTGCTACAGATCCCTATTAATGTCCCCCAAAATGATGGCAATTATATTAATGCTGTTGATGGGTTAAATATCAAGCCAAATACCTTCTTGTTAGGGGGACTTAAATTATCTAAACACTGACTGGCGCACTTTCTCTTCTAAAAATGGTAATTTTAGACATTTTTAATAGTGATGCAGTGGTGCAAATTGTAAATCTACCCACTAGAGGGTCCTAAAACCTTGATCTGTCCTTACTAGCTTAGCTCCTGCTTGTACTCCACCAAGAATCTCTTCATCCCTGGTTAAATGTTACAAAATCAGTTACCTTTTCTGTCAGGATCAATGGTACCATCCCGCTACCAAATGACGGTGTTTTTAGGGCTTCTCCAGAGCAAACCTACTTCAGCTTGTAGAAGTCTTATGATAAAAATCCCAACAAACTCACAGAATGGGTTAAGGCGTAGTAACAGGATTAAAGCGAATAATTCTAATAAAGTTCGGAATGGTAATGTACCTTACCACAACAACTCGAGAAGTAATAACAACAATTTTTTAGGACCACAGTCCCAGCGGACCTACCCGAACAGGAACAGATCTCGGAACACCTAAACATGCCGTATGTTATAGGTGATAGTAGCACTACAAATACTCCTGGTCATGAAGAAGACATTAACGGTGATTTTCCTCGAATCCAGTCTAACAACAAAGGTGACTTTAAAATCTATAATTTTTCATTTGCTTCCCTGGAGCCCGACTTGATTGAAGTATTGTCTCTTGGGAACAGCTTTATTCCTAGTGACCATTGTAATTTAACCAAAACCATCATTGATTTGAAGTGCTTTGTTCGGAAATTGAATTTAGATTTACTTTATAGCAATGACAACAATGATGTCAGGTCTGATTTGAAATTGTCTAGTACTTTTAACCCCCCTCTGCATGTTGGATTACACATTTTTGAAAAAGTATGTGAAGTTGATTTGAGGCATATTAAGAATTCTATTGGGTCCAACATGTTCCCATCTAAATTTAACATAACTAAGGAACAAAGAATGGCTTTGAATAACCTTAGCCAATTACCTGTCAGGGTGATTAAGCCCGACAAGGGTGGAGGGCTGGTCATTTTTGATAATTCAACTTACATTGAAAAAATGTTGCTAGTTTTGAATTCTCCAGCTTATAGCCCTTCTTCCCTAAATGAGATGAATGTAACTTATAAAAGGATTAGAGGTTACTTGAGGGACATGTTCTTGGCGGGTAAAACTGATGTTGATACGTATAACTTTATCGACATTTCATTTCCAAAAGTTCCTGTTATGTTCGGGATCCCTAAGTTCCATAAAGACCTAAGGAACCCTCCGATGAGATGTTTAGTAGATGGTAGATCTTCTATGACCCACCCTTGTGCCAGGCTTATAGATAACATCTTGGCCAAATACATTACGACTATCCCAATTGTGTGTAAAGATTCCCGATCCTTTCTGAGTAACATCAACAACATCGTGTTTGACAATTCCAACAACTTTCCACTATTGATGTGGTTGATCTCTACACTTCTATCCCCCATTTAGAAGCTATTGAGTGGATAGGACTGATGTTAAGGGATGTTAAAGCTACTCAAAATGACATTGATATTGTAACAGAACTATTAGATATAGTTTTGAGTTCTAATTTTTTCACATTTGACAATAAATATTATCTCCAAAAACAGGGAGTGGCAATGGGTTCCCCATGTGGCGCAAGCGTTGCAAACTTTTTTATGGCCTATTGGGAGAAAAAGTTTATTCTCGAACACCCTGAGTTTAAACACCATTTCCGCTTGTACACTCGCTTCCTTGATGATATTTTCATCTTATTCCATGGTGATGCCCTTGAAGCTGAAGCTTTGGTTCGGTATATGAACCAAACTACAAACTTTCTTAAGTTTACCTACCGTTTCTCTGCCAATGAAATCGACTATTTGGATGTCAAGCTGGTTAAAGATTCAACAGGTGGGAGGTTTTTATCTTCTGTTTTCAGAAAACCCACCTATTGTAATTCTTTTCTCCACTTTTCCAGTCTGCACCCATATAAACAGAAACGGTCAATAGTTAAGGGGCAGTTGGTCAGAGCAGTGCGCATGTGTAGCACATATAGCTCCTTCCAACAGGAATGTAACTTTTTGAGAGGACTATTCACTAATAGGGGTTACCCGTCCACTCTTATTGATGTGATTATCGAGGAGATCGACCTCAAAAGATCAACGGGTTTTTATAAACCCCTTCTTGATGAAAACAAAAATTTTCCTGGCACTTTAGCTGTTCCCCCTAACATTGTTGACGAAGTAGGGACCTCAAATCTAACTAATGTAAGCTCTTTTGTTAATAAGAAACTAAAGTTTCCAACTAGTTTCATCACTACTTTTAATATTGAATCTAAGTATATTTGGGCTTCCATTTGTAAGAATTGGCATTTTATAGGTAGTGACTCATTCCTTCTAGAAAAACTCGGTCCCCGTCCAAATGTAGTTTATAGGAGGGGTACCAACTTGAAGGAGCTCCTACAAAGAAATACTGGTGCCTATTCATTCATTAGGCGCAAAGGGTCATATGCATGTGGTGCATGCAATTGGTGTAGAACAGTCAAAATGGGAGAATCCTTTGTCATTAGGGGTAGAAGATATTTTATCCATCATAAAATTAACTGTGACACTAGATCTGTTGTATATGTGGCTTGCTGTGACTGCTGCTTTGCATTCTATATAGGTAAAACGGATCGCAAATTCCGTGAATGGATTTACCAACATGTGTATGCCATGAGGAATGGCAAAATGGAAAACGCCCTTGTGAAGCACATCTTCCATAATCCCGGCCATAACTTCCACTTCATGGCCATTGACCACCTCCCCTCTAACACTAGAGGTGGCCCTCTTTCCCTCATGTTAGAATTACGTGAGCTTGAGTGGCAGTTAAAACTTGATGCTTTTAATGTTCCAGGTCTTAATGAGAACTGCAATATTTCTGCAGTTTTAAAGCTCAAAAGTTACTTGAGATAGGTCCTTCTTGATATCCCATATGTACATCTTTTACACTTTTTTTAGTAAGTATATCTTACCTAATTTTGTTAGGTCAACATTTTATATTAATTTTAGCATGTGTGGTGTGTAGGATTTTTTCATGAGTTATTTGCTGTTTTGTTTATTGTATAATCATATAAATATTATATGATGTTTCTTTAACAATTTGTTTATATGGCTAGGTTGATTTAATATTTATTAGGTATTTTGAGTTTTTTCTTTTAATTCATTTTTTACAACTTAGCTTGTCTTTAACAATATTGTTGACTGTTTGACTGAATTTCGTTGAGCGCTCTCCAGGAAGTGATGTCAACTGACACACCTCCTTAGTGTATTTAAAACTTTTGGCGCTATGGTATGTTTTTTACTCTGATGAAGCTGCGGTTCATTTTGGCAGCGAAAACGCGCTTTTACTTATAATAAACTTGCGTTCGTTTATTTGGTTGGATACTTCTTGGCTGGTCACCTCCTGTGCATTGTTTGATTTTCTCTTGTTTGACTTGTTTTTATTAGTTTGTCTATATATGTATAAAACATCTCTGCCTGTTCACACTAAATATAATGTAAATTCATGACTAAACCTCTCTGGAGGAATGCCTGTATGAATAAACCGTGTAACAGAAGAAGGAAAATAATGAGATGTTGCAATAATTCCCCACCATCTTATCTCAGGACCACACTGAAACATGCCAGCAAGGAACTTAACAGTAATATTAGAAAATGTGAAGCATGGCATGAACTTAACGTTGCTATAGATACCAAAGCAAACTACAAATCTTTCTTCATTTATGTCAGGAAATTAAGAAATAACGTTCAATAGTGCTCTAACCTCATCTGTAATATCACACATTCCAGTCCCAATGATATAACTAATATATTAGCAGAAAAATTTAGGGCTTACTTAATTGCAGTTATCCACATTGTTGCACTCAGTATCCGTGAAAATTTAGTTTCCCCTGTAATCGCCTGGGAACAAGTCTTAGAATCCATGTCAAAGGCTAAAAATGTTTTTATGGACCCAGGTAACATACCAGGCTGCAATTTCACCAGAGCCAAGTATGTACTGTCTGAGACTCTCTTTAAGCTATTCCATCTCAATTTATCCACAGGGGTTTATCCCTGATGCCTGGAGAACAGCCATTGTGACTCCCCTACACCAGGGTGGCCCCTGTACAGATGCAGGCAATTATAGGTCTATCAGCCTCGTCAGCCTTATGTGTAAAGCCATGAAATGTCTTATAGCAGAAATTATTTATGCAAATGCAGGCAACTTAACTGATTTAGACCTGTTCAGTTTGGTTTTGTGAAGAGTGGTTCCTGTCTCCAGAACCTACTAAAGTTCTTTGAAAAAATTTCAGAGGCTATAGACAGTGATCATGCTATGCATGCTATTTATTTTGACCAGGCCAAGGCTTTTGACCATGCTGGTATTATTGAAAAGTTAAGCAAACTTAATGGAAATCCCTGCACTGTCCACTGGATTGCATACTTGCTATCCAACAGAAACCAAATTGTGAAAGTTGCTGGTACCCTTCTGAACTTAAAATTGAAACTAGTGGGATACCACAGAAATCAGTGCTGGCACCTTTCCTATTTGGCATTTATTTTACGACATCCAAACCAATATCCCTGAAGTGTAGTTGATGAAATTTGCTGATGACTGCAAACTGGGCACTATCTGCTCACCCAGTGATATTAAACTGCTCCAAAAAGGGTTGGAATATGCATAAACCTAGAGTACTTAAAATAGTGTCGAGCTAAATGCAGAATAATATAGCATAGTAGCATTCAACAAAAAAGCTGTTCCCACCTCATATGTTATATGTGGTACTCCGCTTCTGATAGATGAAGCAGTAACTGTATAAAATATGGACGATGTGCTAAAACTGAAATTGGACCAATGGGATCAGTGCTCTGTCACAGTTAACAAATTTTGCGTAATTAAAATAAACAAATAACAGACCTGGGTACTTATATGGACAACTCTCCCTCTCTCATTAAATCAGGTTTCCACCATGGTCAGAAAATCTTTCCATCTATCCCAGTTAATCTCCAAGGAAATATTTTCAAAATCCAAAATAGTCATTCTACCACTGTACTCCTCCCTTTTCTGACTCATCATCAAATAGTGTTGTACTTGTAAGTAACCTTATATACAATTAACAAAGCCAGAGAAAAAGGTTAACTTGTTTCCTCTGTATTTTTTGTTCTTTCTAAAGCTTTTGCACTAGTCTCTCACCACAACTCCTCTATCAACTTTCTTCCCTTGGGCTATCACAACCCACATTGCCATGATTTAACAACTGCTTAACTGATTGATACCAGTCTGTTATATGACTCTCCACTTTTTCTCCCTTCCTTTCTGTCAATACTGGTGTGCCACAGGGCTCCACTCTTGGCCATCTACTCTTTAGTATATTCAGTACCAATTTACATGGTTTTACCGATGTAGAAAGCTCTACAGTTTTCACATTTAGCACAGTAAACCACATTACAACTGCTACAGTTAGCAAATAAATCAATATTAAAAACATGTCCAGTGTCAGGATGGACAAATTGATAATCTGCTTTAATGTACCTGCAAACATTGCACTGATGACAGGGATATGTACCAACTCTGCATAGTCTAGTGCTGGCATCAGTATGTAAGGTAAAGGTCTATAACATAACATTTTCTTAAGAGAGGGTCGATTTTTAAAACAATATAAAGGCTTCTCACTTAACAGTTCCTTACACCTTCTATCTGATGTCTAAATCTTATAGTGTTTATTGATTATATCACAAATGGAACTCGTATCATTAGAAAAGGTAAGACTCATCCATGTACATTGATTCCCCTCTCTAGTTTTACCATTGTCAAACGTTGTATGACTATCAAAAAATGGCCTGGTATAAGAACCTCTTAACATGATACTCTCATTCTGTGCTATAGTTATATCAGTGTTGTCATAGCCTCTATCCATAAGAGTAGATGTCAAGCTATCAAAAGTGTTGTCATAGCCTCTATCCATAAAACTAGATGTCAAGCTATCAAAATAATTGTACATATCACTATCTCTCATGTGGAGATGTGCTGCTCTAAAAAAGTGTCCTTTCAGGACATTACACTTGACATGTCTTGGATGCATACTATGTGCGTGAATCATATTGTTTTTCTTGCAAGGTTTTAAAATTAACTTTGTTCCCAAGCCTCCCTGTGTCTTAAAAACTGTGACGTCCAGAAAAGAAATACTTTCATATTAATGTTTGTTTGTGTCTTTCGGCTTTTCCCGGTTAGGGGTCACCACAGCAGAACTCCGGTCTGCTAATGATTGGCAGTAGATTTTTATGTACTGGCTTGCCGGGCCTAATGCACAACCTTCAACGAAGGAACGCCCATTCACGCATGTCGCTACACAGAAGATGATCTAATTGAGAATCGAACAGGCAACGTCTAACTGTGAGGTGACAACGCTACCGCAGCACCACCACCGCAAATACTTTCATATTAATACATAAGTAAATCGAAGAAAATCTCTTGTGCTATTCAAATATTGTATAAATTCATACAAGGTATCAGCTGTATTATCCCAAACAAAAAACAGGTCATCCACAAACCGACCATAGTATAAAATAAAATGAAACAGCACAAACCAGGAAATAAATCTGGAACCAAAGCAATTGGGTGCCACGTAATAAATCCACAGTAGTCACAGGAAGAGTTTAAAGAATTTAATTAAGCGCTTTTCGTCTGTGGTATTACACAGACTTCTTCAGACAATACATTAAATAAAACAGGCAGCTTAAATACTACAGGAGTACTGGTTCTTGAGGTCATTAACCAATCGTGTAAGCTTTTAGTAAAATTGCAGTTTAAAGATGTATACACAAGAAAATTCCTAAATCAGACACATTATATGTAATAAAAGCTAGATTAAATAATACAAATTTAATTAAGGCATAAAACCATCGTTAATTAAATACCTATACTACCTAAAAAATGTTCATCAAACACAATAAATCAGTGCAATATTGGTAGTTTAAAAACATAATTATCTAGCCAGGTTCTTAAGTTTAAGAAGGCTGCTAATAGAACAACCTTCATTAAGACCAGGTACAGCGTAGGCGTTTAATCTAATTTGCCAACGCAATTCTGATGCCTCTAAAAGTAAATGTAAAGGGGCTCCTCTGATAGTGTCATGTAGCTGTTCAATAACCATGTACTTAAACTGGTGGTCACTATACTGGATAATGTGCTTGGCAAGAGCATTTTCATCTTTAGCTTTACTGATGGCATACTGGTGTTCGTAGATCCGATCTCTTAATCTACGCTCAGTTTTGCCAACATAAAAACCTGTACATTTTTGACATAGAGCTAAGTAGACCACCATTTTAGAATTACAAGTACATCTGCATCGAATGTCATATCTAGTGTTGTTAATATCAAACCTATTTGTTTCAAAGATATGACGACATTGGTTACAGTTTTGGCATTTAAACATTCCGGGTATACGGGTGCTCCTCTGCTCAGGTTGTTCCAACAATCTTTTCATGTTTTTACCCCTTCTATAAGAAACCTCTGGCCTATCGCCCAGTTTGTTCAAAATTACATTGTTGGAACGAAACAGGTTCCAGTTCTTAATAATAATATCCATAATACACCTGCTGCTCGGGCAGTATGTAAGGATTAGTTTTGTTTTATTATAATGTAGTGAGCTGGTTTCACTTGAAAGTTCTAACCTGGGTTCAAAAACAACTGTGGCACTAGTATTCAATATAGGTTTGTACATTCCACTTAACCTTTTGTTTGTAACTTCATTAACCAGGTTGTTCAATAGATTTAACGGGTAACCTCTATGTACAAACATGTTCTTAAGTGAGTTACACTCTTTGAGAAAATCATCATCCAAGCTAACCATTCGGGCTGCTCGCACGAGCTGACCCTTAACAACTGACCTTTTTTGATAACTGGGGTGGCAACTACTAAAATGAAGGAATGAGTTGGAATATGTCGGCTTTCTGTATATGCTAGCCACGTATTTGTTAAGGAATACATTTTTCACCAACCATACATCTAAATAAGCTATTGCCTCTGTGTTAAAAGTCGAAGTAAACTGAAGAAAATCAGTAGAATTATTGAATTGTTCAAGCAGTAACAGACTATCAGATTCCTCACCTTCTAGTAGGATGAAGATGTCGTCTAGGTAACGGGTGTAGTACTTGATTTTAGACACTAGCATTGAATCATTATTCAATACATTCTCCCTTTCCCAGTACGACATCACAATATTGGCCAAGCTGGCTCCACAAGGCGACCCCATGGCCACCCCTGTTTTTTGGAGATAAAAATTTTCTCCCAATAAAAAGAAGTTATTGAATAAAATCAAATCCAAAAGTTCAATCACAAGGGATATTTCATGGGGTGGGGCGCCTTTGCTGTTAAGGAAGAAGGCTACCCAGTCTAAAGCTGTCTGCAAGGGTATGCAAGTGTACAGATCCTTGACATCTATTGTCAAGAAATTATACTCTGTACAAAATGGAATTTTATTATTTTTTTCTAAAAAGGACCAAGAATCTTTACAGATTTGCTCTTCTTCCTTAAGATATTTTTGTAAAATTGTGTCGACCAGCTTGGCACAAGAATATGTAGGGGATCCACGCCCGTCAACCAATGGGCGCATAGGTGGATTGACTAGGTCCTTATGTATCTTGGGGATACCAAAGATACACGGGTACCTAGGAAACAAGGTGGTAAGGTATTTGTGTTGACCTTGGTTGAGCCTACCTTCAAGTAACATTTCATCTAAAGAACTCTTAATCTTACGGTATGCACAGTTGACCTCAGATTTTGAACTGATCGTATATGCTTCATTTGTCAATAGATCCAACATTCTATCAAAGTAATCAATCTGGTCAAAAACTACAACCCCACCACCTTTGTCCGGTTTACAAATTCTCAAAGAATGTAACTTAACAAATTCTAATAAGGCCATTTCAACCTTCGCTAAGTCATTGGTACCTGTACATGAATGTAAATTGCTATGTCTTAAGTCAAGTTCACAAGTATTCTCAAATGCTTGTATTAACGGATGCAAGGGTGGATTAAACATACTGGGAACAAAACACTCAGGTAGAACCTCAGAGCTGGAAACATTTGGTTCAAACAACAGGTTAAAGTTCAATTTATGAGCAAACAACTTAATATTAATAATGGTATTGACTAGATCAAAATTCTGTTGAGGTACATAGGTATAGCCCTTAGATAACAGGTCGGCTAGTTCATCAGGGATCGTCACATCGGAATAGTTGAAGATGTTAAAATCACCTAATTGATTGGTGGAAATAACCGGTCCTATTCTTTGGTTAGATAAATGTACCAAGGACTCAACCTCAACTGCCGGTGGGTTGTTGGTTGTAGGCAACGCTAAAGTCACACCTGGAGCCTCAGTAACTGCATAAACCGAGCTCTCAGTAGTGTCAGAGTCTAAAGGTAGAGCCAGGTGGTAAATAGTCCTGGTATCTACTGCCTCTGAAAAGTCTGTTTCTGTGGCTTGCCTCTAGTAGGTTGCTGTAGGTTGTTCCTTTGCTTTGGGATTGCTCCCTGATGGTGAACATTGTAATAACCCTGTTGCTGACCCATAGTCGTGTTGTTGGAAACCTGATGTTGTCTCCGATTCATTAATCTCTCACTTCTTCTGACCCCTTGGTCAACTAATGCATCCCCAAAAGTATCAAGGTCCCTGATGTTGTCAGATACAACTTCACCACCACAGTCTGTGGTGGAAGGAGGGTTACCACTATCCACATTAGAGTGCCAAGTTTGTGAAGGCGCAGGGGGTGGGTAAGCAACCCCTGATTGGTACGCCTTCAAATCCCGCTCCAATTTCTTAATTTTATTAAACTTTAATTTAGTCAGGTACTGGTCGATGCTACTAAAGCATCTGTTGTAGTCATACTTGTACCTGCTAAACTCCTCATGAGTTTTGATAGCGTTATCCAACACCATAATTTCTTCATTAAGCTGTGTCACCCATAAGGAATAATGCTTGATCATTATTTTTAAAAGGTCCCGACCTTGTTGGTCGAATAAGTTAATCAGCTCTTTGTGAAAGTCTGAGTTCAAAACTAACCCTGTCGGGTATTGAAAATGTCTTAAACCTTTAGGGATAACATTACAAGTTAAACATTCATTGAAATAAGATATTTCCAGTTTCAATTTTTTAAGTTTTAGCAAAAGTTTGTCAAAAGTTTTTAATTTAACAGTTAAAACATTATTGTTTACCTCATGGCCTTCAGGTATATTGTCATGTGTTACACAAGCTGCCTTCTGCCCGTAGCCAGAAAACACAAACTCCTCGGACAACCAGTTATCCAGCATTGGAGCCCCATCGGTTGAAACATTGAGTAAATTCCTACTGGCGTCAACTATACAGTCGGTAGTCCCAGGCTGGACTTGTGGTACGCTCTTTAAACCTCCGGTAGCTGCTTGCTCTAATCTAGCCGGAGTTTCTTTCAAAATAGGACGGTTAACTGGTGTTACCAGTTGTACTGTATCAAGTGTAGTCAACGGAGTCAACCTAACGCTAGTTGCTGGCATAACGTTAGGTGCTGGCGTAAAGTTAGACATATTACCCGTGCCTGGCCGTGCCATTGCATCTGCTACGGTATTAGAAAGTACTCTGCCATTAACTTTATTCAAGCTGCCACGATCATTAATTTCGTTAAAAGGAGAAGGCATTACAGTAACGTTCGCTAAGACTGCAGCGCCCCCTGGCGTATTCTCCACAGTATTCGTTTTAAGGTTGCTAACTAAAGGCAGGAGAAAACTCCTCATGTCCTGCTGTTGAGTGTCTAGCTTGTCGAGTCTTGCACAAAGTGATTCCATCCTTTCAAATAGCGACTCGAACAAGTTGTCCTGTGCAACTGCTGAAACAGTAGCTGGTGCTGGAGAGGCACTATTACAGCTCTTCAGTAGTGCTGGGGTAGCGTTCGGTGAAAACCCATCATTGCTATCAGATCCAGTAGCCATAAGACCAATAAAATGAAACAGCACAAACCAGGAAATAAATCTGGAACCAAAGCAATAGGGTGCCACGTAATAAATCCACAGTAGTCACAGGAAGAGTTTAAAGAATTTAATTAAGCGCTTTTCGTCTGTGGTATTACACAGACTTCTTCAGACAATACATTAAATAAAACAGGCAGCTTAAATACTACAGGAGTACTGGTTCTTGAGGTCATTAACCAATCGTGTAAGCTTTTAGTAAAATTGCAGTTTAAAGATGTATACACAAGAAAATTCCTAAATCAGACACATTATATGTAATAAAAGCTAGATTAAATAATACAAATTTAATTAAGGCATAAAACCTTTGCTTGAACAATTCAATAATTCTACTGATTTTCTTCAGTTTACTTCGACTTTTAACACAGAGGCTATAGCTTATTTAGATGTATGGTTGGTGAAAAATGTATTCCTTAACAAATACATGGCTAGCATATACAGAAAGCCGACATATTCCAACTCATTCCTTCATTTTAGTAGTTGCCACCCCAGTTATCAAAAAAGGTCAGTTGTTAAGGGTCAGCTCGTGCGAGCAGCCCGAATGGTTAGCTTGGATGATGATTTTCTCAAAGAGTGTAACTCACTTAAGAACATGTTTGTACATAGAGGTTACCCGTTAAATCTATTGAACAACCTGGTTAATGAAGTTACAAACAAAAGGTTAAGTGGAATGTACAAACCTATATTGAATACTAGTGCCACAGTTGTTTTTGAACCCAGGTTAGAACTTTCAAGTGAAACCAGCTCACTACATTATAATAAAACAAAACTAATCCTTACATACTGCCCGAGCAGCAGGTGTATTATGGATATTATTATTAAGAACTGGAACTTGTTTCGTTCCAACAATGTAATTTTGAACAAACTGGGCGATAGGCCAGAGGTTACTTATAGAAGGTAAAACATGAAAAGATTGTTGGAACAACCTGAGCAGAGGAGCACCGATACCCGGAATGTTTAAATGCCAAAACTGTAACCAATGTCGTCATATCTTTGAAACAAACAGGTTTGATATTAACAACACTAGATATGACATTCGATGCAGATGTACTTGTAATTCTAAAATGGTGGTCTACTTAGCTCTATGTCAAAAATGCACCGGTTTATATGGTGGCAAAACTTCGCGTAGATTAAGAGATCGGATCTACAAACACCAGTATGCCATCAGTAAAGCTAAAGATGAAAATGCTCTTGCCAAGCACATTATCCAGTATAGTGACCACCAGTTTAAGTACATGGTTATTGAACAGCTACATGACACTATCAGAGGAGCTCCTTTACATTTACTTTTAGAGGCAGCAGAATTGCGTTGGCAAATTAGATTAAACGCCTCACGCTGTACCTGGTCTTAATGAAGGTTGTTCTATTAGCAGCCTTCTTAAACTTAAGAACCTGGCTAGATAATTATGTTTTTAAACTACCAATATTGCACTGATTTATTGTGTTTGATGAACATTTTTTAGGTAGTATAGGTATTTAATTAACGATGGTTTTATGCCTTAATTAAATTTGTATTATTTAATCTAGCTTTTATTACATATAATGTGTCTGATTTAGGAATTTTCTTGTGTATACATCTTTAAACTGCAATTTTACTAAAAGCTTACACGATTGGTTAATGACCTCAAGAACCAGTACTCCTGTAGTATTTAAGCTGCCTGTTTTATTTAATGTATTGTCTGAAGAAGTCTGTGTAATACCACAGACGAAAAGCGCTTAATTAAATTCTTTAAACTCTTCCTGTGACTACTGTGGATTTATTACGTGGCACCCTATTGCTTTGGTTCCAGATAGTATAAAATAAACCTGGAGAAGATATTATTCTCACAAAAAACATTAGAGTATGTGTTTTGTAGTATGTATCCAAGACATGTCAAGTATAATGTCCTGAAAGGACACTTTTTTAGAGCAGCACGTCTCCACACGAGAGATAGTGATATGTACGATTCTTTTGATAGCTTGACATCTAGTTTTATGGATAGAGGCTATGACAACACTTTTGATAGCTTGACATCTAGTTTTATGGATAGAGGCTATGACAACACTGATATAACTATAGCACAGAATGAGAATATCATGTTAAGAGATACTCGTACCAGGCCATTTTTTGATAGTCATACAACGTTTGACAATGGTAAAACTAGAGAGGTGAAGCAATGTACACGGATGAGTCTTACCTTTTCTAATGATACGAGTTCCATTTATGATATAATCAATAAATATTGGAAGATTTTGACATCAGATAGAAGGTGTAAGGAACTGTTAGGTGAGAAGCCTTTATATTGTTTTAAAAATCGACCCTCTCTTAAGAAAATGTTATGTTATAGACCTTTACCTTACGTACTGATGCCAGCACTAGACTGTGCAGAGTTGGTACATATCCCTGTCATCACTGCAATGTTTTTAGGTACATTAAAACAGATGGACGTGTTTTTAATATTGATTTATTTGCTAACTGTAGCAGTTGTAATGTGGTTTACTGTGCTAGCTGTGAAACCTGTTGAGCTTTCTACATCGGTAAAACCAACCGATGTTTTAGAGACAGAATTAAAGAATACTTATATGCTATTAGTAGATGTGATGAGAGGAATGCTATTTCTAAACATGTGAAGTATAAAGGACCCAATCACTGTTTTTGATTTATGGTAACAGAAATAGAGTGAAAATGTACAATACACCAAGTACCTCCGATTCCACCAATTAGCGCTATGAGTCCCAATAATCACCACGATGAACACTTCAACAAACGGTTTAATAAATCCACATAATGCCAAATCCTCCACAAAATATACAGACAAAAAACGACATCAACGTGCTGTAATAGTACGTGAATAAGGTTATTCATGTACAAAACAAAAACATAACTTGACAATGAATACGTAGCACCGGTATAAAATACAAAAAAGGACGCCAACACACTAGTTTAGCGCTTTCAACCAGAAACACTGGTCTTCTTCAGAACTAGAACTGAGTGTGACCCACTCAGTTTAAATAAATTCTTTGGCGCCAAAAGTTTTCACTTTTTTAAAGATACAGTGTTATCGGTAAAATCCATTGCTCTGTCGCGCATCAGTATAATAACATACATTCAACAAATGATAAGAACAATTCATTCTAACCTGTATAAAATATATCGACAATTGACTAAAGAAGAGAGATGTAGACATCACCTAAAATTTCTATAAAACATATATCAGCAAATATATGCGTGTACTACAACTGTACATTCATTATAAAAAGCAACCCTGCATAATTCATAAGAACATATATAAATTACTTGTGACATATATAATAAGGTTAAAAAATTGAATAATTAGTGCACTTTGTAGTATAAAAATAACATAATGTAATGTAATATAATATATCCAGAACCGTTCACTATACCATAGAATTTATAACTAGTAAACCAATAAGGATTCCCTATACATTATGTTACTGAGATCAAATTCAACATCTCATATATTATAATTTTATAAAATATTTCATTATTGTAAATATTGAAATATATAGACATCTAGTATAAAAATTGATAACTACTTATTTAATAATAAATACAAGTTGTGTGTGCCCCCTACCCAGCGCCCAAAACATATAAATAATGTAATTCTAACTGAAATTTAGTACTAAATAAATTATGAACACTGTGTAAGGTGACATGAAAAAATACTAAAAATTAATAATAATAAAAATATAATAATCCTACTAAATAAATAAATAAATAATATCATAAGTGATTTTAAAAACAGTTTTTTGTAAATAGACATTAATGTACAATAAATATGAGTTTTGTTTGATATGTACTAAAATTCTATAAAAATAATAAATTTCATTAAAAGTATGTATACAAATAAGTTTTTTGTAAAGTATGTAAACAATGTTAATTGAGACAATGGTGTAATTAAATATTGATATTAACTGATGTACTAAAGAATATATTTCCAACCAATGTGTCTTATTGGCTGAAAAAATGTAATGTACAATGACAAATTCATATGTACTAACTATTGATACAATATTTAGTCTAAAAAATTAATAACGATTTTATAGATATACTATCGTTTAACCCAGGTGGACTGGTGGCATCCAAGTAAATTTGCCACCATGATTCCCTGTATGCTAGTAATCCCCTAAAATCACCACCCCTAGGGTCATTTGGAATAACCTCTAGGATTGCAAATTTAAAAATGTGTTGTTCTCCTAATAAGTCAACATGTCTGTACAATGCATTAGTTGTATCCCTTGTACTAATGCTATATATGTGATCATAAATCCGTTTTTTCAAACTACGTTCTGTTCTGCCAACACAGAATGCCATGCAGATGTCACACTTAGCTAGATAGATAACATATTTCGAATTACAATTACCATCTTTACAGACAATTAGACTTTTATGTCCATTATATAAAAATATTTTTTTATCACAACACATATACTTGCAATAGTTGCAACTAGAGAGGTGAAGCAATGTACACGGATGAGTCTTACCTTTTCTAATGATACGAGTTCCATTTATGATATAATCAATAAACATTGGAAGATTTTGACATCAGATAGAAGGTGTAAGGAACTGTTAGGTGAGAAGCCTTTATATTGTTTTAAAAATCGACCCTCTCTTAAGAAAATGTTATGTTATAGACCTTTACCTTACGTACTGATGCCAGCACTAGACTGTGCAGAGTTGGTACATATCCCTGTCATCACTGCAATGTTTTTAGGTACATTAAAACAGATGGACGTGTTTTTAATATTGATTTATTTGCTAACTGTAGCAGTTGTAATGTGGTTTACTGTGCTATCTGTGAAACCTGTTGAGCTTTCTACATCGGTAAAACCAACCGATGTTTTAGAGACAGAATTAAAGAATACTTATATGCTATTAGTAGATGTGATGAGAGGAATGCTCTTTCTAAACATGTGAAGTATAAAGGACCCAATCACTGTTTTTGATTTATGGTATTAGAAATGGTTAAACCAGGGTTGAGAGGAGGAGACATAAGAACATACACTGAATGTCTTGAAATTAAATGGATTACTTTATTACAAGCAACTAATGGTGTAGGGCTCAATGATTACATTCCAGTTAAGCCAGGTCATGTGGCCTTAAACATTAGTATATTTAATGGTGTGCACTGCTGTTTGAGTTAGATCTGAAGAAGTACCTTGTTTGGTATGAAAGCAGTCATCTTTTATATCATTGTATTTTAGTAGTTTGAATTAAACATTTTTACGCTTTTCTGCCTGCCAGTTTTTTTTTGCATTTTTTTTATGCTAACTTAATTGACCATGACAAGGACAATAGGTTTGCAGCTCCTCAACAATATTTTTTTAATGTTTTAAGATGTAGCAATACTACTATTTAAAAAAATATATAACTTTCACCAGTAAAAGGCTTAGGGATGTTCCTTTGAGCAATTCAAGTAAAAATGTAGTCTGATCTTGCTGTATAGCCTTTCGGCTTTTCCTGGTTAGGGGTCACCACGGCTGAACTCCAGCCCGCTCATGATTGGCAGTGGATTTTTATGGCGCTGAGTTGCCAGCCCGACGCCCAACCTTCAACGAAGGCACGCCCATTCATGCAGCTACCTGTATGTCATTAACGTCACTCGACAGTGGGGAGGACTGAGCTTGCTGTATGCAGTCTTAAAATTCACCATCAGCCTTCTGTGAGTGCATGAGACTCATGGTTTAGAGTAGTTTTTACAATTTATAATTGTAGCTTGTAATTCTGGAAACTGGGCTGTGTAACCCCATGAAGATGATGCAGCTTTACTTCTTTAGGACCTTATGCATTTCTTTCACAGTTATAAGTGATGGCATTTTGAAAAAAAAAACATCCACAGGCTCCTTCTTGAATTTTGAGACTCCTAATTGCAAGTCTTGTAATTAAAAAAAAGTATAAAAAACACAAGAGTTCAGCAAATGCTGAAAATCTCTGTTACCCTTTAAAGCTGTTTTTTCCCCAGTGGGCAAGCACCAATGTACTCATCACACACAGGGATGACATGCTGGACAAGCCACGCTGCTTCGCAAGGGACGGCTTGCACCTGTCACCCCTGGGCTTCCGGATATTGGCAAAGGCTCTTGCCACCCCCATAGTGCCTTTTTTAGGCAAGGCTCAAATTCTAAACCTACCACCCTAGAACACCAAAAAGGAAAAAAACTAAGGGTAATGCTGCTCAATGCCAGAAGTCTCAATCTCAAGATGCACGCACTCGAGGCCCTTCTCAATATGGAGAACATTGATGTCTGTGCTGTGACAGAAACCTGGTTCAAGGCTCCTGAGAGCACCCCAGCACTAACAGGTTTCACCTCATATCATGCGTTCTGGCCCCAAAATCCGGACAACACCAAGAAAGGAGGGTGTCCATATTCATAAAGGACACCCACACCTCAAGGTTGGTGGCAACGACGATGCATCGGAGACCATCCAGGTGCAATTAACCATAGGCAAGACTGCTCTGCAATTTGTAGCATGTTACAGGCCACCCTCTCAAACTCAGGAACCTCACATGGCCTTCCTGAAAACATTGGAGGGATAAATGTATCTCCAAACACCATCATACTAGGTGACTTCAACTACCCTAATATAGACTGGGAACACTACTCAAGCCCGAACACTCTAACCCAAAGATTCCTGGAGTTCATAAACTCAAATGCCATGGAACAACTAGTCACCATCCCCACAAGAGGTGAAAACATACTTGATCTCATCATCACGAACATGGGATCAAAATGTTCAACACCGAAGTATACCCTCACTGGTGAGATCAGATCATAAACTAATCTCGCTGGAGGTCCTCATCCCGCCCACCTGAAACAAAAAGACCACAGTGAAAAACTTCTCAAAAGCCGATTGCACACTTCTAAAAACTAGTGTGGTCTCCTTTAAGGCCCCTGAGCCAGTGGTAAACATTACTCAAACCGCTGAATCACTTACAAATGCCTTCTACCAGCACCTACAGGACTGCATGGATCAGGCAATCCCAAACAAAACTAAGACTCTCTGTACCAAAGGCAAGCGTCCAGTCTGGTGGACCCCAGCCATAAACAAGCTCTACAACAAAAGGAGGAAGCTACTACAAGATAGAGCAAAATCCTTGAAAGGTAAGACACCTTTGATCATTATAAGTAAAAACTAAGAGCTCTCATAAAATCATCCAAGGCAAATTTTGAGAGAAAAATCGCCAAGGACTCTAAAGACAATCATAAGGCCTTCTTTAGCTATGTTAGAAACCTAGGAGGAAACTCCCAGATATGCTCATAATTAGTTCAAAATGATGTGAAAATTACTGAACCTACACACATTGCTAACATACTGGCTGACAGGTTCAGTGCAAACTTCTCCCCCAAAAGGAGAGATATCTATTCCAGAGGATTGTAGCCCCAAACATCTCCAACGCCCAGGTGAGAACTGCCTCACTAAGGCAAAAACACAGCATCCATGGGACCGGATGGTGTCCCGGCTGTGTGCTTCATGAACTCAACGAGGAATTAAACCCACAGTTAGGACAGCTGTTTAATCTTAGCCTCACCTCAGGATACTTACCCAAGGAGTGGCGCAGCGACTGTGGTCCCACTTCATAAGCGGTGCCTCCACAGACCCTGGAAATTACCGCCCATTAGCTTGACAAGCCTTATCTGCAAAGCCATGGAGAGGATCATAATGGAACTCATAAATAAAGACATAGGGAACTTGCAGACTTTGGATCCAACCCAGTTTGGCTTTGTCAAAGGCAGATCCTGCCTCTTAAACTTGGTTGACTTTTGAGACAGTCACCAAGGCCATTGATGAGGAAAGGCAGTCCATACAGCCTACCTCGACCTGGCAAAGGCCTTGACACAATACCCCACTCAGGTATCATCGAAAAACTAATCAGCTTGAATGTAAACCCATACATCACAAGATGGGTTGCAAACTGGCTAAGTGGCAGAACCCACAGGGTCAGAGTTGCTGGAGCCATGTCAGACTCAAAGCCTGTCACAAGTGGTGTCCCACAGGGCTCAGTCCTGGGTCCACTCTTGTTCGGCATCTACTTTTCTGAAGTACAAGCAAACACAGGAGGGTTATGGCTGACAAAGTTTGCAATGACTGCAAACTGGGCGCCATAGTCGAAAACACATCTGACACAGATATCCTCCAGAAGGGCCTCACAGAAATGGATAACTGGTGCCAGAGCCATGGCCTGAAGTTAAATGCCAAAAAATGCATAGTCATACCCTTCGGGAAAAACAAGGTTACCCCTAGCTACCATATAGGTGGCAATCCACTGAGCACAGAAAAAGTCATCAGGGATCTGGGGACCCAAGTTGACAGTAGCCTTTCGTTTGACACTTATGTTGCTAAAGTAGTTAGGAAAACCTTCTATATTGCCCACCTGATCATGAAGGGATTCACATCTAGATCAAGGGAGGTCATCGTCCCCTGTACTCATCACTCATTAGACCTATGATTGAGTACAATGCCCCGTTCAGAATGTATCTGACCAGACACCTGATGCAGCTTGAAAGGCCCCAAAAGTTCCTCACCAAAAGGATAAAGGGTCTCAAAAATATGTCTTATGCTGCCCGACTGAAAGAACTCCAGCTCTATTCAGTCTCATACCGCTTGCTCAGAGGTGACCTGTGCCTGACATATAAGGCCATGTCAAACCCAGATTTGATGAATATGCTTCACCTCAAAAATCTAGATCCCTCAGAACCACAAGGGCGGAGACTTAAACCTTGACACGGTTATAAATAGAACGTGCTGGAGGGACAGATTCATCACCCAGAGACTCCTATGCTGTGCAACAAAATCCCGGTACATGTGAGGCAGAGCACCTCGCTGGCCTTGTTCAAGAGGAATCTTGACCAATGAATGGGAGATCGCAGATATACCCCAGGGATTACTTCAGTGTCACTGCTTGACAGAGGCACAGAAAAATGATAGGCATAGTTTTTATTCAAACTAAAGGGGTGGCGAAAGCCACATAACTATGGGCTAGGCTTATAAATGCCCTTGAGCAGATAGCCTAGTATGAACCTATGAACCTATGAACCTATGAACACCTGCTACTTATATTTACTAACTCTGAGATTTTCATAGCCCAAGGAAAAGGGAAATTCTCTGAGACATAGCAATGTCAGACAGTTTATGTAAGTGTATTTTCACTCATTCTGTGTCACTCTCCTGGGACTCACACTAATGAGTCTTGAAATTAAAAACAGTTGCTGTATCCACATTATCTGTATGTTTTGTATTTCAAGTAGTGCAAACATCTGAATTTACAGTATATATGTGATGATGACTGAGATTCATCACTTGATAATATATTTTGTTATAAATGTTAATTAGTTCTTTTAACTGTCATATACATTTTGTTTGATAACCAAGTTGGTGTAGCAATTTGGTAAAGACTGTCATCAAACACATCCCAGGCCTTATAATAGATATTTTTTGTAACCAAGCTGTTCTAGCAGTCCAGTATTGGTCATCGACAACCCCAGCCCATGCCCAAGCCAAAAGTAAAGCTGGTGTTGTATATTGTAGAGTTCTAAATTATTTTCCTTTGTTACTGTATCATAACAAAAGCTTCAAACAATCACCAGTTATCAACTGCAGGAAATTAAAAGCAAGGCATGACCTGAAAAACAAGAATAATTAAACAAATACTAAACAAAAAATGTCAGCTGTAGTGCTGGGTATAGCTCATTTCAGTTGCATAGCAGTACAGGGGTATAGCAGATGTCTGTAACTGTACAGAAATTCTTAAGCAGACAGTATTTGTACCACAGCAAAAAAAAAAAAAAAGGCATGCAATATATAGAAGTGGTTAACCTGGAGACTGAAGGCACTATAGAAGCATATGCACCTATGTACACTTACATTATTGTGAAATCTGATAGAGAGGGGCAAAATGGGTATGTTGCCTTGGACACCAGCTTCCCTTTCTACAGCTTTGCACAGGCCCATCTCACTTTCATGAACTCCTGCAGAGCATGCACTGACCTGTCTTTTCACTGCAGTCTCCTGACTATATTACTAATGTTCCTGTTACCAGGCACATACAGCTTCCTTACCTTCTATTCTTGACTCATTATAATGAAGCATTTAGTTAAACAACAATTTGCATTTTTTAACTGCTGTTTAATAGTTTATTGATTCTGAAGTAAAAAATGGTCAGACTTTCCTCACTTCCAATATACAGTGGATATAAAAAATGTACACACCCCTGTTAAAATGCCAGGTTATTGTGATATAAAAAAATTAGACTACAATAAAACATTTCAAAATTTTTCCCACCTTTAATGTGACCTATAACCTGTACAATTCAATTGAAAAACAAACAACTCTGTTAAGGGAAAAAAATATAAAAACTAAAAAACGTAAAATAAGCTGGTTGCATAAGTGTGCACACCCTTAAACTAATACTTTGTTGAATAACCTTTTTGATTTAATTACAACAGTCTTTGGTAGGAGCCTATCAGCATGGCATGTATTGACCTTGCCATATTTGCCCACTCTTCCTTGCAAAAGCGCTACAAATCTGTCAGATTTCGAGGGCATGTCTTGTGCACAGCCCTCTTCAGATCACCCCACAGATTTTATATTAGATTTAGGTTTGAGCTCTGGCTGGGTTATTCCAAAACTTTAATTTTCTTCTGGTGAAGCTATTTTTTTGTTGATTTGGATGTATGCTTGGGGTTATTGTCATGTTGAAAGGTGAAATTCTTCTTCATCTTCAGCTTTCTAGCAGATACTTGAAGGTTTTGGGCCAAAAGTGACTGGTATTTGGAACTGTTAATAATTCCCTCCATCTTGACTAAAGCCCCAGTTCCAGCTGAAGAAAAGAAACCCCAAAGCATGATACTGCCACCACCAAGCTTTACCGTGGGAATTGTGTTCTTTTGGTGATGCGAAGTGTTGTTTTTGCCCCAGATGTACCTTTGGAATTGTGGCCAAATGTTCAACCTTGGTCTCATCAGACCATAACACATTTTCCCACATGCTTTTGGGAAACTTGATGCATTGTTTTGCAAATTTTAGCTGGGCCTGGATGTTTTACTGTGTAAGAAAAGGCTTCCGTCTTGCAACTCTACCCCATAGCCCAGAAATATGGAGAATACGGGAGATTGTTGTCATATGTAGTACACAATCAGTACTTGCCAGAAACTCCTGCAGCTCCTTCAGTGTTGCTGTAGGGCTCCTGGCAGCCTCCCTGACCAGTTTTCATCTTGTCTTTTCATCAATTTTGGAGGGACGTCCATTTCTTTGCAACATCACTGTTGTCCCATATTTTCTCCACTTTTTGATGACTGTCTTCACTGTGTTCCATGGTATATCCAATGCTATAGAATTTTTTTTGTACCTTTTTCCTGACTGATACCTTTCAACAATGAGATCCCTTTGATGCTTTGTAAGCTCTCTGCGAACCATGGCTTTTGCTGTATCAGGCAACTGAGTAAATGTCAGGAAAATCCTACTAGAAGAGCTGAACTTTATTTGGGGTTAATCAGAGTCTCTTTAATTGATGGCAGGTGTGTACCCAAGAAGACTGAATGCTGTAATTAAATCAAAAGGTGCTTCAACAAAATATTAGTTTAAGGATGTGCACACTTATGCAACCAGCTTATTGTACATTTTTTTATTTTTTATATTTTTTCCCCTAACAGATTTGTTTGTTTTTCAATTGAATTGTACATGTTATAGGTCACATTAAAGGTGGGAAAAGTTTTGAAATGACATATTGTGATCTAATTTTTTTATATCACAAAAACCTGCCATTTTAACAGGGGTGTGTACACTTTTTATATCCACTGTATGTGCAGCCATCTCTGCTGATTTATTAACTGCTTTATTAACCAGCATTGTAGGTTCCCTGTAAACAGAGACCACAAGTGACTTTCTAAACAGACGATTTTCCAGTGCTTAGGATTAAATGTAGTCTTTATGTTTCAGGTATATTTCACCCCCTTACCTCGAATGTTTCAAAGAATTTATTTTTATTGCTTGTGAAAGGATTTTTGTCACTACCAGTACACTGATTACATCAGTGACTTATATGAGCAGCTTTGCTCTACACCACACAACCAACTCCAGGAGAAACTCCCAGTATAGCATTCAATGCTCACACACAAATAGTGATTGTGCTGTGATTTAAGAACTTCACAATCAAAATCAGGGAAATGTGCAACTCTCCTGTACAATGCACCGCACTGTCACACTGTGATTGTGCAGTGGCTTCATTCTAATGATACAACTTATGAACAAGGGCAAATTTGCAGAGTTGCAATCAGGCAGTTAGACTCTAAGCAAATGGCCTCATCAAATGCCCATGATCGCTTGCAGGGTAGCCTGTAATCACCACTGCGATAGTGAATCAATGCACACCAACATCTTACATAGACAAATTGTTGTTAAAATTGAATTCCCTTGAGGGTCCCTTTTGAAACAGCACATCCTTTCTTTCAGAGAAGATGTATTCTCTCAAGTTAGAGAATGAAACAATCTCACATAGATTGTATGAAATGTGTAAGAGATGTACACTTTTTGTGAGAAACATTGCATTATTACAAGATTCTTTTACATCAGTTTCATGCCATTTGGACTGTTCATACACTAAGCAACACTGTGATGGTAAGTGCAGTGTGCAGCATATCAGCTGTCGCTAATATGGATTATAGCCAATGATCTTCCAAAAATGTATAAAGTACAAGCGCACACATCATTATGAAGCACTGTGGAAGAAGTGTGCTATGCAGTTTATTGTAAAAAGCAGCTCTCTTTATTATGAAACCAGCTGATACATGGACTCTAAAAAGTATAAACTGTTAACTTCATAGGCATAAAGAGCAGTAAATCCTGATTTTATGGTTTACTCATAACCCTTCCATTGTAGAAAGACAGAACAACACACTGTGATAAAAAGTTAGGTGACTGTTAATGTACGTTCCCAGATCCTGAATAACTGGGTCAACACTTAAGGGTGTGTTGTCAGTGAGGTAGTTACCTGGAGTAGATGACTTCCCAAAAGATAGAATAATGCATTTTTTTGACAGTTTCAGACCATGATTTTGACACCAGTTATTTATTTCGGACAAACCTTCCTGCAGGATGGCTAAGTCATTTGGGGATTCAATGACTGCTCCTAGCTTGAAGTCATCTGCATACTTAGCCAGCCAGAGCTCTTTCATATTAGCTTTTACTTCAGAAAAGTAGATGCCAAACAGGAGAGGTCCCAGCACAGAACCTTGTGGGATTCTACTGGTGACTGGTCTCTTTGTGGAGGTAACTTCCCCTATTTTGATTATCTGTATCCTATCTGTGAGACAGTTAGCAATCTAGTGGTTGACATAAGATTTTATTCCTAGTTTACCTTTTTTAGCCCTTTTGTTGTAATCCATCCCTGTGGGGCTGTAAGATGACTTTTGTTTACATCAGGTTTGCTTTTACTGGTAGGCTAGCCTATCATGAGTTACTTTCAGTTTTGGTTCATTACTTTGCATGAGCTTGTCAGTCTTGATTTATGATTCTTTGTTTTCATTAAGTATATATTTATTTTCCATGGGTAAATCTGTTATTGAACAGTTGATCTGACGAAGTCCAGATGATGGAGGAAAGTGCTGATGCTAATCATAAGCCCATCCATCCATCCATCCATCCATCCATCCATCCATCCATCCATCCATCCATCCATCCATCCACCCACAACCCCCTTTTTCCATTTTTGCTCATAGGGTTGGGGTGTCACTTCAACCATGACAATCATCTAGATCCAAGGTTTACAGCTCTGGGTTATTCTCAGTAATGTACAGTGTTTGTGTGCACTTACTACTAATTTAGAGATTCATTACAAGTTTCCAGACAAGTTGTGGTTCAGGGTCTGGAGCGGCTTTTATTTCACCAGTTATACTGGTGTCACACTGGGTGTTTCAGGGCACAGACTTGTTGGAAATATGGGGAGCTGACAGCTATGAATTAGCATACATTTTCCTCTGTTACTGACAGATTATTGTTGCATCTCAGCTAGTTAATTATGTTGGGTCTGTAACTTCCCACTTTCCTGTTCTCTGTTAGTGATATATGGCTTCACTATACCCCAATGTTTAATTGGCTGGCTACACTGGGAATGAAAGTACATCTGAACAAACAAGGAGAAGACAGTGTGCAGTTCTTTAGGTTTTAACTTACTTGATTTACTCTGTGGCTGATCTAGGCTACAGATGGGAAAATAAAGGGTACAATACTCAGAATATTTATAGAGTTCATAAAATACAGAATGTGATTCTGAGAAAGATTACATTGAATGCACTCAGATTTGCTGTTGAATGGATTTTTATGATCATGGATTGTAATGAATTCTTTGAACTCTGTTGCACAGCTAGCTGAATTTATAGATATGTGGAAGATATTTTTTTAATCTGGACCATTTTCAAATACTGTTCAGTATGTTTTACCAAGGTATTTTACTAGTTAAAGCCAAAAGACAAGGTTTCATGCAAGACTTAAAGCATCTACTTCAAGGCCATGTTTTGTAGGTTAGATTGTAACTGAATTAAAATGTCTTAAGTTAATGTAGTAAGAAACTAATACTTATAGTAAATAATGTTCAGCTATTTGCTGAATTTTGAAAATGTGTTTGGGGAGATGGGGTTGTCCCAGATGGCATTACTGAACATGGACTGAGTAGTTTGGTTTCATGGCATGTCGCTGGGAAGGTGGCACAGTGGGGTTGACTATGGGCATCCTAATAGTGGCACTTGGTATCCAATCTGTGGAGCATTTGCATTTATGTTTACAAATTTAGAGTTTTAAATAAATCTTTGCTATTTTTATCAATATTCACTATTGTTTTAGGTCATTCTTTATGGTCTGTGCTGTTGTAGCAACTGATATGATCATGGAAGCTATGTCAGGGCTGGGCTTGTGGGTTGTAAAAACATTCGTAGGAATGTATGGCTGGATTTCTGATGCTGTACCAAAAACTGGACTTAGCATTGCACTTATCCAATGGTACCAAAGATATTTTCTTGGAATATTAATGGTGTAATATCCTGACAAAATCTGTGAGGGTATTTACTTGCATTAAAACAACACACATTAAGATAGTCTGTCACTAGATGAAATGCCTGTGTGATTTTGAATACCACAAGCTGTTAAATTTAATCTACCAGAAGGGGAATATTCTGTTACTATGAATATGGCATGCAGAAAGGAATGCATGAGTTACCATGGCTGCAAGTTGAGGGTTGAAGAACAGCTGGTGATTAATTTGTATATATTTGCAGTGTTCTAGGCTACTAAGAGAGCAAGAAACTTACAGCTGCCAGTGTTTATGTTCTCAGAGTCCTTTCAGATTAATTTAAGGTTATTGTTAGGGAACATGTTGGAACTTCTGGAGGGCATCACAGTCATGGTGGGGGACTAGAATTTAATAAACAGATGGACTGGGTGCTCAAGCAGGACTAAAACACTCAGTGAGTGATGCCTGCATTAGGGTAAGCTGTTCTAGTGTACTGTAACTACGTGGTTCTGGTGGCTGTACATAAGGGGCTGTGCTTGGCTGCTACCAAGTGTGAATGAGTTTTTATTTATTATAGAACCTAGATTTTTTATTAGTCACCCTCCTGTTGATCAAAATGTGGAAGCATGATGAGTGGGAACTGACAGTAGATATTCTTGAGCTGCTCTTGGCTTGTAAGCTTCAAAGTTGATTTTCAAATAATGATAGATATGGTCTGACTAGGTAGAGTGGCAGTAATTCAAACTCTGCTTTGTGGGGGGAGAAAGCTTGAAGTAGCCATCCTGATGTTATTGATGCTTGCAGAAAAGAAGGCAATTATGAGATAGTGGAGGTCAGATGTAAACCCACCAAGAGGGCTGCAGTTAAAAAAATAAGTGTAATATACCAGGGTGAATCATTTCTTCTGGGCAAATGAAGGTTGAACATATTTCAGAATTAAGTGGCTACTGTGTTTGCCAAATTGGGACCAGTGGTAACTACTTCCTAATGATTATTCAACAATAATTGCACTATAGCCAAGAGAGAGGGCAAAGCCATAGAAGGGGTGGAGCATAGGGAGAGGCTGCCCTTGCTGCGAGCTGAGAAGGGACATTGACTGGTGTATGCAACTTAAAAAAGTGACAGTTGACAAGTTTTATCACTTTTAATTACAGCTTGTGAAATGTCATTTGGTCCTTTTTTTCAACGGTTATAAGTTATTAGATTGTTATGTAATGTAGCAACATAATAACTTGTTGTCACCTTAAGAAAGTATGACAGTTTACAACTTGTCATTAATTGATCACAACTGCAATCATTTATAGACAGCAGAGGGCAGCACCAACTATGTGTTACCTGGGGTTCCAAACTGTCTCTGTGCAGCTTTGAGGGAGAGTAACACAGGGTAGTAGTTTTGTGCACTGTATGCTTTATGTACACTGGAGGGCATGAGAGACTTGTCCTTTGATGAAAGAGAAGGATTCAGCTATGGTCCTATGGCCCACAATTCCATACAGCAAATCATTGTTCTGAAGAGGAATTTATGAATTTTATTTCAGTTTTTGTTTAATTAATTTGTATTTCTCTTTTTAATTTTATTTTACAGTACACGCAGACTTTGATATTTGTGCGTAAATACTTTATTCCAATTGTGACTTCCTGATGTTATGGACAGATATGGCCATGGTTTACCAACAGTTATCATTTTTGATACCAATGGTATCAGAAGTACTGCTAATATGATGAGGATGGATTTCCTCGGATTTTATTCTTTTTGCATCTGTTGAATAAAAGTTCTGTTAAAAAGTTTTAAATATGTCTGAAGAAAAAGTGTCCTACTTTGGATTGCCGAACAATGTGCCATTAGTAAATTGCGAAGAGCCATTCACAACCTTCTGAATGTTAATAAAGTTGTACAAGCTACAGAAAAGGTGATAGGACTGGGGGTGGCAAGATACAGGCTTTCAGACATCTAAAATGAATCATTAAAGTTCAGAGGGCAATGTTTTTATCAGTCAAATCTGAATACAAATGGGTGCACTGGAAATCTAGGGAAGATAACTCATCTGGCTGTTCAGAAGTAATTTAATCTGTTTTTCACTGAAGAGGCTTGTGGAGTTATGGAAAGTACAGTTGTGTACACGTATGAACCTTACCATAAATGTAGATGTCTGAGTGTATTCACTGTTGCAGTCATCACATTTGGGTTATCCCTGCCAGGGTAGCCCTCGGCTGGCCCGAATACCAGAGACTTAGTATTTCTGCGTCGATTGGTGTTGCTTGAGGACTGATATCAGGTTATCAGTAGTATAAAGTAAGGCAGCCAACGCCATTACATCAGTTTTTCTTGCCCTAACCTGTCAGGAACCTCGAAAATAGGAGGCCAGGTTTTGGTGGAAGAACCCCACCAGTGGAAAATAAATACCAATATGTCCCTTGTAAGGAAAGGAGAACAACAAGGAAGAATGGTAATAAAAGGAGAAAGAGAATAAAGGGGGATGGGGGAGGGAAACCAGGACTGCAACAGTGAGTACACTCGAACATCTACATTTATGGTAAGTGTATACAACTGTACTATGTTCTTTGTGTTTCACTGTTACAGTCATCACATTTGGGTTGATTCCCAAAGCTGAGGAAATGGGTGGAGGCAGTCAAGGAAACTAGGGGCTGGCTAGGATGCCCTGCAAGACTGCAGAGGTAAACCCTGCCCTTTATTTGGAGAAGAGAGGCAAGTGGTAATGCTTGGTAAAAGTGTGAACAGATGTCCAGGTGGCAGCCTTCAGGATGTCCCTGGTGGGGACTCCTCTGGGGAAAGCTGCAGAGGTGGAGGCTGCTCTGGTGGGGTGTGTCCTGAACCCCCTTGGGGGGAGGCTTTTCATGCTGTTTGTAGCAGAAATGGATGCAGTGTGCTATCCATTTGGAAATGGTTTGCTTGGAGATGGCTTTGCCTTCTGCCTCTGTAGCAAAGCTAACCAGCAACTGATCAGACTTTCTGAAAGATTTAGTCCTGTCCAGATAGAATCTGAGATGTCCATGCACATCTAGAGAGTGAAGAATCCTTTCCCCCTTGTTCTGGGGATTAGGAAATAAGGTGGGCAAATGAATGGATTGGTTGAATGCTACACTGGACACCACCTTGGGCATGAAGGATGGGTTAGTTCTGAGGGATACTCTGTCTTTATGGAAGATGATGAAGGGTTCCACAGCCATGAGTGCTTGTAGTTCAGAGACTCTTCTGGCTGAAGTGATGGCCAGAAGGAATGCTGTCTTCCAGGAGATAAATTTTAGCTCTGCAGAAGAAGCTGGTTTGAAAGGGGGCAGGGTGAGCTTTTCCAAGATAAAGTTAAGGTCTGAAACTGGTGTTGGTGCCCTACTGGGGCACCTCAAGTTGCTAGCCCCTCTGAGGAACTGTTTGATCAAAGGGTGTGAGAAAAGGGTTTGATAAGTGGGAAAATGAGCAGAAATAGCAGGGGCATGAATCTTTATAGAGGAGAAAGAGAGACCACTGTGTAGTAGGTCAGCTAAGTAATCCAGGTGAGAGGGATGGAGGGCTGTGTCATATTGGTTCCCTTAGCCTGGATCCAGGTGCAGAACCCTTTCCATTTATCTGCATAAGACTTTCTGGTGCTAGGATGTCTGGCCTCAAGGATAACATCCAGAGCCTGATTACTGAGGATGGTAGATTGGTTCGGGGTTAGGGAATGCCAACTGCCAAACTGAGTGTCTGCAATTGGTGATGCATGAATTCCCCTTCCCTCTGGGTCAGGAGGTTTGGAATCTGAGGAAGATGCCATGGAGGCAGCGAGGACAGGCTGCACAGCAAGGGGTACCAGTGTTGTTGGGGCCAGTCTGGAGCTATAAGAATGGTCCTTGTTTTTTCCTCCCTTATTTTGAGCAGTACCCTGGGGATGAGAGGTAGGGGAGGAAAGGCATAGACTGATAGATTGACCCAGGGGAAGGACAGGGCATCCACTTTCCAAGCCATGCAGTGATGCTCCCTGGTGCAGAATTTGCTGAGCTGATGGTTGGTGTGGGAAGCAAAGAGGTCGACATTCAGGATTCCCCATTTCTGAGTTATTAGGGTGAAGGTGCTTCTGTTGAGTTGCCACTCATGTGGGTCCAGAAGGTTTCTGCTTAATTGGTCTGCCAGAGAGGTGAGAGAGCTTGGTAGGAATTGTGATAATGGTTGTAGTTGCATGGAAGAGGCTGTGAGCCAAAGGGTCATGGCCAGCCTGCATAGAGGGTAGGTGTGAATCCCTCCCTGCTTGTTGATGTACCATATGACAGTGGTGTTGTCTGTTTTGATTAGGAGAACCCCTGGAGAGAGAAGGGGTTTGAAAGCTATCATGGTGTGCTGCACAGCCATCATCTCTTTTTGATTGATGTGCAGAGGGATTTGCTGTGGGCTCCATTGCCCCTGTATGCACCCGCCGTCCAGGTGTGCACCCCAAGCATAGTCTGACACATCTGTGGTGAAGATCTGAGTGGTGGGGGTGGGGAGAAGGGCAGTATCTTCTTGTGGGAGCATGCTGTTGCCCACCAAAGAAATTCCTTTCTGAGGCAAGGAATTATAGGTAGAAGAGTTTCCAGGTCTTGAGAGTGCTGACTCCAAAGGCTCTTTAGGTATTACTGAAGTTTCCTCATATGCAGTCTGGCATATGGAATGAGTAATATGCAATATGCCATGAACCCCAGAGCTTGCAGGATCTTCCTTGCAGATAGTTGGAGTCTGGTGGCTAGTTGAGAGAAATAGGCTGTTAGGAAAATTTCTTTCTCTGGTGTAAGGTATGCCATCTGGGATACATTGTCCAGACTTGCCCCCAGGAAGATTATCCTTTGGGTGGGCACCTGTTTAGATTTCTTTTCATTGATTGTGTACCCTATGGAGGTTAATAGGGTCTTTATAAAGGCCAGGTGCTTGAGCAGCTTTTCCTGGCTGTCTGTCTGAAAAAGGCCGTCGTCTAAATATGGGTAAATTTGATTTTTTCTTTGTCTGCAAAAGGCAATGGCCAGTGCCAGACATTTTGTGAAAACTCTGGGAGCAGTAAATAAGCCAAAGGGAAGCGCAGAGAACTGAAAGTGTTGAGATCCTGCCCTGAAGTGGAGATATTTCTTGCCTGATTCCCCTGATAGGAATGTGGAGGTAGGCATCTTTTAGATCTAGGGTGGCTAACCAAGCGTCCTTGGAGAGCATGGGTAGCAGCTGCTGGCGGGTGAGCATTTTGAATTTTGGGATCACCAGGAAGGTGTTTAGAATGGACAGATCGAGGATGGGGTGCCATGTTCCCTCTTTTATGGGCACCAGAAAAAGTCTGGAGTAGAAGCCTTGGCCTGTCTGTTCTGCAGGAATTTGCTCTACTGCCCTCATAGAGAGCAGGGAAAGGATTTGCCTTTGAGCCTCCTCCACTGATTTGATGGTAGATCTGGGAACCCTTTTTGGGTTGAAAGGGTGTGGAAGGAAAATTTGTATCCCTAAGACACAATGTTCAGAACACATTGGTCCTTGGTAATGGTGGCCCAGGTGCTTGAGTGAAAGGAGAGTTTTCCTCCTAGGGGTAAGTGAAGGTGGGCAGAAGGGGGGGGGATGGAGGAGGTGAATCATTGTGAGTTTTTACCATAAGGGGGTGGTTTAGAACTCCCTGGTTTTAAAGTAGAGGTAGTCCACTGCTTAGATCTCTGCATTCTCTGGGGCCGCTGTCTGGGGGGGGGGGTCTGTTTCCACTGGGCCTAGGCTGGATTGGTTTACTCGGAGCAGGAAAGGACCAGTGCTTGGAGGGACAGTGCCTGCTGAACCTAGGGGGCTGGAACTGTAAGAAATCCTTAACTGTTTGCATAGATTTTGCTTTTTCTTCCATCTTTTTTAAGACCTCTTCTGCCTTAGTGCTAAATAAGTTATCTTTGTGCAAGGGAGCATCCAACAATTTAGATTTGACATGGTCTGGCAGGGGTTGTTCCTTAAGCTGTGCATGTCTTCTAATGACAGATCCAGTGACTGTTGCCCCGCAAGAAGCTTCTAGGGCATCAAAACCACAGTGCAAAGTATGTTTAGTTGCTTGACTTGCAGAATGCATTACGTCTTGTAAATCTTTAGATTCTGCCCAAGCAGGAAAGGAAGACATTTTTTGTTTAAGGAGTTCCAAGGTATGTTGCTGAAATTTCAGCATATGGAACTGACAGTTTAGTGGCCTGATAGCAAGAGTAGCTGAGGTGTATGCTTTTTACCCCATCTGTCCAGTTTTTGGAATCCCTGTCTGAGGGGATGGGATTCTTAGCAGAGGTTGCTTTAATCCCTTTTGGCCCTTGAGAAGTGACCTCAGGGTCAGCTGTTGGATTTTTAAAAAAATATATTTGTGTGAGTCAGGGACTCTATAGTACCTGTCTGGTTTTCTGGGAGCAGGCGGTAGGGTGTCAGGACTCAAGCTGGATTCAAGGAAAACATCCTCCACAACATCCAAGACTGGGGGATTGGCCAAAGATCTGTGCTGCAGAAGATCTAGGAATTCCCTGAGTCTCCTTTTAGACTGAGGGTAGTCCTGACTCTCCCATTGGAATTGCTCCCTTAAAGTATGCAGAGTTCCCCCAAAGGAAAAATCATCTGGGGAGATGCCTAAGGAATGGAGCCCTCTGCATCAGAATCCTCATAAGTGGAGAGGGGTTGCATGTCTTCATAGTCAGATGCATCAGATTCATCTGACTCTTGTTCAGACAAAACTACACGGGACAGATCTCTTTTCCTTTTTGAGGAAGTAGCTTGGCTTCCCCTAATCAACATGGTAAGGTCTTCCGCCATTTTAAGCATTTGAGACTGAGGCAAGATAGCAAGTGCCTAAGAGTGGGTCGTCGGTTTCTTGGGTGTGGTTTGAACCCTGGGGCTAAGAAACTCGGTCATTTTTCAAAGAATGGTAGTTGCGAAAGAAGAACTTGGTTTGTGTTGAGATTCGGTAGTGCGAAGGACTTCCTCGGAAGCCGGTGCCTGCTCAGCAGCTCCGGACCCATCCAAGATAGAGGCGACTGCAGGACCCTTAGTTGAAGAAGAGTTTTATGGAATACCAGACTCCGAAAGGGTCTCGGTAGCAGCCTGTTAATCAACTGAAGCGGGCATCAGGGACTGCAAAAGCACCTCACTGAGTACCGGAGGATTGACAACTAGCTTAAAGGAAGCATCGTTGGTAGGTTTGGACCTGTGGGGTCTGTCTCTGTCTTTATCTTTACATTTTTTCAGAAGATCTGCTGTTGGATGGCTTACTGAAGCTGTATCGGAATTCGAGGACTGTAAACGAAAATATCTCACTACAATAAGGGCCCAACGATGGATAGTTCTGGCATTGAACAAAGCACAGAAGTGACAACAGGGGACATTGTGGTCTGGGCTTAAGCAAGTGATGCAGTAAAAATGGAAGTCTCGGGGTGGTATTTGCTTTCCACAGGTGAGACAATTATTAACTTTTTCTGACATCGCTTAGTGCAAGAAAAAAGGATCCTCAATGGGGTACTTAGCTTTAGAAGACTTCAACTTCAATTCAGAGACAAAATCTCAGGTAGCGGCCAACCGGCACTCGTGTGAACTGCTTCTGCTTCAGGCTCCATGGCAAGTGAGACTGATGTAATGGCATCGGCTGCCTTACTTTATACCACTGACGACCTGATGTCAGTCCTCAAGCAACAGCAACTGATGCAGAAATACTAAGTCTCTGGTATTCGGGCCGGTCAAGGGCTACCCTGGCAGGGATAACCCAAATGTGATGACTGCAACAGTGAAACATGAAGAGCATCAGAATTCTACATGAAGTGGTGCATTAAGCAATTGTGGCAGAATTTAAGATGACATGGGGAAACATAAAGTTATACTGGGGATGAGGGGTAAGTTGAATGTAACATATTACTGTGGCAGCTTTTTCACTGGGTGGGTAAATAGGTGGCTCAAGGTATTGTTAGCTTATATCATGTTCTGTTTTTAGACAAATTGTTTATAGCCAAATCTACTTTATACATTGTTAGTCAGTGGCACATGAGCTGTAGCATTATTGCGCGTTGCCTCATGTGTACCGTTTTTGCAGGTATATGAGGTTATAGTCCTTTTCCTACTGTATTCACCATATTAGAACCATGGGATCTTTGTTCTTAGTGAACACATCTGCTGTACGCAGGGTCATGCTAATATGAAGACAGATGACAGTGAATACCGGGGTTCTAATACAGTCCAGAATACTTAAGCAGAAGGCAGTCTAGCTTTCTGAATTATGTCATGACATAACTGTAACTGAATGTATACAATTTCATTTAGGATGAGAGACTGGATTCTTTCAAGAGTGTGAGAAAGGCTGAACGGAATGGTAGATATATTGTTTCATTGCTTTATGGTACATAGCCATTTAAAATCAGTTTAGAAATGCTGTTTCCTCCTATTCCATCCCAGACTGCAGCTGAAAGAAATTAGCTAATGTAATATTAATTATTCTGTCTAGCTTGCTGCTTGATTGCATAGTTTATTATTAACTGTCATATCTACATATCTTAGCGTATACTGCAGACACTCCTTCATGTATTGCTTTATTACCTCATAGGGTGTCAGTAAGAATACTTATCTCATCACTGTTTTTCATATGCTATAATGATAATCTTCTTGTTCTGTGTCATGTCTGAGAAAAAAGAGATGCAACATATGCACTTTATCGATCATGAAGTAATAAGTACATTTTAAAAGACACAGAGGACATCTTATAAAATAAGCTGTCACTTACAGTGCCCTATCACATCCATGCAAAAGTTTCACTTTGCCAGATGCTTGTAGCTCAGATTTATTTTTGAAAAGTAACCTGCTTTGTGACACAGTGGGATGGAACCCTTACTGTGACCCAAGCAGCAGGGGTTCAGGTAGTGGCCCCTGCACTGGAGAAGTCAGGCAGGGAGGGAGAGGAGTGATGGGGCCTTGTTCACTTGCCTCTCCCAGAGGGTGGGGAGGGCAGAGGGTGCTTCTGAGCATATGGAAAAGTATGAATTCTCTTGTGGATACTGAGGAAACCACTTCTCATGCTTGATGGAAGGGGCAGGGCTGCTTACTGGAAACATTCCTTGCGCTAGTGAGGGGATGACCAGAGCAGACAGTCCATTGCAACCCCCCCCCCCCTTTGGCTCTGAAAACCAGGCAGCTACAGGGAAAGACTTAGGGGACAAAGAGAAAAACCTCAAACCACCCTTAATGGCTGTCTAAATAACAGCCCCTCCTGGTTAGCCCTTGCCTTGGTGATGGGGAATGAATAGTCCAATTAGCAGGGAGGGGGGCAGTTGGTTGAGTAGCAGCAGGGGCAAAGTGACAAAAAAAACCCCTAAAAAGTAGGCACTTTATTTTTTTGGAGAAGGTGTGTTATATTTCTAAATATGGTATTTTGTTATGCTTAGACATGCAATGACACGTAAGAGATATGGTTCCAGATAAGTTTGCTAATAGTTATCTGTAGCTGTCACATTTTTTCTGTCAATCTTCCAGTGACATCCATTGCTGTTACACAGGCCTTCTGTCTTTTAATTGGCAAAGTGCAGCTAGTGTCAACTTTACTCCGTTTTCCATTGCTGTCAGTTTCTCCAGAAACAGTCTACTCTTTGCTGAAATATGTTTTATTTGCTCTTTTATTACTAGAACATGTAAGACTCAGTTACAGTGAATTTTTGAATCTTGTCTTTGAATTATTGATGTGTTCTGGATGCAGATAATTAAACAAATGACTAAACAGTAACAATGGAAAATAATATTTCTTGCCTTGGCAGAGTCTGCTGGACTAATGTCTTATAGAATATCATCAGGTGATCCCTATGGATGCTTTTCTGTTGATCCGCAGTTGGGAATCATCAGAACCACAAAGGAGTTAGACCATGAAGCTCAGCCTTTCGTGATTCTCGTTGTCCAGTCTCACTTGGGTGATTTGCCAGTATACAGCACTAGCCAAGTCAATGTTACCGTCACTGATATCAATGATAATTTTCCAGTGTTTCCAAAGACAGCAGAAACAATCACCATTTCCCCAAACACCATGCCAGGCACAGCCCTTTACATAGCTCATGCAGATGACAAAGACAGTGGGCTCAACGGAATGCTGGGGTACTCAATGAAGTTCAATCAGCCCAGCTTGTTTACCATTGATCAGAATCTTGGCACAGTGTACTTGAATATGACTTTTGACATGGACAGACATCACACTTATACACTGGAGATTACAGCCAAAGATATGGGACAACCATCACTGAGTTCCACATTTACATTAACCATTGATGTTGTTCAGAATGACATAGGGGTTACATTGGCATTTGAAAACCTAATTTATCATGCAGAAGTAAGTGAGCTGCTTTCACCTGGTACACAAATCTTGCAGACCAGGGCCCGTGGGCATACCAACAGACTTAACTCCTTCTTTGTATATTCTCTGGAGCTCTGCCTAGAAAGTGTAATGTTTGGCATTGTCCAAGAAAGTGGATGGCTATTTCTTCGTAAACCTTTAGACTATGAATCTACTCATAATTACAATTTTAAGGTATATGTGACAGAAGTCATGGGTGACAAGCGATCCAATGCTACCACTTCAGTGATTATTAATGTTATTGATGAAAATGACAACCCCCCTGCATTTATTTCAGACTACTTCTTCTTCACTGTGGAGGAGAGCTCTGTCCCTCTCGGCTTGCTGGGTAAAATAGAAGCAGTGGATCCAGACTCAGGCAGAAATGGTCAGATGTCTTATTTTCTGCTATTAGATGGGAAACATTTCCGAATTAACAGCAAAACAGGTAAAGAAGGCATTTTCTGTACTTTATGCCTACATAAATTGAGACAATTGATTAATGCAATGAAAAAGTTGATGTTTGACTTAATTATCTTAATATAAGAATGTACAGATGTATCAATAACTCAACATATCGGTAGCATGTATTATCTGTCCCTTTAGTCCTGCTGTAAGAGGTTACTAGCACACAATATTTTTCATGGCATTAAAAGTCCATTAAGAACAACAGAAAGGTAGTGTAACAAATAAGGGAAAAGTCTATGATTTATAAAAAAAGTAAGGTTCACTTAGCCCAGGACTACGCTTTTTCTTAAATCTGAGATGAGAATAAACACTTTGTGGTGACAAAAAGTGTTAAGACTTTAAAACAGCTGAAGCTTTCTTATCTACTCTTTCATTTTGCAGTTAGCTGAGACAGGCATAGAAGAGAAATATGTGACCTGTGAAAGCAGCATTAGATGTGTCCGAAGCAGCAGTTCTGAGAAGACAGAATACACCTAAGTGAAATAACTCACTTTCCTCTGTTCTTTATCAGTTACTTGAATTAAACAGAAAAAAATCAGTGACACATGAAAGCAATTTCTGTGAATCATGTTGCTTCAGTTGTTAAAAGCACAAGAGGGGATGGAGCAGGTAGATAGAAGATTTCTTTGCTTCTTTCACTCAGGTTCATAGGGTCATAGGTTGGTACTAAGCTGTCGGTCCTAGGGCCTATACAAGTCTAGCCATAACAATTCCCTGGCTATTTCTTCCCACACTATTTACTTCCCTGGACCCCTGTCTAGCAGGGTGACTGACGTGATCCCCAGGGTGAATTTCCTTTCTCCCATCCAATCGTCAAGGTTCCTTTTGAAGAGGGCCAAAGAGGCGCTCTGCTTGACATGTATGGGAAGTCTATTCCAGAGGCTGGGGAGTCTCTGAGTCAGGAACCCATTCCTCCAGCATGTTTTGTTTATTGTGATGACAAGGTTTAGATCCCTGGAATGTGTGACTCTGAGGGATTGGGATTTCTTTAAGTGTAGCATGTCCAACAGCTCTGGGTTTGACATGGCCTTGTATGTTAAGCAGAGATTGACTCTGAGTAGATGATATGTGATAGAGTATAGTTGGAGTTTTTTAAGGCGGTCAGCGTAGGGCATCTGGTTTAGGCCTGTGATTCTTTTAGTGAGGTATTTTTGCGGCCTTTCCAGTTGTTGCAGATGTCTTGAGAGGTACATACCAAACAGGGCATTGTATTCTATAATGGGTCTAATGAGGGATGAGTACAGTGGGACAATTACCTCCTTTTTTTTGGATGAAAGCCCTTAGTGATGAGGTATGGCACATAGAAGGATTTCCTGACTGTTGTGGCGATGTGGTTATCAAAGGTGAGACCACTGTCCACCTGTGTCCCAAAGTCTCATCACAATTTTGGTGTTTAGTGTACTGCCACTTATGTGGTAATTCATGTGTACATGTTTTTTCCCAAAGGGGATAACTATACATTTCTTGGCATTGAGCTTGAACCCATGGCTTTGGCACCAAGCATCTGTTTCTGTAAGGCCCTTTTGTAGAGTATTCACATCATTTAGGGATTCAATAATGGCTCCCAGTTTGCAGTCATCTATGAACTTTGTTAGCCAGAGTCCCTTAGTGTTGGCCTGTACTTCAGAAAAGTAGATGCCAAACAAGAGTGGTCCCAGGACTGAACCCTGAGGTACTCCACTTGTCATTTGTCTGGAGCAGGATTTGGAGTCGGCTACTTTTACAGTGTGGGTTTTGTCAGTAAGCCAGATGGCAACCCATCAAGTGACGTAGAGATTAATGCCCAGCTTAATAAGTCTATCTATGATTCCAGAGTGGGGGGTGGTGTCAGGGGCCTTGGCGAGGTCCAGATAGGCTGTGTGGACTGCCTTACCCTTGTCCATGGCTCTGGAGACTGATTCGAAGAAGTCAGTCAGGTTCAGGAGACACGATCAGCCCTTCACAAACCCAAACTGCATTGGGTCCAGTGTTTGAAGGTTGCCAATGTCTTTGTTTATAAGTTCCATGATAATACGTTCCATGGCCTTGCAGATCAGGCTCATCAGACTGATGGGCGGTAGTTCCTGGGATCCAAGGTGGATCCCCCCCTTGTGGAGTGGGATAACTGTAGCTGTGCACCACTCAGTGGGCATGAAGCCTGAGGTGAGGCTATGATTAAAAATGACACTTGGGTGAGGTGGCAGTTCATTTTGTAGTTCATGTAATACACAGCTTGGGATGTCATCTGGTCCCATGGATGCTGTATTCTTAGATTTGGAGAGTGCATTTTTTACCTGTGTGGCCATTATTTCCAGAATTTGGCAGTCTTCCAGTATTGAAATGGGCCATTTAGGGGGTGAGGCGAGGGTGAAGTTGGCACTGAACTGATCTCCCAGGATATTGGCAATATCCTTGGGATCAGTATATTTAATGCCATTCTGTTGTAGACTCAGAGCAGATCTGAGCATTGCCATTCAGATTCTTGACATAGTTATAGAATGCCTTGTGGTTGTTTTTGGAATCTTTGGCAATTTTATTTCATAACTAGCTTTGGAGGATTTTATGAGGGATCTCAGCTTCTTACTGAGGTTGGTAAGGGAGTTTGCTTGCATCCTGGGATTTTCCTCTTTTCTGCAACAGTTTCTTCCTTTTGTTGTAAAGTTTATTTATGGCAGGGGACCACCATATTGGCTTCCTTTTTTTGGAGGAGAGCATCTTGGTTCTATTTGGGATGGCACGATTCATGCATGAGTGGATCTGGTCGTACAGTGCCTTAGTGTAGGATTCAGCAGTCGAACTTTCAGTTCCTGTCCGCATGGATGTCATGAAATTTGTCACTTCTGACTTGAGTAGCATGAAGTTGGCTTTGGGGAAGTTTTTTATGGAGGTCTCCTTACTGGGTGGTGGGGGTGGGATGTGGATGTTAAGGGTGATTAGCTTATGGTCAGACTTAACCAACGAGGGGGTGACCACTGGTGTGGAGCATCGATTTCCCATGTTGGTAATGACCAGGTCCAGGATATTGGAGCCCCTGGTGGGACTATGGATTAGTTGATCCAGGGCATTGGAATTTATGAATTCCAAGAACCGTTGGGCAAAGGTGTTGATACACGAGTAGATTTCCCAGTTAATGGCAGGGTAGTTGAAATCACCCAATATTAGAGTGTTTGGTTGTATCTTAATATTTTCCAGTATGTTTAGAAAGGTGTAGTGAGAATCTTGGGGCATGGTGGGGGATCTGTAGCAAGCTACAATTTGGATTGCAGTCTTACCTAGTGTTAGTTGCACCTGGAGAATTTCAGACACATTGTGTTGGGCAACTAGCCTGGTGGTGTGAATATCCTTGGTGAATATGGACACTCCTCCACCTTTAGAGTTTCAGTCCTGGTTTGGTGGCCGAAAAGTGTGGTAACAGTTGTAGCCTGGTATTGCAGGGGTGCTCTCTGGAGCCTTGAACCAGGTCTCAGTTACTGCACAGATATTGATGTTCTCCATTTTTAGGAGTGCCTTGAGAGAGTGCATTTTGAGGTTTAGACTTCTAGCATTGAGAAGCATTTTCTTCAGAATTTGCATGCTTGTACCTGTTTCGGTGGTGGTTTTGTCCTTTGAACTTTGCCTAAAAAAGGCACTATAGGGGTGGCAAGAGCCTTAGCCAGTAACCTGAATCCCAGGGGCGACAGGTGCAGACCATCTCTGGCAAAGCATCATGGTCTGTCGACTATGTTGTCCCAGGCAGATGATACTGGATCCCCTTTGAATGACACCAGATGCTTAGCCAATTGTTGAAGTCAATCATTTTGTCCTTATATTGTGGTATCATTTTGGGCAAAGGTAGGATGCTACTCAGGGCTAGGGTCATACCTGCCTGGGCCAAATGATCCAAGAGCTCTTCCATGTCTCTTTTCATGTAGTCCAGGGAGGTACGTCTGAAGTCATTCACTCCAACATGGACAATGATAGAGTCATATTTGTACTTGTTGTGGAGTGACTTGAGTGCATGCGGTATGTGGCGGATCCTGGCACCCGACAGGCAGCTGACTGTAGTTTTCTCTTTGTTCAGCCTGGTGAGTGGGACATCAGTGTGCCTGACTATAAAGTCACCTATGACTAAAGTGTTAGTTACGTTGTCTTGCCATAGGGACTGTTGCTGGGTGGCATGCTGGTGTTGTGAGCTATATGACACTTTGGTTGTGATTGGTGTTTGTTTGCATTTCAGCTTTGGAGGTCCTTGTTGCTTGGGCAGGTTACAGTTAAGGGCCTCCGCATATGTGGGTTTAATGTTGCTATGTGTAGGTGTTGGTGTGGGTTTAGAAGGGCTATGTGTTGCTTGAGGTGCAGTGCAGGTGTTAACCTTCTCCTCTTGACTATCTAGCACAGTCTTGGGTGGAGAGAACTTTGCTTCCAGTTTGACTATGTATGTGCATCTCTCACAGGTTGTCGTGTTGGGTAGTTGGAGGAGAGGGTTGTCTGTGTACATGAGGCAATTACTGCATTATGCCAGTATGCCCAGATTCACCCAGTGGACAGGAGAAATCACTGGAAGCTGACCCTTGGACATGCCTGGTTTGGTGCTTTTTTTGTAAAGTACATGAGCTGTTTTCCCTTGCCTTAGTAAGGTACTTTGCAGTTATAGGCTGTTTAGTGCCTACGATTAATTTCTCCTTATTAACAAGGAGAATTGAGTGCTTGTATCAGTTTAAGACTTCCTAGTGCTTTCCAGCAGGTTTTAAAGCAAGTGCTAGTCACAGGGATGCTTAAAGGTAAGATGAAAAAAATGGTTTATCCTAAACACTGCAGTGTGCACTAGATAAGTTAGATGTGAAAGTAGGTAACTTAAGTTTTACCTGTCTAAAAAGTTAAGTTTTAGTGGAGAGCCACTATTTTTAAAACAGCAAGACAGATTGAAAGAGGGTGGTCACATTTGTATTCTGGTATTATGGAATACAGTAGGATGGCCAATAAATTTAAATAGTTGAAGGGGAGTGATTTCACAAAATGATAATTTTGTGCTTACTCACACAAGCCAGTGAAAGCAGAGAGGAAATGAGATATATAGTCAAATTAACATAAGAGTCAGGCAACTAGAAAGACAGTGGCATTTAAGAATACGATAGCAAGCGGGTGGGTGAGTGGGGAAAAAACTTCTGCCTGACTCACAAAAGACAGAGCTGTGGTCCCTTTTGAAGTTTTAATATGCAGTTAAAAGCAGAATACAAGTAAAACACAAGGTAAAGAAAACAAATCACAGTATTCAAAATATAAAAAGGCAGTAAAGTAATACAAAATCGAACAAATAAAAAGCAAACTAACCTTTTCTTCACAGCAAAGTGTAGCAGTGTCTGGTGAGCTTTTCTGGTGCTTTTCCTTGTAGGTACTGAAAGGGAATGGCAATAAAAGCAATAGCAAAATGTCCTCAGATGCATTTAAAGCATTGCTTCCTACATACCTGTCAGGAAAGCAGAGCTTTTGTGTATTTTATAATCATATTCTTGTATTTACAGGAGACTTCCCTGTACTCCTGAAATGAGGATACTTGTCAGTGTTTTTAGTCTTAATTTCTGAAATCCTGGTTTGACATACTTAAAACTAAAGCACCAAGATGACACCTACAAGCTGACATGATTTGTCTAGTGAAATGATCAGCATGAGTTGCACAAAGCTGTAGTTATTGAGTAGCCCTTGCAAAACTTATATTTTTCATATTTGATGATAATGTGAAATGTAATGTTGATACTGTCACGTTGGAGGTGGTGTACGCAAGCAGTAGGTGTTAGTAAACAATGACATTAAAACATGGGGATGATGTGAAGATATGCTGAGATATGAATGCTTTTGGTAATGCAGTTATGACTATTATCTACAGTATTTATTTTTTTTACTGACGTTTGAGTACTGTGAAAGTCCCAATGGGTAGGTGCCCATTTTCAGCAGAGGCCCAGGGAGAAAATCTACAAACTATTACAAAAACACTTAGAACAATAATTTTACAATCATTAAATATAATACAAAAACATCTATAGTTTAAATAATTATGCCAAATTAAACATAATGTGAAAAAATTGGATAAGTATAAGTACAACTTATATGACAATGACTTAATATTTACTGAGATTTTAGCCAGTTTTTAGTGAAATTAAAGGTAAGTTAGATAATACAAACATGAATTGCAATATGAAATGAAAGAAAAAAACAGGGTTATGGCATATTTAGAAAGAGAGTCAGGGGAGATAAACTGATTAAAGTAAGGGAGTGAGTGAAGAAGGGAGAGTAAGGACGTGTAAGGTATGAATAGGTACTTGTTCACATTTAGGGATACAGTTTAGCCTGGGGTTGAGAAAGAACAGAGACAGATTTTGGCTAGAAAGTCTTTCAGAATGGCTTTAAAGAGCAATAACTGGAGGGAAAGTATTGACCCGACGGATACAAGTAAGAAGTTCTAGGCCTTAGCAATATGGTATGAGTACTGACCATGCCCAGCAGATTTGATAGATTTATGGACAGAGAGGAGTTTTTGGTCATTGGATTGTAATGACTGACTGGGAACATAGTTGTGTAGAATGTTATTTAGTGCGGGACAAGTAGATGGATGCTGGATAATTTTACAGGTGATAAGAAGCTGTGTATATGTTAGATGATGGGGTAGTTCTAACCAATTTATTTATTTTTTAGTAGTAAGTGCTGAAAGAGGTATAACTGCAAATGTATCCACTTTATTATAGCATTGTTCAAGTTTAGATTTTTGGGGTGCCTGGAGGTTAGTAAGGATGGGAGTGCCATAATGTAGTTAGGGGAAGAGGTAAGTAGTGGCAAGTATAGTTTTACTTATACTGGTGAGAAAGTTTTTGACAGTGTAAAGCATCCCTAGTTTATGGTGAATTTTTTTGCATGCAAATTTGTATGCACAGTTCACATTTAAGATTATCATCCACTACCATCTCTACAAATTTGATATGAGAAGTGAATTCAATGGTTGTATTAAGAGAGATGATTTTAAAATTTGTGTTTTCATAAGAGAGGGATTTGGGGGGAAATTTTTTATTTATTTTTTTTTTTAGATTACATATGAGTTGTGAGTTACAAAGCAATGTGGTGTGGCTGTTAAAAGCTTTCTGAGGTAGTTTTTGGAGATGTGCCAGATTGTCAGATGTGCATATGAGTGTAGTCATCTGTGGATTGCATTAGGGAGGTCTTTTGTGTTGCTGCACAGAGGGTGTTGTTAAAGAGGAGGGGACCTATGATAGAGCCTTGTGATACACCTATCATCACTGGGAAGTATGGATAGAGGGTAGAGTTCATAGGTTGATAGGTGTTTATTAGGCTAACTACTACAAGGGCCTTTTTAAGCCTAGGTAGGCATCCCAAATCACTGACAAGTTCTGATACCCTTGATAAGTGGAAGCAGTGGCTTGGGAGATGAAACATTTACAAGCTAGTGCCTGGGAGATGAACCATTTACAGGTTGCCTGTGCCTATGAGAGACATACGTGCCAAACCAAGGATGATTTTCCTGTTCCCCATTCAATTGTTCAGGTTGCACTTGAATTGGGTTGGGGAGGAACTCTGCTTCAGAGACAGGGTAATCTCTGGGATTCATACCTGGCTCTCCAGCAGGTCCTATTAATATCACAGGCAATGTTTAAGTCTTTAGAATGGGGTAATTATGGTGCTGTTTGTTTTGTGGACATGCAGGAGGTCCATCACAGTGGGGTCTGACAATGTCCTGTATGCCAGGCATAGATCTCCCCTAAAATGCCTGTAGGGGACGGAATAAAGGGATAGGGCCTTGAGGTAGTCTGTATAGGACATTTTACTTATGCCCTGTATTCTTTTAGTGAGGAACCTCTGTGGACATTCCAATTGCTGGATATGCCTGGTTAGGTACATACCAAAGGGGCTCATTGATAGGTCTAATGAATGCTGAATACAGTAGAACAATGACTTCTGACTTAGATGCCATACATTTGATTACAGGTTGTGCAACATGGAATGATTTCCTCACTACTGTAAACACATGCTGGTCAAAAGCTAGATTACTATCTATGTGTGTCTCTAAGTCCCTGACTACTAGGTGTTATTTTACTAACTGATACCTATTGCACAAGTGGCTTTTGAACCACAGAAGTGTGGGCTGAGATAGAACTAGTAAGGACATTTAAAGTAAAAGTTTGCTGTGACAAACTGTGTTGAAGGCTTTTGACAAATCTAGAAGGAAGAGACCAATTTGCCATTATCTGTTACTGTTAGGAAGGGATCTGAGTATAAATGGAGGTAATGCAACTCAGTATGGGAGTGAGAAAGCTTTTTGGGAATGATGCTAAACATTACATGGAAGTTGGGAAATAGGTAAATACAAACAGGAATGTATATATGATAGGAAGGTTGTCTGGGGTGGGTTAAGGAATGGGTGTCACAGGGGAAATGTGTATGTGGAAAGTATAGTGGTAAATTAAGATGGAGTGGGTATGTATTGGGGGTAAGAGAGCAAAGAAAAACTAAGCATTGTGAGCTTCTCACCTTCAGGTCAATTATTACAGAGAACAATTAGTTTATATTCTATGCAAAACAATTAACAAAAAGGAACAATGTAGAACAGGATTTCTTTCATTTACTGAATGCAGAAATCAGTAGGCGAAGGAGGCTAAGTAAATGGCATATACAGTGCAATCTATCAGTCCAGAGAAGGGACAGTGACCAACTTAGTAAGTGATATTTATTGTGCAAGGACTACTCCTTTGGGGGGAATAATGCAACCACTTTCCAGAGCAGGGCAGGCACGTATGGCTAGTTAAAGTTAATATGCAGCAAGGCTTTTCATGTTAAACTCATTTACATTGCATGATGACAATGTTTTCAGTGAAAACTGTCTGCAGTTGGGCCTTGTGGTAGAGCTCCTGCTGTATTGAGGGCAGGATTGAGTGTAATAACCATGGGCACTGAAAGGAAAGAAAAGGGAAAAAGTATACTAAACTGTAATATTATACTGAGGTAATGAGTTAGTACATATTCCTAGAGATGAAGAAAGGACATAGTGAGTTATGAGCAAGAGAGTATGGGTTATTGTTAGACCAGAGAGATGGTAAGAAAGTTTATGAATGTAAGGACAAAACTGGTTTAGTAGGAGGTATACTGCTAGAGAATCACAGTAATACAGTGTATATAGCTGTATATAACAAATTATCATAACATAGCACTACACTGATAAGCACAATATAAAACCATCACTTTGTAAACATTCGTTGGATTAACCAGTACATCAAAAGAGTGTTATATATAACAAATCACCAGCAACTGACATTATATACATACTTGGTAAAGGGCACAGGTTCAACATACATACAGCTTACATGACTTCAAGTGAAATACAATACAACACACTACCAAGGGCTTTTCGTTGTTCTACATAGGATCATAGGAAGTTACTAGGCTAATGGCCCTAGAGCCTTTACAAGACTAGCCAAGTTCTGCCATTGTTTTAATGATCAGCACCTATTGCCCCTGTCCAAAGAGACATGGCGAATTTATGGTTACCCATCCAATCAACCGGATTGTGCTTGAAGAGGTCCAAAAAGAAGCTCTGCTTGACATGAACTGGGAGTCTGTTCCACAGGTGCAGTAACCTCAGGGAGACAAACCTGTCCCTCCAGCAGGTTCTATTAATGTCACATTCCAGATTAAGATCTTTAGCATGAGTAACTCATGAGCCAATGGACTTGTGGATGTGCAGTGTTTCCAATAAAGCAGACTCAGAGATTGTCTTATATGCAAGGCAGATATTGCCTCTGAATAGTCTGTATGAAGTGGAGTAAAGTGACAGTGATTTCAGATGATCCACATAGGACAGATGCTGAATACCTTGAATTCTCCTGGTGATGAACTTCTCTGGTCTCTTCAATTGCTGCAGGTGTCTGGAAAGGTGCATACCAAAAGAGGCTTTGTCCTCAGTTATTGGCCTGATGAGGGAAGAGTACAGGGAGGTTATAACTTATTTTTTTTCTGGAGGCAATGCCCTTACTTATGAGATGAGCAGTGTAGAATAACCTTCTGGTCACTGTGGAAGGGTCCACTTCAGAATTTCAAAGTCTAAAACTTTGAATCTCATATGATCAAAGATCATATGTTCGAAGTTTTAAAACTTCGAAATCCTGAACGGAGTTCGGCATACAGCGCGGACTGGGAGATTTCCCTTGTCCTCGCTGTAGTGTGATCTCAGAGTTGGTATATTTAAGTTGCGGGGGTGTGGGGGGTGCAGGGTGGCTTGACCCCTGCATACACTTGTTTTTAATGTGTTTAGTGGTGTTTTGGGGGAGGATTCACAATTTCACGATTCCAAGATCTCGAGATTCTAAACTCCATGTTCTGAAACTCGAGATTTTGGGATTTCAAAATTTAGAAGTGAACCCCTGTGGAGACATGGTAATCAAAGGTAAGGTTGCTGTCAACCTGTGCCCAGGTCTTTCACCACTGAGGGTGTGCTTAGGGTGTTTCTGTTGATGTGGTAGTTAGCAGGAACATCGCTCTTACCAAAAGGGATGATAATACATTTTGTCTGCATTGAGTTTAAGGCTGTGACTTTGACTCTGATAATTTGCATGTGTAAGAGCCTCTTGTAGGATGTTGACATCATTTGGGAGTCAACAGTAAACTTTGTCAGCCACAGACCTTTAGCTTTTGCTTATACTTTGGAGAAATAGATTCTAAACAGTAGAGGTCCCAGGACTGATCCCTTTGGAACATCACTGCTTATGGGTCTGCTGTTGGAGGTGGATTCCCCTATTTTGACTGTATGGGTTCTATTGGTAAGCCAGTTAGCAACCCACCTAATGATATAAGGGTTGATACCTAGCTGGGTGAGTTTGTCAATAATGCCTGAGTGGAGAATAGTGTCACAAGCCTTGGCCAAGTTCAGGTAGGCTGTATGCACATTTTTCCTCTTGTCCAGGGCTATGGTGACTGTCTCAAAGAACTCTAACAGGTTTAACAGGCATGATATCCCTTTAAGAAATCCAAACTGATTAGGATCAAGTGTTTAGAGATTACCTATATCTTTGTTGATAAGGTCCATGATGATTCACTCCATGGCCTTGCAGATAAGGCTTGTCAGGCTAATAGTCTATAGTTCCCAGGGTGAGTGGAAGCACCATCCTTGTGCAAGGGAATAACAGTTGCCATTTTCCATTCAGCCTTGACAAAGTCGGTATTTAGACTATGATTGAAAGAGTACTCAATGGTGTTGCTAATTCTTGTTGGAGCCCCTGTGAGTTGCAGCCTGGGATGTTATCAGGTCCCATAGATGCTGCGGTTTTGGCCTTAGAGAGAGCATTTATAACCTGCTCTCTAGAGATACAAGGAGGGGGACAGGTGGAAGGAATATCATTGGGTATGTGTGGTGGGGACAGGGGAATGAAGTTTTCACAGAACCTGTCAGCTAACAGGTTTATAATGTCCATAGGTGCAGTGTATGTGGTATCATTAACTATCAGTTTGACACAAATCTGGGTATTACCTTTTAGGCTATGGATATAACTAAAGAACACCTTATGGTTGTCTTTACTTGAGGATGCTAATTTTGATTTGTAGCTTGCTTTAGAGAACTTCACAAGAAGTCTTATTTGCTTGTTTAAGCTAAGAAGGGACTGTTTCCAGTTTATGGCACACCCCCTCTTACTTTTGGACAACAAGTTCTTCCTCTTATTGTAGAGCCTGTTAATAGCAGTTGTCCACCAGGCAGGTTTGCTCTTCCTTGAAGAGCTTATTTTGGTCTTATCAGGTACGGCTGCATCAATGCAGTTATACAAGTGTTTGCAAAAAGCATTGGTGTGGGACTTGGCTTAGTTGTCAGTTACATCTGAGGGTGTGGTGTAGTGAAGCTATTTATACTATCCTTTAGAAGGATATAATCTGCTTTGGAAATTTTTTTTAGTTTAGTTGCTACGGGGGGTGGGGGTAACGGTGTGATAGTTACTTCGAATGAGACTGATTTGTGGTCAGATATGACAAAGGAAGACCTCACAGTGGGGGTGCTACAGCGCTACCTCATATTGGTAAGCACCAGATCCAAGATGTTGGCTCCCCTAGTTGGAATGTCCATTAGCTGTTCCAGGGCATTGGAGTTAATGAACTTGAGGAACATTTGGGCAAGTGAGTTTGTGAACAAGTAATTTACTCAGTCACTGAATGGATAATTAAAATCACCCAGAACCATGGTGTTTGGATGTATCTTGATGGATTTCAGTAGATCCAAGTGGGCAGAGTGCGTGTCTTGATTCATGGAGTGGATCCTGGAGCTGACAATGACTTGAATACGTGTTCTACCAATGGTTAGTTGCACCTGAAATTTCTCCAGGGAATCATACTATTTAACCAATCTGGAGATGTATTTATTTTAATGAATATTGATACACCACCTTTTTTTAGTTTTCACACCTTTTGTTCATGGTCTGAATGTGTGGTAGGAGGTGTAACCCAGTGCACTACCTTGAACCAGGTATCCATGACTGCACAGAGGTCAGCGTCTTCCAAGGTGAGGACTGCTTCCTGTGAGTGCAGTTTTATGCTAAGACTCCTAGCATTTAGCAGCATGATCTTGAGGTTGTTTTTTGATGACATTTTTATGTCAGGGATTTTGTCCTTGTAACATTCCCTAAAAAAAGTCACTATGGGGGTGGCAAGAGCCTTTGCCAGTAGTCAAAATCCCAGGGGTGACAGATGAAGACCATCTTTGGAAAAGCATCAAGGTCTATCAATAATGTCTGCCAGGCTGACAGAAACTGGATCCCTTAGAAAGACACCAGAAAGTAAACCTATTATTGAAGTCAGTGATTTTCTGTTCATATTGTGGTATCATCCTAGGTGAGGGTAATATGCTGCTCAAGGCTAGGGACATACCTGCCTGTGATACATAATCAGAGAGCTCAATCATGTCACTCCTCATGTAGTCTAGGGAGGTACATCTCAAGTTGTTCACACCAACATGTACTATGACCGAATTATAATGGTGCTTGTTACTGAGAGACTTGAGTGCCTGTGAGATCTGAGAAATCCTGACACCAGAAAGACAGCTGACTGTGACTTTCTCCTTGTTCAGCCTGGTGAGGGGGGACATCTGTGTGTCTCAGTATAGAGTCTCCTATGACTAAGATATTTGGAGCGGATATGCATTGTCTTATGGGCTTTTATATGATATGGGCCTTTCTAAACATACTAGAAAATATTAAGATACAGCCAAACACCCTAATACTGAGTGATTTCAACTACCCTGCCATTAACTGGGAAAACTACTCGTGTACCAACACCTTTGCCCAACGTTTCTTGGAATTCATAAATTCCAATGCCCTGGATCAACTAATCCATAGTCCCACCAGGGGCTCCAATATCTCAGACCTGGTCATAATCAACATGGGAAATTGATGCTCCACACCTATGGTCACCCCCTCGTTGGTCAGGTCTGACCATAAGCTAATCACCCTTGACATCCACATCTCTCCCCCACTCACCAGTAAGGAAACCTCTGTAAAAAACTTCTCCAAAGCCAACTTCATGCTACTCAAGTCAGAAGTGACAAACCTCATGACAGCCGTGCATACGGGAACTGAAAGTTCGACTGCTGAATCCTACACTAAGGCACTGTATGAGCACATCCACTCATGTATGAATCGTGCCATCCCAAATAGAACCAAGACGCTCTCCTCTAAAAAAAAGTAAGCCAATATGGTGGTCTCCTTCCATAAACAAACTTTACAACAAAAGGGAGAAACTGTTGCAGAAAAGAGGAAAATCCCAGGATGCAAAAAACTCCCTTACCAGCCTCAGTAAGAAGGTGAGATCCCTTATAAAATCCTCCAAAGCTAGTTACAAAAATAAAATTGCCAAAGATTCCAAAGACAACCACAAGACATTCTATAGCTATGTCAAGAATCTAAATGGCAATGCTCAGATCTGCTCTGAGCTGCCACAGAATGGCATTAAATATACTGATCCCAAGGATATTGCCAATATCTTGGCAGATTGATTAAATGCCATCTTCACCCCCCTCTCACCCACTAAAGGGCCCATCTCAATACTGAAAGATTGCCAAATTCTAGTAATAACCGCCACACAAGTAAAAACCACACTTACCACACACCACACATTTATCCCACTTCAGAAGGGGGATCCACCTTGGATTCTGGGAACTACCACCCCATCAGTTTGATGAGCCTGATCTGCAAGGCCAGAGAACGTATTATCATGGAACTTATAAACAAAGACATTGGCAACCTTCAAACACTGGACCTCACCCAGTTTGGGTTTGTGAAGGGCCAATCTTGTATCCTGAACCTGACTAACTTCTTTGAGTCAGTCTCCAGAGCTGTAGACGTTGGTAAGGTTGTCCACACAGTCTATCTGGACCTCACCAAAGCCTTTGACACCATCCCCCACTCTGGAATCATAGATAAACTTACTAAGCTGGGAATTAATCCCTACATCACTTGATGGGTTGCCAACTGGCTTACTGACAGAACCCACAATGTAAAAGTAGCCAACTCCAAATCCAGCTCCAGACAAGTGACAAGTGGAGTACCTCAGGGTTCAGTCCGGGGACCACTCTTGTTTGGCATCTGCTTCTCTGAAGTACAGGCCAACACTAAGGGACTCTGGCTAACAAAGTTCACAAATGACTGCAAACTGGGAGCCATAACTGAACCCCCAAATTATGTGGATATTCTACAAAAAGGCCTTACAGAAATGAAATGTATAGTTATCCCCTTTGGGAAAAACATGTACCCGTGAATTACCACATAGGTGGCAGTACAGTAAACACCGAAAGTGTGATAAGAGACTTAGGGACACAGTTGGACAGTGGTCCCACCTTCGATAACCACATCGCCACAACAGTCAGGAAATCCTTCTACATGGCACACCTCATCACTAAGGGCTTTTCAGCCAGAAAAAAGGAGATCATTGTCCTACTGTACTCACCCCTCCCTAGACCCATTATAGAATACAACATCACGTTTGGTATGTACCTCTCAAGACATCTGCAACAACTGGAAAGGCCACAGAAATACCTCACTAAAAGAATCACAGGCCTGAAGCAGATGCCCTATGCTGACTGTCTAAGAAAACTCCAACTATATTCTGTTGCATATTGTCTATTCAGAGGCAATCTCTGCTTAACATACAAATTTAATTTAAAGTATTTTTTTTATTGTATCTGCTTTATTTTCTGAAAAAAAAAAAAAAAAAAATATATATATATATATATATATATATATATATATATATATATATATATATATATATACTTGTTTTCCCACCTTTCTAAGCTAGTATAGTCCAGTTTTCAGGTTAGTGCAGAATTCAGGGCTGTGTTACAAGTTTCTGTGTTTGCCCATACCTTACTTGGATAGAAGGAAGTTTCACTGTTCACTGTGAGAGATGGAGCTTCGAGCAGCCTATCTGTCTCTGGAGGAGTGGTTTCAACCCAGAAATTAGTAGTTTATTGGCCATTTTGGGCTAATTTCTATCTCTTTCATTTCCCTGCTATAAAACCTGCATTTGCGCGGTTTTGCATGCTGGGCAGCACCGGTTAGCTAGGGTATAACTATTCCCAGCTCCCAAAGTCTACTCTTCAATTTTTCCCTTGGAACTAGACAAACTTTCAACTTGAGCACTCAAACCATTCACGTCTCATCCAGGCACTTGCTCAAAACTCATAGCAAGCACTAATAAACCTTAGCACTAAACCCCTCTATACTGTAGAGAAGGACAAGGCTCTCAATTCGACCTTACCAGCCAATCAGTAAAACAGTTCACTGTACCTATCCAGGCATGTCCAAAGGGCAGTTTCAGGTGTACTCTGTGGTCCAGCTGGTGAATCTGGGCATTTTGAGGCAATGTTACCATTGCCTAAGGTACACAGACAACCCTCTCCTCCTTCCACTAAACACTAATACATGCAAGAGATGCAATTATACAGCCAAACTGGAGGCTAAGCTCTCTCAACCCAAGACTGGACCAGGCAGTCAAGACGAGAAGGGAATTACTTGCATCACACCACCAGTCTCACATAGACCTATGAAACCAGCACCGACAAAAAACACACAAATATACACAAAAACATACTCGGAGGCTCTAAATAAAAATCTGCAAAAGCAACAGAAACCTTCAAAGCAGACATCCAAGCAACCTCCACCCCCCAACACAAACCATGAAACACATACTTCACAAAACCAGTGTGCCCTTAAGGCAAAATAACATACCCAACACACTGGTAATAGGTGACTGTATAGTCAGGCACACTGACGTCCCACTCAATAGGCTGGACAAGGAGAAGGTTACTATTAGCTGCCTGTCGGGTGCCAGGATGCACCACATAACACAAGCACTCAGGTCACTCCAGAACAAGTAAAAATATTACTCTGTCATTGTCGATGTTGGTGTGAATGACCTGAGCCATATCTCCCTGGACTACATGAAAAGAGATATGGAGGAGTTCTCTGATCATTTAGCCCATGCCAGTATGACCCTGATCCTGAGTAGCATCCTGCCTTCACCAAGAATGATACCACGGTATAGAGAAAAAAATATCAATTTCAACAATTGGCTAAGCTTCTGGTGTCAATCAAAGGGGATCCAGTGTCTGTTAGCCTGGGATGACATGCTCGACAAGCCATGCTGCTTCGCTAGAGATGGCTTACACCTGTCACCCATAGGCTTTTGAATACTGGCCAAGGCTCCTGCCACCCCCATAGTGCCTTTTTTAGGCAAGGCTCAAAGGACAAACCCACCTCCGTAAATAGTACAAGTAACAAAAAACTGAGGGTAATGTTACTCAGTGCCAGAAGTCTAAACCTCAAAATGCACGCACTCAAGGCACTCCTCAGTATAGAGAAAATCAATATATGCGCAGTAACAGGAACCTGGTTTAAGGCTCCAGAGAGCACCCTAGCAGTACCAGGCTACAACTCATACCATACATTTTGGCCACAAAACCCGGACCAAAATACAAAAGGTGGGGGAGTATCCATATTCATCAAGGATACCCACAACTCCAGGTTAGTGGCACAGCATGACACTTCAGAGATCATCCACGTGCAACTAGCAATGGGCAAAACTGCTATTCAAATTATAGTTTGCTACAGATCCCCCACCATGTCTCAGGACCCCCACTCCGCATTCCTGGAAACACTGGAAAACATAAAGGTCCTACCAAACACCCTGATATTGGGTGATTATAATTATAAAAACATTAACTGGGAGAACTACTCAAGTACAAACTCCCTTGCCCTACATTTCCTAGAATTTATAAACTCAAATGCCTTGAATCAACTGTTCAACACCCCCACCAGAGGTGACAACATATTGGACCTGGTCATCACCAACATGGGCGAATGATGTTCCACACTGGACGTCAACCCCTCGTTGGTTAGATCTGACCATAAACTAATCACTCTGGATATCCACAATCCGCCACCACCCCTGGTCAAAGAAACCACTGTGAAAAACTTTTCAAAAGTAAACTTCACATTACTTAAGACTGAGGTGAGAAGTTTCAAAGTCCAAACCCAAATGAACTCCGCACATAAGGCAGGTGCAACTGGCCAAAAAGCAAACTCTAAATCCAAAAATGAAGGCAAAATTGCCGAAACCTGTTTGATTCACTACAATTTTTGTAATAAACTTAGGTATCACTCTTGGTGCAAGTTTCAAAGCCCCCATGCTAAAGGATAACGCTGTCCAAGCTTCAAAATCCTTTACTAATGCACTCTACGGGCACCTACAAGAATGCATGGATCATGCTATCCCAAACAATACCAAGACTCACTCCTCCAAGAAAAGGAAACCAGTCTGGTGGACCCCTGCCATAAACAAGCTATGCAATAGAAGGAGGAAACTAGTACAGAAAAGAGTAAAATCCCAAGAAAGGAAGACATCCGTGATTAGTATCAGCAAGAAACTGCGTTCCCTCATAAAATCATCCAAGGCTAGCTTTGAAAGAAAAATTGCCATGGACTCCAAAGATAACCACAAAGCATTCTTTAGCTATGTCAAGAATCTAAGTGGCAATTCTCAGATCTGTTCGGAGTTAGTGCAGAATGGCACAAAATACACTGAACCGACTAATTAAGCCAACATCCTGGCAGACAGGTTCAGTGCAAACTTCACTCCCCTCTCACCCCCAAAAGGGCCCATAACTATAACAGAAGAATGTAGTGCCCCTGAAATCACAGACACTCAGGTTAAAACAGCCCTCTCCAAAGCCAAAAACACAGCATCAATGGGACCGGATGGTGTTCCAAGCTGTGACCTACATGAGCTCAAAGATGAACTAATCCCTCACCTAAACATACTGTTTAAACTCAGCCTGTCCACAGGCTATGTGTCCACAGTGTGGCGCACAGCAATGGTTATTCCACTCCACAAAGGTGGAGCCACAATGGACCCTGGGAACTATTGCCCTATACGCCTGACTAGCTTGGTCTGCAAAGCTATGGAGCACATCATCATGGATCTCATTAACAGAGACATTGAGAGCCTCCAAACACTGGACCCTACACAGTTCAGTTTTGTTAAGGGCAGATCATGCCTCCTAAACCTGGTGGACTTCTTTGAGACAGTTACCAAGGCTATAGACAAGGGAAAGGTGGTCCACACAGCCTTCCTAGACCTCTCAAAGGCCTTTGACACCATTCCCCACTCAGGTATTATAGACAAGCTCACCAGTCTGAACATAAACCCCTACGTCACGAGATGGGTTGCCAAATGGCTCACGGACAGAACCCACATGTCCACATGGTAAGAGTTGCGGGAGCTAGGTCTGACTCTAAACTGGTTACAAGTGGCATTCCCCTGGGCTCAGTTCTAGCACCCCTCCTGTTCGGCATATACTTCTCAGAGGTACCGGCAAGCACAGGAGGACTATGGCTGACCAGGTTCGTAGACGACTGCAAACTAGGGGCATATAATTGACTCTCCGGCTGACATGTCTCACTGAGACAGATACCTGGTGTCAACACCATGGCCTCAAGCTAAATGCCAAAAAGTGCATAGTCATCCCCTTTGGAAAAAACAAAGTACCCACAAACTATCACATAGGTGCAAGCCCCCTAAATATGGAAGATGTAATAAGGGATCTGGGGACCCAAGTAGATAGTAACCTCTCCTTTGATAATCACATTGCCAAAGTGGTTAGAAAATCCTTCTATGTGGCCCACATAATCACAAAAGGGTTTGCATCCAGATCGAAAGAGGTCATTGGGCCCCTCTACGCATCACTCACAAGCCCCATCATAGAGTACAATGCCCCATTTGGCATGTACCTTACAAGACACCTGCAACAACTGGAAAGACCACAGAAGTACCTCACCAAGAGGATCACTGGCCTCAAGCAGTTGCCCTATGCAGCTCGACTGAAGAAACTCCAGCTGTACTCGGTTGCATGCTGCCTACTCAGAGGTGATCTCTGCCTGACATACAAGGCCATGTCTAATCCAGAATTGATGGACATGCTCCACCTAAAGAAAACCATATCCCCTTGAGCCACATGCTCCAGAGATCTAAACCTCACCACAACAATAAATAGGACATGCTGGAGGGATAGATTCCTGTCCCAGAGACTTCCCATGCTCTGGAACAAAATTCCAGTCTACATTAGGCAGAGCTCCTCACTAACCCACTTCAAGAGAAACCTTGACAAGTGGATGGGAAACAGAAAGTTTACCCCAGGGATCACTTTAATAGCTCTGCTGGACAGAAGCACAGAGAACTAATCTAAGGGGGCGGCAAAAGCCAACACATTCCAGCTAGGCTTATAAATGCCTTTGGGCAGATAGCCTAGTACCTACTTATGAACCTATGAACCTATGAACAAGGCTATGTCAAACCCAGAGCTGTTGGACATGCTACACTTAATGAAATCCCAATCCCTCAGAGCAGCACGCTCCAGGGATCTAAACCTTGTCATCACAATGAATTAAACATGCTGGAGGGATAGGTTCCTGACCCAGAGACTCCCCAGGCTCTGGAATAGACTGCCAATACATGTCAAGCAGAACGCCTCTTTGGCCGTCTTCAAAAGGAATCTTGATGATTGGATGGGAGATAGGAAATTCACCCTGGGGATCACTTCAGTTGCCCTGCTAGACAGGGGTCCAGGGAAGTAAATGTTGCAGGAAGAAATAGCCAGGGAATTGTTATAGTTAGGCTTGTATAGGCCCTAAGGCTGATAGCATAGTACCAACCTATGAACCTATGAACCTATGATAGTAAGACACTTGTGCATGTATGATTATGTGTATTGTGTGTTTTGGGTGTTATGCTTGGTTTAGTATGTATGTGTTTTGGAGGTCTCTGGTGTTTAGTTAGATTTTTGTGAGTACCTCCACATATGGTGGTTTATGTATATGCTGTGTATCATGAGTAGGAGTTGTGGCAGGTGCCTGGGAAAACAACCTGCTCTGTATTTACTATCTATTGTGCAAGACAGTTGTGATTCTAGATTCATAATGTAGGTGTATCTCTCACAAATGGTACAGGAATGATTTAGAAGTTGGGGATTGTCAGTGCACATGAGGCATTTGTTACACTGCCTCAGTAGACCCATGTCAACCAGGCTAGTAGGAGAAAATGAAGGAAACTGACAGTTCATTGTCCTAGGAATAGTCTTGGTCTGGCTATAACAGTTAGAGGGAATACAGTAGGGATAAGTATTAGTAGGTTTAGATGCAAAGAGCTCTGGTTTAGGTAATGTTTGATTTGCAAGGCTAGAGACCAGGCGTCTGTAACCAGCAATCCCTTTGTGCAGTAGCGAGCAGTGTGCAAACAAGTTCAAACAAGCACAAACTGGTTCAAACAGAGGCTTATTAAAGCAGAAAAACAGGAAGCAGCCAGAGTTCAAATTATCCAATCAAACCCCTCTAAACAGAGCTTTGCAACAGTAACTCTAGCTATATCAGTCCAAACTGTACCTTTCTCTCATAAGGGCACAGGAGAGTCTCTCCAGACAAAAGATTAACTGCTTTACAAGCTCCAAAGGTCATAAACAGTACTAGAATCAGTAAACACCTGAATCTAGTCTATGCTATTGTTTTAAAGTGTAGCAAACAAGTAAAATGAACAAAATAAGCAGATGAACAGTAAGAGGAATTCAACTTGCAATATAAAAATGCAGTAAAATACAGTTGCACAGTTTAAACAAGCAGATATGCAGCAAATATGGTTTTAGTTAATAGAAAGTGCAGAAAACAGTTGAAAATAAGAATTTATCTTTTGTAGTCTCTCAACAGGTATTTGGAAAACAGTAGAGCAAGGGCAGAAGGCCTAACTCATTGCAGCTTTGATCAAACAAGCACAAACCAGTTCAAACAGAGGTTTATTAAAGCAGAAAAACTGGAAACAGCCAAAGTTCAAATTATCCAATCAAAACACCATAAACAGAGCCCTGCAACAGTACCTCTAATTAGATTAGTCCAAACTATACCTCCCTCCAATGATGTCATGGAGGGGGGGTCTCCAGACAAACGATTAACTGTTTTACAAGCTCCAAAGGTCACAAACAGTATTTGATTCAGCATAAAACTGAACCTAGTCTATGCTAGTGTTTTTCAAGTTCAGCAAACAAGTAGAATGAACAAAATAAGCAGATGAACAGTAATTACAGTTGTAAGACAAATTCAATTAGCAGACAATCTAAAAATGCAGTAAAATGCAGTTGCAGTTTAAACAAATAGATATACAGCAAATATTGTTTTAGTTAATCAGAAAGTACAGAAAACAGTTGAAAATAAGCATTTATCTTTTGTAGTCTCTCAGCAGATAGAAAACAATAGAGCAAGGGCAGAAGGTCTAACTCACTGCAGCTTTGAGCAAACAAGCACAAACAATTTTAAACAGAGACTTATTAAAGCAGGAAAGACAGGAAACAGCCAAAGTTAAAAACATCCAATCAAAATGCCCCAAACAGAGCCCTGCATCAGTAATTGTAGCTAGATCAGTGCAAGCTGTATCTTCCTCCAAAGAGGGCATGGGGGTCTCTCCAGACAAAAGATTAACTGTTTTACAAACCTGAACCTAGTCTATGCTAGTATTTTTCAAGTGCAGCAAACAAGTAAAATAAGCAAAACAAGCAGAGTCTTAGAACAAATATCAATATACAACACATGACACATACCTGTGCTGTATAGGAAGAATGTGACTGAGTGAAAGTGGAGACCAAAGTGAGGGGAGACAGTGACCTTGCCACCCTTAGGTCAGTTATTATAGACAGTAATTGGTTTATAGCCAGTACAAAGCAAAGAACCAGAAGGCACAATGTAGAGCAGGTTTTCTTTCATTTAATGAATGCAGAAATCAGGAGGCTAGGAAGGCTAAGTAACTGGCATATACCATGTATTCTATTGGTCAAGAGAAGGGACTATATTTGCATAACTGTATAAAAGCTATGTGACCTGCCGGTGAACCAATGGTGCTATCCGATAATGTTGCCACTGACATTTGTTTTGTAGATTAATATTGTTTGGAAATATTGTCAAAATAAAATAATTAGATGCATAATTTGCAGAGTCTGCAATATCAAAAAACAGAAATATGCAACCCCCCCATCATTCTTCACTGGAAAGCTCTTGAAAAGATGAACACCTCTCTTACTTATATCATTGATGTGTTTTGCACACTTACAGAGCTATAACCTTTGGTTTGACCACAACTCTAGTGCTTTTTTTAGAAAAAATACCATTTTCTTTATTAACTTGTAATACAAAATCCACATCTACAGGCAGACCTTTGATAGTAGAAACAGTGTGCAGCTCATTATCTACAGCAGAGTCGTCATATTTTACATTGCTTGTAACTCAAATCATGTTACAGAAAAAAGTTCTTTTCACGCAAGTAGTCCCCTGGCTTAGAAGACCTCAGGAAGAAAGGAGGTTAATTATCCTACTGCTGCTCAGGACAGGGTGAATTAAAGGAGAACATTACACAAATATCGAGTTTTCCTCATCAGAAATTACTTTTCATTTCCTCTTCCTTATTTGAAACTTAAGAGTGCTGCAATAAAAGGAAACATGTTTAAGCATTACAATTCATAAAACAGATGCCATCAGAATGCCAGCTGGTAACCACGAGAAAACCAGTGGAAATGCAATCATGTATGACTGACAATACTATACCTGTCAGTGCAGGGATCCCTCCTTACTGCTGTTAATGTATAACTGACAGTATTACACTTGGCAGGGCAGGGATTCCCTCTTACTGCTGCTAATGTAAGACTGACAATGCTACACCCGGCAGTGAAGGATCCTCTTTTTGCTGTTAAATTATGACTGACAGTACTACACTTGGCAGTGCAGGAATCCCCCCTTACTGCTATTAATGTATAACTGACAGTACTACACTTGGCAGTACAAGGATCCCCCATGTTGCTGTTAATGCAGGATTCACAGTACTACACCTGGCAGTGCAGGGATCTCCCCTTACTGCTGCTACTGTATGACTGACAGTACTACACTTGACAGTGCAGGGATCCCATCTTACTCCACCTAATTTATAGCTGACAGTATTGCACCTGGCAGTGCAGCGATCCCTCTTACTGCTTCTAATGTATGACTGACAGGACTACACCTATTAGTACAAGGATACCCCTTTACTGCTATTAAGGCATGACTGACAGTACTACGCTTGTCAATGCAGGGATCCCCCTTACTGCTGTAAATGTAGGGCTGACAGCACTACACGTGGCAGTACAGGGATCACCCTTACTGCTGTTTATGTAGGACTAACAATGCTACACCTGACAATGCAGGAATCCCCCCTTACTGCTGTTAAGGTATGATTGAGAGAAGTACACCTGGCAGTGCAGTGATCCTCCTTAATGCTACTAATGTATGAAGGGCTATAGTATATCTATTAGTGCAAGGATCCCCTTATTGCTGCTATTAATGTATGACCGACAGTACTATACCTGGCAGTGCAGGGATCTTCCCTTACTGTTGTTAATGTACGACTGACAGTACTACACCTGGCAGTGCAAGGATCCCCCTTACTATTATTAAGGCATGACTGACAGTACTACGCTTGTCAATGCAGGAATCCCCCCTTACTGCTGTTAATGTATGATTGAGAGAAGTACACCTGCCAGTGCAGTGATCCTTCTTAATGCTACTAATGTACGAAGGGCTATAGTATGTCTGTTAGTGCAAGGATCCCCTTATTGCTGCTATTAATGTATGACCGACAGTACTACACCTGGCAGTGCAGGGATCTTCCCTTACTGTTGTTAATGTACGACTGACAGTACTACACCTGGCAGTGCAAGGATCCCCCTTACTGCTGTTAAGGTATGACTGACAGTACTATACCTGGCAGTGCATTGATCCCGCCTTACTGTTGTTAATGTATGACTGACAATACTACACTTGGCAGTGCAGGGATCCCTTCTTACTGCTGTTAATGTATGAATGACAGTACTACACCTGTCACTGCAGGGATCCCTTGTTACTGCTGTTAATGTATGACTGAGAGTAATGTACTTGGCAGTGCAGGGATCCACTCTTACTGCTCTTAATTTATTACTGACAGTACTTTACCTGACAGTGCAAGGATACCCCCTTACTGCTATTAAGGTGCGACTGACAGTACTTCACCTGGCAGTGCAGGGATCCCCTCTTGCTGCTGTTAATGTATGACTGACAGCACTACACCTGGCAGTGCAGGGATCCCCCTTAGTGCTGTTAATGTATGACTGAGAGTAGTACACCTGGCAGTGCAAGCATCCCCCTTACTGCTGTTAATGTACGACTGACAGTACTACACCTGGCAGTGTAAGGGACCCCCCTTGTTACTACTGCTTATATATGACTGACAGTGCAACACCTGGCAATGCAAGCATCCCCTTTTTACTGTTAATGTATGACTGACAGTACTATACCTGGCATTGCAGGGATCCCACCTTACTGCTATCAATGTACGACTGACAGTAATACAGTTGGCAGTGCAAGGATCCACTCTTTACTGTTAATGTATGACTGACAGTACTATACCTGGCAGTGCAGGGCACCCCCTTACTGCTGATAATGTATGAATGACAGTACTGCACCTGGCAGTGCAGGGATTCCCCGTTACTGCTGTTAATGTATGACTGACAGTGCCATATTTGGCAGTACAGGGATCCCCCCTTACTGTTGTTAATGTATGAATGACAGTACTAAACCTGGCAGTGTAGGGATCCCTCCTTACTGATGTTAATGTATGACTGACAGTAGTACACCTGGCAGTGCAGGGATCCCCCTTACTGATGTTAATGTATGACTGATGGTACTATGCCTGACAGTACAGGGATCCCCCTTACTGGTGTTAATGTAATGGGGGATCACTTCACTGGTCCTGCTGGACAGAGGCACAGGGAACTAATCTAAGGGGGTGGCGAAAGCCAACACATTCTGGCTAGGCTTATAAATGCCTTTGGGCAGATAGCCTAGTTCCTACCTATGAACTTATGAACCTATGTATGAATGACAGTACTACACCTGGCAGTGCAGGGATCCTGCTTGCTGCTGTTAATGTTGGACTGACAGTACTACACTTGGTAGTGCAAGGATCCCCCTTACTGCATCTAATGAATGACTGACAGTACTGCACGTGGCAGTGCAGGGATCCCCCTTACTGCTGTTAATATAGGACTGACAGTACTATAGCTGGCAGTGCAGGGATCCCCCTTACTGGTGTTAACTCTTTCCCTAAAGTGCAGCTGTTTTGTGTGTGTACCTTTAACTCCCAGTGGGTGTGGCTTGAGCCTTTAAAAAAGTTATCACCTTACAGTTCTAAAAAATACTCATTGACAGAATTCAGATATCAGTGCAATTGTGTTTGCCATCATGTATGCTTCAAGATAAAATATTCTGATACCTTGTATGTAGCATGGTTTTGGAATTGTTAATGCAAATATGAAAGAGCAATATTTGATGCGTAGAGGTGCAGTGGGAGGTAACTGCGGAAACTCCTGGAAGCATCACTCGGCTGTATTGAATTAAAGTAAGACTGACAGTACTACACTTGACAATGCAAGGATCCCCCTTACTGCTGCTAATGTATGATGGACAGTACTATACCTGGCAGTGCAGGAATCCCCTTTACTGCCGTTAATGTACTACTGATAGTACTACACTTGGCAATGCAGGGATCCCCCTTACTGCTGTTAATGTAGGACTGACAGTATTACACCTGGTAGTACAGAGATCCCCCTTACAGCTGTTACTGTAGGACTGACAATACTACACCTTGAAGTGCAGGAATCTCCCCTTACTGCTATTACTGTATGACTGACACAACTATACCTGGCAATGCAGGGATCCCTTGTTACTGCTGTTAATGTATTACTGACAGTATTACACCTTGCAGTGCAGGGATCCCCCTTAGTGCTGTTAATGTATGACTGACAGTACTACACATGGCAGTGCAAGTGTCCTCCCGTACTGTTGTTGATGTATGACTGACAGTACTTTACCTGGCAGTGCAGGGATACCCACTTACTGCTGTTAATGTATGAATGACAGTACTGAACCTGACACTGCAGGTATCTCTTGTTACTGCTGTTAATGTAGGGTTGATAGTACTACACCTGGCAATGCAGGGATCTCCCCTTGCTGCTGCTAATGTGTGACTGACAGTACTACATTTGGCCTTGCAGGGATCCCCTCTTACTGCTGTTAATTTATGACTGACAGTACTGCACCTGGCAATGCAGGAATCCCCCTTACTGCTGCTAATTTATGACTGACAGTACTACAACTGTCAGTACAGGGATTCCCCCGTACTGTTGCTAATGAATGACTGACACTGCTACACCTGGCAATGCAGGGATCTCCCCTTGCTGCTGCTAATGTGTGACTGACAGTACTACAGTTGGCCTTGCAGGGATCCCCCCTTACTGTTGTTAATGTATGACTGACAGTACTACACCTGGCAGTGTAGGATTCCCCCTTACTGCTGTTAATTTATGAATTACAGTACTCCACCTGTCTGTGCAGGGATCCCTCCTTACTGCTGTTAAAGCATGACTGACAGTACTATACCTGGCAGTGTAGGGATCCCCCTCACTGCTGTTAATGTATATTACTGACAGTACTACACCTATCAGTGCAGAGATCCCCCCTTACTGATGTTAATGTATGACTGACAGTAGTACACCTGGCAGTACAGGGATCCCCTTACTGCTGTTAATGTATGAATGACAGTACTATGCCTGACAGTGCAGGGATCCTCCTTACTAATTCTAATGTATGACTGACAGTAGTACACCTGGTAGTACAGGGATCCCCCTTACTGATGTTAATGTATGAATGACAGTACTACACCTGGCAGTGTAGGGATCCCCCTTACTGCTGTTAATGTATGAATGACAGTACTATGCCTGACAGTGTGGGGATCCCACTTACTGGTTTTAATGTATGATTGACAGTACTACACCTGACAGTAGAGGGATCCCCTCTTACTGCTCTTAATGTATGAATGGCAGTACTACACCTGGCTGTGCAAGGATCTGCCTTACTGCTGTTAATGTATGAATGACAGTACTATGTCTGACAGTGCAGGGATCCTTCTTACTGGTGTTAATGTATGAATGATAGTACTACACCTAACAGTGGCGGGATCCCCTCTTACTGCTGTTAATGTATGAATAACAGTACTACACCTAACAGTGGAGGGATCCCCTCTTACTGCTGTTAATGTATGAATGACAGTACTATGTCTGACAGTGCAGGGATCCTTCTTACTGGTGTTAATGTATGAATGACAGTACTACACCTAACAGTGGAGGGATCCCCTCTTACTGCTATTAATGTATGAATGAGAGCACTACACCTGACAGTGCAGGGATCTGCCTTGCTGCTGTTAATGTATGACTGACAGTAGTACACTAAGCAGTGCAGGGATCCCCCTTACTGCTGTTAATGTTGGACTGTCAGTACTACACCTGGTAGTGCAAGGATCCCCCTTACTGCTGCTAATGAATGACTGACAGTACTGCACCTGTCATTGCTGAGATCCCCCTTACTGCTGTTAATGTAGGACTGACAGCACTACAGCTGGCAATGCAGGGATCCCCCTTACTGCTGTGTATTTGCCATCATGTATGCTTCAAGATAAAATATTCTGATACCTTGTATGTAGTATGGTTTTGGAGTTGTTAATGCAAATATGAACAAGCTATATGTGATGCCTAGAAGTGCAATGGATGATAACTACAGAAATTCCTGGAGGTATCACTCTGCTGTAATGAGTTAAAGTAAGATCGACAGTACTACACCTGGCAATGCAAGGGTCCCCCCTTACTGCTGCTAATGAATAACTGACAGTGCTACACCTAGCAGTGCAAAGATCCCCTTTTTGCTGTTAATGTATGACTGACAGTAGTATTCCTGACAGTGCAGAGATCCACCTTGCTGCTGTTAAGGTATGGCTGACAGTACTACACCTGATAGTGCAGGGATCCCCATTAGTGCTGTTAATGTATGACTAACAGTACTACACCTGGCAGTGCAAGTATCCCCCCTTACTGTTGTTAATGTATGAATGACAGTATTATACCTGTCACTGCAGGGATCCCTTGTTACTGCTGTTAATGTAGGATTGATAGTACTACACCTGGCAGTGCAGGTATCTCCCCTTGCTGTTGCTAAAGGTATGACTGACAGTACTACACTTGGCTGTGCAGGGATCCCCTCTTACAACTGTTAATTTATGACTGACAGTACTGCACCTGGCAGTGCAGGGATCCCCCTTACTGCTGCTAATTTATGACTGACAGTACTACAACTGTCGGTGCAAGGATACCCCCTTCTGCTATTAAGGTACGACTGACAGTACTACACTTGTCAGTGCAGGGATAGCCCTTACTGCTGTTAATGTATGACTGTCAGTACTACACCTGTCAGTGCAGGAATCTCCCCTACTGCTGTTAATGTATGACTGACAGCACTATACCTGTCAGTGCAGGGATCTCCCCTTATGTTGTTAATGTATGACTGACAGTACTACACTTGGCAGTGGGGGGATCCCCTGTTACTGTTGCTAATGTATGAATGACAGTACTACACCTGGCAGTGCAAGTATCCCCCCTTACTGTTGTTAATGTATGACTGACAGTACTATACCTGGGAGTGCAGGGATCCCCTCTTACTGCTGTTAATGTATGAATGACAGTACTACACCTGTCACTGCAGGGATCCCTTGTTACTACTGTTAATGTAGGATTTATAGTACTACACCTGGCAGTGCAGGGATCTCCCTTTGCTGTTGCTAATGTATGACTGACAGTATTATACTTGGCTGTGCAGGGATCCCCTCTTACTGCTGTTAATTTATGACTGACAGTACTGCACCTGGCAGTGCAGGGATCCCCCTACTGCTGCTAATTTATGACTGACAGTACTACAACTGACAGGGCAAGGATACCCCCTTACTGCTATTAAGGTATGACTGACTTTACTACACTTGTCAGTGCAGGGATCCCCCTTACTGCTGTTAATGTATGTCTGACAGTACTACATCTGTCAGTGAAGCAATCTCCGCTTATTTTGTTACTGTATGACTGGCAGTACTACACTTTGCAGTGGAGAGATCTCCTGTTACTGTTGCTAATGTATGAATGACAGTACTACACCTGGCAGTGCAGGAATCTCCCACTACTGCTGTTAATGAATGACTGACAGCACCACATCTGTCAATGCAGGGATCTCCCCTTATGTTGTTAATGTATGACTGATAGTTCTACACTTGGCAGTGGAGGGATCCCCGGTTACTGTTGCTAATGTATGAATGACAGTACTATACCTGGCAGTGCAGGGATCCTCTCTTGCTGCTGTTAATGTATGACTGACAGCACTGTACCTGGCAGTGCAGGGATTCCCCCTTACTGCTGCTAATGTATGCTGACAGTGCAGGGATCCCCCTTACTGCTGTTAATGTATGACTTACAGTACTGCACCTGGCAGTGCAAGAATCTCCCTTTACTGCTGTAAATGTGTGACCGACAGCACTACACCAGTCAGTGCAGGGATCTCCCCTTATGTTGTTAATGTATGGCTGACAGTACTACACTTGGCAGTGGAGGGATCCCCTGTTACTGTTGCTAATGTATGACTGACAGTACTTCACTTGGCAGTGGAGGGCTCTCCTGTTACTCTTGCTGTATGAATGACAGTATTACATCTAGTAGTGCAGGAATCTCGTCTTACTGCTGTTAATAAGCAACTGACAGTACTACACTTTGCAGTGCAGGGATTCCCCCTCACTACTGTTAATATATGATTGATGGCACTACACCTGGCAGTGCAGGGATCCCCCTTTACTGCTGTTAATGTATGACTGATAGTACTACACCTGGCAGTGCAGGGTTCTCCCCCTTAATGCTGCATCACTCTGCAGATATAACTGATCAACATACTAGTGCAGTTACACACCTCTGGGGTTGTTGCACCACAGAGTAAGGGAGACACACTTGAGAATGCCAACTTTCAAAATTATGAGGATTTAAAATTCTTACCACAGTTTTGAGAAGAACCTGATTTCTTATCTGCATATGAGTGTGGTAATAAAGGTAACAATACATTTTAACAATTTTGAGTTAAGTAGACTGGTGCCAGACTGACTGTAGGAAAGGATGTGCCTTATTCCTTAAAGTTATGGGGTGTGGGGAGAAAAAACTGAGATTGTTTGCAGTTTCTGCATTGCTAAAGATGAATGACCTATTACTTCTGGAGATTTATTTGATTGATGCAGGTCTGTGATGAATATGATGTATGACCTTTTTTAATCAGAAAGATCACAGGTGACTTCATATCCTTTAGAACATTTTCTTGCAGGAGAGTTTACTGCATTTGTTAAAATAATTGATTTCCCATTAGAAGCTTTTGGGAGCCATAAGAAAAAAGTGGAACCGTTTTGCTTTCAAGAAACTTCCCTTGGTTATTTTATATTAATTCTTGCATTCATTTTGAAATAGGATGCATATCTCCTAGTCCTGTTTTTCATTTGATCCTTAAGTATGAGCCATGCTTTATTTCTTAATTTAGTACGCTGACAGGTTGCAGATAATTAATTCCTGAAGCATCTAGTTCTGACTGAAACCTTTTTTTTGTTTTTGAAGAAAACTTTTATATATAAATAAATATATATATATATATATATATATATATATATATATATATATGTATATATATCTAGGACTTTTGATCGAAAGATCAAATGTCCGAATCCATAATTACCAAACACACTTTAACGAAAGCGCTTTCAACGAAAAAGCACTTTCTTTAAAGTATGTTTAAAAAAAAAAAAAAAAAAAACATTAAACCTACTCTATGCAGGGGGGCAAGCCCCCTGCACCCCCCATGTGGGGGGCTGCACCCCCCACCCCCTACTTTAATATTCTCACTCAGAGGTTGCACTACAGTGGGACAAAGGGAATTTTTCCTTATCCGCACCGTAGTATGACTGGCACAACAAGCATACATATCCGAAAGTGCTGCTTCGATGAACAACACTTTCAGTTAAGTATACTCTGTGATTTATATTTTGGTGGAAAGTGCAGTTGGGGATCTGTACAGATCCCATATACATATATATATATATATATATATATATATATATATATATATATAAATGTGTGTGTGTGTGTGTGTGTGTGTGTGTTTGTATATATATATATATATATATATATATATATATATATATATATATATATATATATATATATATCTATGAATATGGGTTTACTATCATATATTTGACACACAAAAGAGATTCCTACCATAAATGTCCACTAAAATGTTGAACACGGAATGTCAAGAAGGTCAGAATGTCACAAGCACATGTCCTGTTGCGAATACAACCATGTTATATAGTCCAATCTCACCTACATTCTTACCTGTGGGTTCGGAGCTGAATGTTGGCTCCGACTCGGCCATACTTTTTGCTCAAAGTCTTTCTATTGGCTGGGCTAAGATGGTATCCCATGCTGCACTGCTCTCTATTCCCAGATCTCGTTTGCCACTCGTGTAGCTCGGACGTGGTCTCGCTCTTGGCTGTGGCTAAGTACCTTTTCTTCTTTATAACAGAGAAGTTTTTTTTGCAAAAAAAGCAATTTTCATAGCTATTTGTGTGTGTTTCTTGACTGTGTTGTGGAAAAGTTGTTTTGTTTTTTATACTGTGTTCTTGTGGTATCCCACTAGCTGTTTCCAATGGGCTAGGCCCATTTCAGTTAGAGGACCTAGTCTGTCCCCTTGCTTTCCTTGTGTGCTAACTTTTTCCCTTGGGCTAAACCGTTTAAATTAGAGGAATTAGTTCTCCCCCTTGTACTTGTTTCTAAGGACCATTTTAGTTAGAGGTCTTTGTGGTGTACTGTGTGTTGTCCTGTTCCTGTGCTTTTGGCTGTTTGACCATTGGTCTAGTTTTGAATTAGTTACTTGGTGTTTGTGGTAACTATGTCTAAAGATACTAAGGAGCATAAGCCCTCGGGCTTTAAGAAGTGCTCCAAGTGCGGTTATAAGATGTCCATCACTGATGGGCACTCTGTTTGTGTGTACTGTCTGGGAGTGATTTACCTCCAGGAATCGTGTAGTTTTTGTCATGTCTTTAGCCCACGTGTTCTTCAGGAAAGGAAGAACAAATTGATTTTGAAGGGACTTCTGAAACCCTCCTTCGAGGAGTGTTTGGAGAGTGCTTCCAGCTTTAAGGCTTCTCCATCAAAAGCTAAATCTTCCAAGGCAAAAAAGCGATCCCTGGCTCCATCAGTATCCTCGGAGCCGCCGGGGAAAACAGCAAAATCTCCAATGACATCCTCGGCTCCATTGTCCTTGGGGCCGCAGGAAGTGTCAGTGGTTATGGAACCTGCTTCGGCTCCAATTTTCTTGGAGCCTGTTCAGAGCCGGTCGCCTAGCATTAGGCTGGTATCTCCTCCTCGCATTTCTCCTTCAGAGAGGATGTCTTGATCTCCTTCCCTATCCTCCAAATCCTCCAGGACCTTATCGGATGTGGACGTTGATAGAGTGGTGCAGAGACTTCTTCAGTCACAGGTACTGGCAAAATTATTTTCGGCTCTGACCCAGTCAGCTCTGGAGCCGGTCGCTCAACCTACATTGATACTTCCTCCTCTGAGTGCATCTCAGCTTTCAGAGCCAGAGTGCTCAGCTCTGTGTGATGTCCCTAGGTCGGTTCCAACAGCCCCTCCTGGCTTATTGGTTCTGACGTCAGCTCCGACCCCGTCGGCGCAGTCCATGGGGTTCAGGACTCAGGATTCATTGGTCAGACCTGAGGGAGAGGCTTCTGGACACCTCTCGGCTCCTAGCCTCCCTCTCGGTGCTTCGGCATGGGGAAGCCTGACTTCTGTCTCGGCTTCGGAGGCTGTTCGATCTTTGGATCCAGGAGGACCAGCTTTCGAGGCCATGTGTAGCACGCTGGCCAGGTCATCAGTAGCATCATACAGTTCAGTCACTCTGTCTCCTACAGCACTGGTGCAGGTCTCTGATCACCATCCATCTCTGGACAGCGGAGCTCCAAGGCCTCAGGGTACCCACACAAGTGGTCCCCATATTTCTGAGAGCCCCTCAGAGTTTTTGCCTGAGGAGCCACCCAGAAAGAGAACATGCAAGAGGAAGCACATAGATTCCCAAGATTAGACTCTCACATCAGACACTGACCTCGAGGAATCAGAGGGGTCCCCTAAGTCATCCTCTGAGGATGTTTCTTTCTCTGACATCCTGGAGATTTTGAAGCAATGAGGTGACTGGCCATCCAAAGCCCCCTCTGAAGAGGAGTCAGTGTTCCTGAAGGCCGTTGGTGCTCAGCCCTCCGCCTCCTGGATGTTTCCACCCTTCGACGAGCTTCTGGATCTGGTTTGTTGAAGGGTGTGGGAAACCCCTGACTCTGTGGAACCAGTCCCCAGGAGACCCAATAAATTTTGTCTGCCCCTCTTGATAAGGAATTTCTATCCAAGAGAGTCCCTGTGGATGCCATGGTGGTGGCAGCAGCCACCCAGAAGGAATTAGCTGAGACGTCTTCCACCGTCCATCCCCCTAACAAGGAGTCTAGGACTATGGACCGGTACGGGAAGTGTACATTTTCTTCAGCGGTCTTTACTTTGTGGTCACTGAATTACTTATCACACTTTACATGGCTTCAGAGAGATCTCCTAAAGGAGATTGGAGATACTCTAATGGGTAACATTTCTGAGGCGGTGGTTCAGAAGGTCAACACTCAGTTGTCTACCCTCAATTCTATTGTGAACTCCTCCATGAGGCTGATATCCCACGCAGCCAAGGGAGCGAGTAGGGCAGCAAGTTCAGGAGTCACTCTTAGGAGACAGGCCTGGATGCGCCTTTGTCATTTCGCGGAGGCCTTCAAGTCTTCATTCACAGATGCCCTGTTTGATGGTTCCTCTTTGTCCGGAACCAAGGTGAAAGACACTCTCACTAGGTGCGAGCAAGAGGGAAAAACTCTGTCTGCCGTTGGAGTCCATTTTTCCCTTCCCTCTAGGCCTTATCCCAAGGCCCAGAGGGGTGGAAAGATGTGGTTCAAGAAATCACAGAGATTTTTTTTCCGGTGCACAAGGTGAACCCCCCCCCCGAGGCAGGGGAGGGGGTGGTTATTCAGGTAGATGCCGCCCTAGGGGCAGAGGAGGCCCTCGCAACTCGGGAGACCGCGATTCCTTTCATGGTTCTCCCTACAGCTGCTCCTGATGGGAGGCCTGACTGTGCATTTCCGGAGCCAGCCGGGGGTCGAATCTCATTGTACCTGGAGGCCTGGCAAGATATCATCCAGGACCAATAGGTTCTACGAATAATTTCCGGAGGATATGTCATTCCCTTCTTGTCAAATCCCCCTCCAATCAAGAAAATCCCAGATGTTCCACCCAGTCAAAGGGATTCCGCAGCTTCAGAAGTTTCAAAGCTGCTAGAAAAAGGAGCCATCCATCATTTCCCCAGAGAGCAGATTGGATTAGGGACTTACTCCAGATTCATTTTGGTGCTGAAAAGGACAGGGGACCTGAGACCCATTTTGGATCTCAGCCAATTGAACACCCATGTGCAAAAGTCCAAGTTCAGAATGGTCACATTGCAGTCTATTCTCCCATTGTTGGGAAGAGAAGTGTGGATGTGCTCCATCGACCTCAAGGATGCTTACTACCACATAAAGATGGACAGGGCATCCAGAAGTCACCTACGCTTCCGGCTGGGAGCCAGTCACTTTCAGTTTTGAGCCTTGCCCTTTGGTCTCACCACAGCCCCCAGGGTGTTTACCAAATGCATGGCAGTGGTGACTACTCACTTGAGATGTCAGGGATTCCAAGTGTTTCCATACCTGGACGACTGGCTCCTTACTGCCACCACCAGGCATCTGCTACTTCAGACCAGAGATGGTACTATCAACCTATGTCAGCAGTTGGGCATCACCTTGAATTGAGAAAAATCTGCCTTGTTGCCCTCGCAGCATGTCACTTTTATAGGCGCCGAATTAGACAATGTCCTCATGTGGGTGTTTCTACCACAGGAAAGAATCAGAGTCCTACAACAACAGGTTTATGCCTTGCCCCTCTGAGAAGAGTGAAGGCAAGATTTGTCCTCTAATTGTTGGGGACAATGGCTGCTACGATTATGTTAGTCCCCCTGGCAAGGTTACATATGAGACTCCTTCAGTGGCTACTCTTTGCCCAGTGGCTCCTTCAGTGGCTACTCTTTGCCCAGTGGTCTCTTCAATGTCTTCCACTATTCTACTCACAGACAGGTGCAAACAGGATCTCAGTTGGTGGCTTCACACCGACAACCTCAATGCAGGAAAGCCCTTCGTTCCTTCGCCTCCGGTTGCCACAGTGACCACGGATGCCTCCCAGATGGGGTGGGGGGGCATTATCTAGGCAGGACAGTCCAAGGCACGTGGCAAGAGCATGAGATGCATTTGAATATCAATGTCCTGGAGATGAGAGCAGTACTACTAGCATTGCAAGCACTTCAGAGCTTTCTTCCTCTCGGGACTATTGCAATCCACTCAGACAATATGTTGGTGGTATTGTATCTGAACAAACAAGGAGTAACCAAGTTGTATCCCCTTTGCAGAGAGGCCATACGAGTGTGGCAGTGGGCAGTGTCTTCCCAATGCATTTAGCCATTATTTTTTAAGAGCGGACAGACTGAGCACATGACAACAGGATCAGTTACTTTCCTCCAGACATCCCCACCAAGCAGTTATAGCCACTGCTATGTGCAATTCAGATATATGATTGCGTTAAAGGAAGATGGCTATGTAATGTATGTCACCTTTGTTCCTGACAGGTGCCACACATTGAAATATTGCACGTTGCTTCACATTATGACATAAGGCATGAAAAACCCAACTAATAATCAAACAGTAGCAGGCAGTTAGTCATTTTCCTCCATGGAAGACAGCCACAGCAATTATAGCTATTCTGTCTGTGCATATCAGGTATTCATTTAATAGTCAGTTTTACTTCTTCCAAATGCAGACTAGTCCTGCCAGATTGTGACTATTTAACTGATATAATGACATAAGGGTCAGTTACTTTCATCCAGCCAACTGGAAACCCTACCCCCGCAGTTACAGCCATGATGACTGGTAGTTATGTAATATTATCCCACCTTCACAGTCCACAGAAGCAAGTTGACTCACATTAAAGTATTCCAATCTAAGTTGCTCCACAGAAATCACAAAGCTAGAGAAATATTGCCAAAAATATCTGGATGATCTCTGCCAGCATCACTGTAAAAGTAACTCTTATCTCACTCACTGCATCATTCCTCTCAGCTGTTCAGACTTGTGCAGAATGTCCCTGATTTTGTCTTATAGTTTTGACCTCTGTCCCTTGTAAAACATTTTATTTTCTAGTAAATTGCATACTAGTAAAGCCAGGCATTAGAAATTCATACTTCTTGTTGTAAAAAAAGTAAAATAAATAAAACTAATTTGGGTAGCTTTGCGCCTACATTTGAACATTGTGAGGTCTCTAGTCCATGATCTTGCAGTAAGTTTAAGCCCCACAATAAATAATCATCCCATTTGTTCCTTATCACTGGAGTTTGGATCATCCAGGAGGTTCCATCATTCATACAGCCATAAGGGGTAGTTCAAGGGTTGGTAGACTGAAGTAAGAGAATGCCCCCTCGTGTCTTCAAGAAGCAATATCCCTTCTTTTAAAGTATGAGCAGTAGTCTCTCCAGTCTCCACCAGGGAAGTCATGCCATCCAATTTGTCCACTGACTGTGCACAATCCTTCCCACCCCTAGGGAGAGACGAGTGGCCCATATACCTTCACTAATCCTCCTCCCTCCTGTTCTTGCTCCTCCAGTACTGGGACTGGCAATTCAACTCTGGTCAACAGGGTCATAGTCCAGACTGTGTCCCTTTGTGGCATAGAACCAGGCTTAGGTGGGATATTTAAACAATAATCACTTATGCACTGGAGAAGATCCAGAGAATAACTCATTGCAGAAATGTATGTAGTCTCAAACTATATAGGAAAAATACTAAAATGTTCCTAGTTCTGGGAAATCTAACATGAACCAACTAACTACCATGACCTATCTTGCATCTGCAAGAACATCATATGCTGTTTGTTTTTGCTGACTGAGTTAATCTCACTAGAAATAGCTGTTTACAAGGGAGACCTATGGTGATGTTTATATTGACTAAAGGGAATTTGGCCACAACACAGAAGAAATTCCTTTACTCTTTATTTTGCGCAATGCCATGAAATTGTTTACCTCTACCTGATTTACCACCAATATGAAAGAAGGCACCTCAGAAGGTAGCATTCCCTTTGTATTCTACTACAGTCTCAGTACTGGAGAATAAATCCAATGTCATTGGCAAAGTTCAGTACTTTCAGTAACTTACTTTGTTCTCTTAGAAAACAATGAAATCTCAATAACTCATATTGTTACAGAAGTAGATTAGATATCAGTTTCTTGTACTTCTTTGTTAAGGCATGCAAAATGTCTAGTCTTATTTATAACATGTTTGCCTTAAACACTATGTCTATCTGAGATATTTCTTAATTTCATTTCAATTACAGGTTAGTGTTAAAAAGTTTGTTCCTCTTTTCATCACCATTTATCATTACTATAAAACAACTTAGACATTGAAAGCATTTCAGGCAAAAACATATTTATTTTCCAAATAGATAGCAGTGCATCTAATAACAAGCTTAAATGAACACTAATATAGCAGAAATACAGAACTAAATAAATGGAGAAAGGCATTCTAGAGCATCACTTCCGATCATAGTTCACAACCTCGATCAGCAGTACAAATATGAAATTATTAGTTAGAAATTATACAATATTGCTAGTCTTTTAATACTTTCACACACTTTGTCCTTTCTCATGATTTCATTTGAATACTTACACAAATAAATTGTACCTATCACAGAATAGAGAAGAGACCAAAGACATTCCTTTGTCTCAGAACAAAGCAGCACTATGAAGCTTATCTAGCTTGCAACATTATAGAGTTTGCTGTAAATGTTTCTGGTCTAGAATACAGAAATCTATTTTGTCAGCTGCAATGTCTAAAATTCTACTAGAGATAAAACATTTTGACATATTTTCTGATATTTTAATATAGGTGTAACATTACTCCCTTTGATTTATGCTTTTTTTTTAGTAAATTGGACTTTTATCTCCTTAAGAGAGTGGGTATAAGGAATCTGAGTCTAAATTACTTTGGATAGCAATCTAATAATTTTTATCTTCAGATTTACACTGAGAAATGACTCAGTAGTATGATAATAAGGTGTAGGAAAATGAATAGTAGGTTAGAAACATGTCAACTGCTTGGAATGCTTGAATGACAATATTCACTTCATGTATTTATATGTATGCATATTCTATTGTTGTCATTAGTATCCCAGCACCTATTTTGTACTATTTTATTAATATGCTACACATGTAGCATGTACTTGGCTTTTAAATTTCTAGAAAAGAATTCATGTTAAAAATATTAGAACACATGAACTTTTATACAATATGCATTTTCACCAGTATTTGAATATTAGGAGTCTTGTCATTAGCACTATAGTATAACATAAGCACTTAATAAAGGTCCACACTGTATCTTTGTAGAAGTTTTGGGAATTCAATTTAACATCCTCTAATGTCACATTTAACCACGCATGATATATATATTTTAACTTCATGAAAAGTTACAGGTCATTTATAACTATGACAATATTTGGCAAATTGCCCAAATCTGGAAATCGTTACATGTAAAAAATGGGGACATCTAAAAGGGAAAACATTATTAGGTTAAATATTTACTTTGTAAATTAAAACTTACCTAAATATACCTGTTTTAAAATGTCACTGCACATAGAACCTGTAAAAAGAAAGAAAAAAAATTATTAAGAATCAGAGTTTTTTTTTTTTTCAAAATATTCTTCTTTGCTTCTCTTTCCGCTTCTTCTCCCTTATTTCAAAATGCAGCTAGTCTCTGGGTAGTACCAATTTTGTGTATCTGAATTTGCAAAAAAAAAAAAAAAAATTCCCTGTCTTGAGCTTTATGATTTATGGTTGAAAATTAGTGGAAAAGTCTATTTACGTTTTGTAGAAGTCTTTGCTGGCATTTCAGAACTTTAACATTTATATCTCTTATAAAAAGAACTGTAAAATGAATTATTTTATTTTTAAATTCCCAGACACAGTTCAGTCTTAATTTATCTGGAAGTAGAAGCACTGAAAAACATTGCTTGGCAGAACACTATTTTTTTAAATTATGACATATTTTCATCAGTCTTCCTTAGGCAACTCAAAACAAAATCATATGATGAGCTCACACATACTGCAATACTTAGAGAGTTTTAACCAGTTCATGGCTGAACTCTGTACTGCAAAAAAGTAAAACTTCGAAACTTTTCTTTTGCTTTAACAGCTGCAATGGCAAAGAGTCTTGTATTTAACACTGCAGCTTCCAAGTATCCTATGACTTTACATTCATCAGTCTGTTTGTACCTTATTAGTTTTTGTCTGCACGACAGTTAAAGATTACTTTTTGTATCTTTTTTCTCATTATTTCTGCTGTTTGGCAGAGATTATTTTACCATTCACTCAAACCATACAGCATGTCATCAATGCTCTTTAGAACTGAAAAACATTAATTTATTAGCTTTTTATCTCAAAGAGAAATTCTCTTGGTGAACTTAGATTCACTATTCCTGCATCTAATGACAAAATACTGAAGTAGGTACCTGTGCTGCAGTTCTGATTTTTTTCAAGATGCATTATTTTATGAGCTGATTGTTCTGCTGCCTTAGACTTCCTCAATTAACAATCATCAGAGATGCTTCAGGGTCTATTCATTTTGGCTAGTTTGAAGAGTTGAAATCCCATTTTTTTTCTTCCTGTTTTTGTCACTGCTGTCTCTGGAGGTGCTCCAGCTCATTTCTTTGGTCAGCTTATTAGTCCTTTAACAGAGGAATGCTTTGCTACTGCATCACTGAGCTCCTGCTGGCTCAACCAAATGTTAAGCAGTTTGTTCTACTTCTTCTTATGATCATCAGCCCATTACTATAAAACCACTAAGACACTGAAAGCAGTTTGGACAAAAACAAATTTACTTTCTGAATAAATAATAGCTCATCTAAATTGCAATAATAACAAGCTTAGATGAACAAGAACATAGCAGGACTACAAAACTAAATATATGGACAAAGGCATTCTTGAACATTCCTTCAAATCATAGCTCACAACCTTGATCAGCAATAAAAATAAGCAGTTATTATTTAGAATTTGTACAATATTGTTAGCCCTGCATATTTTCATATACTCTACACTTTCTCATTGCTTCATTTGCATAATTACATAAAAAAACTGTAGACAACATCGAACAGAGAACACACTAAGGCTTTCCTTTGTTTCAGGACAAAGCAGACTATGAAGCTTATTTAGTTTCAGCATTATACTGTTTGCTGTAAATGTTTCTGGTCTGAAATACAGAAACACATTTTATATATATATATATATATATATATATATATATATATATATACTTGTCAGATGACAAAACTTTTAAAAAAGTTGAATTTCAATATGTTAAAAAATATATTACTGACGTCAATTTGTTGATGTATGAAATGCAAGTGCAAGATGACATTTCCATAGATTTGTTCGATTTTTCTACAGTTCCTTGCCATATATTACCTATTATATATGGTTTGCTGAAAATATATGTCAGTGACCAAACCCCTTATGAAACCCATTGTCTCAGGGAAGGGTAGGATCACTGAACCCCTCTCAGTTTATGTTCAACAAACCTTAAGTAAGTGTTTAGTTTGTTGTAACAGTTATATCAAGGATTCAAGTGATTTTCTACATAAGTTATATGACTGGTAAGTTGCTGCAATGATGACTAATTCTTGCTTGTTAATTTAGATATTAATTCTTTATTTACAGTTATTCCCAACCCATATGGGATAGATACAATATGTACATTTTTGAATACACAGACAGGTATGATGAATAGGGAAATTGAAAATATCTGGCAGGTTATTGAAATAATACTTACTAATAATATATTTATATTTGATGAACCACCATATCTACAGACTGCAGGAGTTTCCATGGTTACGCCCATGGCAAACACATGCAAATTTGGTTTTGAACCAATGAGAGAACAAATTTATATTTGAAGCTGATAATTTCATTAATACAAATGTGTTATTTTATAAACAATTTGTAGATGGTTGCTTTTTGATTTGGAAAGGAGATGAGGTAAGTCTTAATCATTATGTGAAATATCTAGACAGTACAACTGATTTTTTACAGTTTAAAATGGTTTATTCTTCAGAGAGTATTACATATTTGGATATACAACTGGACAAGATGATGAGAGATATGCAAACTTGTGCTTATAAGAAACCAGTACATGCAAATAGATACAGTCATAGGCATAGCATGCATGCCTTACACACATTCAAGGAGATCATAAACAGTCAATTTAGTAGAATTAGTAGGTTGAACACAAGGGTGGCCATGATGGTGCAGTGGTTAGCATCATCGCCTCACAGCAAGAGGTTCTCTGGTTCGATCCTCGGCTGGGGTGCCTTCTGTGCAGAGTCTGCATGTCCTCCCTGTGGTCACGTGGGTTTCCTCTGGGTGCTCCGGTTTCCTCCCATATCCTAAAGACATGCTGTAGGTGGATTGGACACTCTAAATTGTCCCTAGGTGTGTGTGTGTGTGTGTGTGTGTGTGTGTGTGTGTGTGTGTGTGTGTGTGTGTGTGTGTGTGTGTGTGTTTGTGCCTTCTGTGGAAGGTTGGGCGCCGGGCTGGCAACTCAACACCATAAAACTCCACTGCCAATCATGAGCGGACAGGTGATCCGCTGTGGCGAGCCCTAACTGGGAAAAGCTGAAAGAAGAGGAAGAAGTAGGTTGAACACAGATGAACATATATGTTTGCAACAAATGGATGAAATGGCTATTGAATTCACTGATAGAGGGTATAGCAAGACTATGGTACAACAAGTTATGAATTATATTCAGAGAGGAAGAGAGAGAGAGGAGATAGGACAGGGCCTTACCTTAATTTAAGGAGTAATGTCATACAAAGTACAGTAAACAGTTCAGGGAGTACTAACAACAAGTTAAGGTATGTTACTACATATAATAATAGAACACAGGAAGTAGAACATATAATACAAAATAATTGGAGTATCCTTATGACCATGCCTGAGTTTAGACAGATTCTTTATGAAAAGCCTAGTTTTGCGTATAGGAATAGAAAGAATCTAAGAAGAAGGTTATTTTATAAAGACATTAAATCTAAAAAGAATTATATCAGTCAAAGACAAGGAGCATATCCTTGTCTTAATTGTAGTTGTAAGGATGTTCTTACTGATATGCTTTTTATTCATCCCATGACTAAAATTGAATATGTTTTTAACTGCTATGCTTCTTGTAATACCACACAAATTGTTTATTTGGCCCCCTGCATGCAATGCACTTCCTTTATGTGGGAAAGTGCAACCATAAGTTAAAAGAACGCATTATTGAACAGAAATCAGAAATGAAAAGGGGTATTGTAACCAATGCACTTGCAAAGTCTATTGCTGACAATGGTCCAGGGCATTCTTTCAGATACAAGGTTATTAAGGTAGTGCATAAAAGCACTGGGGGGGGTGATAAAATAATGCTTTAGGAAATATAGAGTATTTTTGGCTTTTAAGACTGAATGCAGATGCACCCCCTGGGTTTACTAATACAGTGAGTCTAAAACCTGTTTTATATAAAAAACATTTAATGTTACATTGAACTTTTAATTAATATTTAATGTCATATTAATTCTTGTGCAGTTGATGTTTTTATTGGCTGGTGGTGGCACATGGTTTATGAAGTTTTAGTATTTAAAATGAGTGTTTTTATATTGTTAGTATAAGCACTGAAGAAGGGGTAACCTGAAAGCTTTGCTAGTTTTGAAGTGGATACTTGTTTTAGTAGAGCTGAAAAATGTTTCCATTGATTCATTTATTTTGTAATTTTTGGGTTGAAATACAGAAAGCCATTTTGTCAGTTGTAACATCTGAAGTAATTCTAGTAGAGAAAATCCATTCTGACCCTTATACTTTTTAATATTTCAGTATAGGTGTAACAGTTCGTTTTAGGGTTTGGGTGTCAGAGTAAGTTTTATGTTTTAGGATTAGAGATAGGATTGCAGTTTTTAAGCTTAAGATTGTTCCTACTGTAAATTTTTGGTAACCCTTTAAAATGTCAGGACCCCCTTTAGAGAGTTCTGTAATGTTGAGACTGAATGGCTAAAAAATAGTCTTACATATATTAAGTCTAAGCTGTCCATTTCTCAGAGTAGTCACATTTTTCTCGGGTATACTAATTTCAGAGTCAGTATATATAAGTTTGGAGAGTGGGGGCAGGGGCTGCCTCCCACATCAGAGGTTGCAGAGGGGCCTGTCCCCTGCAAACAAGATATTTGCTCTTCTTCTGTATTTGCAGTGTTTTTTCTGTATGTCAGCAGTAAGAATTATGAATGTAAATCATTTTTTAAGTTACAGTCTTCAAATTGTTAAATTCTTAACCATTTAGATTCAAACCTGTGTCATTTGAAAGTGTTTTGCTCTCATCAATGACAAAGACTAGTCTATTACATGCAGAAAGTTATTACCATTACTCACACTGAAGATAATACGTTTGTCTTTGGCTGCTACATTTCATTGCCGTCATTGTTGCCTGAGTGATATCAACCTACAAGTAAATGTTTCTTTAGTCAGTTTCAGATATGTGTTGTGTTACTACCTACAGCAACAAATTGCTGCTCCGTGCCATTTACAAAATTCGTAATTACTTAAATGTTATTGAGAGAATTTTAACAAGATTGTTTTGCTTTTACTATAAAATATAATCTAAAACAGGAATAGGTGTATTGTATGTCAGCTAGAAGTTGCCTGCAAGCCATTTCTGTAGCTGCAGTTTATGTCAGTGCTGAATAACAACCTCATTTCGCTCTTTTCATTTATTTTCCAGGGGAGCTTACAAACTGGGTTGCACTAGACCATGAACAATGTATACATCACCAGCTGCATGTGATGGTGACAGATCATGGTATCCCTCGTCGAAATGCAACAGCTGTGGTTTATGTTCTGGTCTCTGATATCAATGATAATGCACCACAGTTTCAAAACATGTTTCATAGAGGAAACATCAATATCCAGGTTTGTTGTCTTGAACACTCTTCAGAGCTGTTAGTTGCCCTGTAGCAGTTCACATCAGTTATCTATACAGCTGTTTTCTTTCAGTGCCACCACGTAACAGCATGTCACCTTTCTTTATTTTCTCTAAAATGAACATTGTGTTTTTAAACAATCACCAAGGAAGACTGTACATTAAGAACTGCACATGAAAATTGTTTTCAGTGTCAATTTTCATTCTGGTTTTCTGCTTTTAGAGTTTCCATCATTTAATTCATAAAGTAACTAACAAAAAGATTCTCAACTTTTTGGATTCTTCGTTATCACACTACTTGATTTTAAGTCATACAAATAACTACATGGCAGGGAACAGTTGTTTAAATTGCCACAGTTACTTGTAAGATATAATGCCACATCATGTTTCAATGGACAACAGCAATATCAGCCATTCTGTTATTAGATAGCTATCAGAAGTAGAAAAAAGAAAACATGAGATCTGAAATAAAATATTTAATTTATGATTGTGACATATGGTTTCCACCTTTCCATTGTGACATTCCCTGACAAGCAAGCCCCACCTCCTCCATGTGTTGACCATCCTCCTTTTCCTGTGGGTAACCCTGCCCCATTTATTCAGAATCAACACTCTTGACTTCCAAAATCAACATGCAGTTATTGTATGCAGAAGCAAATATACAGTGAATCAAGAAAATTATCTGAAAGAAACAACATTTTTTTATTAAGCTAGATAGAATAGAGGCACATAGATTTGCATTGTCCACAGTGATGAATGTTATGTGAAATGTGTAGCTCTCCATGTTTATGCTTAGTTTTGATAACTTTAAAGGTATAAGTGACCATACCAAGCAGTGTACAACTGCAAAAAAAATCAAAAGAGACATTAATACCATTCAGTGACCCAGCTACACCAATGTCTTTGAGGGTGGGGGGTGGGGTCTCATCTGTGCCATATACTCAAAACAAAGATACTTGCTCATGTCCTCAAACTTTCAACTCTACAGACCTTTACTAAATATTACAGAGGAAAAAACAGTCTGTGGGTTAAAGAGGGCATACACACTGCACTCAGAATTCATCGCAACTGCTATGAGAAAAACATGCCAAGTAATGTGAGGTAGTACAGTAATTCCTGTGGCAGAGAGATAATCTGCAGTTATTACCCACATGAGCCTGATGCCGACACAGGAGGATGTGCATATCCTGCTGAGAAGACAAACAACTGAGACTAAAACTCATAAGACCAAGTACTGAGACAGCAGCATTAACTACTTTTGCATGGTGACACCCTCCGTTAATGACTTGGGAACAAGGCAAAACCATGTGCCAGCAAGAAACCCCAGCTGAGATGAAAACTGAAGACCAAGCACTGGGGCATCATTAAGTCATGTCATAGTGACTGACATCTTACATTTTTAACATGTGTGCACCCATCAAAGGTAACATAATTTATGACAGCTCACAGTCACAGCCCTAACATGACACAATAACACACCATATATTAACTAGTAATGACATTTGCTAACCTTACTGCTGTACATTGACTGGACTCCCTTTCAGTATACACAGCACATAGCAAGCTATAAAATATCTTAATGCCCCCCAATACAAAATGGAAAACTACAACAAATATACAATCTAATATGGTCTATACCTACTCAGGTTACTATACGTCATTACTCTATTCTGATAACAAAGTAAATAGAACAGGCGTTGCTTCACATACATTTTCTGAAATGGTTGTCAGTATCCTTGCTAAAGTATCAGGAACAAAACCAAAAATAGTGAGAGAAAAACATGACTTAAGTATTACTGTAATTCATTCTGAAAGTTAATAAAATAGGTTTGTTTGTATGTATGTGTGTGAGAAAATTGGATATCATAAAATAATATGTAATGTGAATGTATATATTCTGATGGTATAATATGACTCAAGCCAGCAGTGAAACAACTATATTACTTTAGTCATAAGCACAGCCAAAGGTCAGTGACAAATTGTGCTATAGTAAGCAAGCACCTCACCTGAGACATGTCGTCCAAAATAGCCTCATTTCCTTAGTCTTGCCTTGTGATATAACACATTTAACTCATTAATACCTATACTGTGTAGAATGTCACATTTCTAACTGCCTGCACAACTCCTTGCAAATAAAAACAAGAGCTTACTTTCCAGCCTGTCTGAGCCAAGGCCAATGATCTCACTCTCTTTCCATGACACACACACCACAGCTTTCTTACTGTAAAAGCAAGATAACACACAACTAACAATCTCAAAGAATAAGCAATGAATGTACACTCTAGTTACACTATAGTGTCTACTATAAAATGGTACCAGACCTCATATTCTGCTTGCTTTTATTAACTTCTGTCACATGTGGTATTCTTGTTTGGTTTCCTCACTCCTGATTGGTTGCCCACATGAAGCTGTCAAATCAGGTTCAACCAATCAGCTGTGAACCAGGGAGGGAGCAATACGGACTGCTGTGAATTCCAAACTGTTAAAAGAAAAAGTAGATAACTGGACCAAATAGGGTTATCACCTGTCCCTCTTTGCAAAGGACAGTCCCACTTTGGGCAGTTGTGTCCTGGTAAAAAAAAAATAAAAAAATGGAAAATGTCCTGAGATTTTAAGACAAAATATATTTTTTAAGTTTTCTTTAATAGTTGCATAAAACAGTTATTTTGTATTTGAAACACATGAATATTATATGAAATTGCATAAGCAATGCAAATGCTATAAAAATAAGCTTTTATTTTGGCAAAAAATTGAAGTTCTGTCCTTTGAAATGGCCGTGGGCATGTTTTGTCCTGCAAAATCTTACATTTCTATAAAAAATGTCCCACTTTGGACATTTGAAAAGGTGGCAACCCTAGGACCAAACCATTGATTTCCAGACAATCATGAAAAATTTGACAGCTAGAATCCTTATTATGAAAGAATATTCTAGTAAACCAGTTATTAGGGCACTGGAGTACTGAATGTTTCACATAAGATTCTTAGGATATTTTAGGTAAATGCAGTGCAGTAACTAAATTTCACAGCAGATTTGATTGTGATTTACTGTTTTATGCTGATGTAGATACCCAGTCATTAAAATACTAATCTTCAAAGACCCACTCAGCAGTGTTCTTTGCGAGGATGAATATTACTCTCAATGCCCCTCCCCCCATTGGACTGAACTCTACTCCCTTCTGCTTGTTCTGTCCCAGGATTAGCTTTATAACAAATACTGCAAGATAATGAAATTCAAACTGTAGCCTTGGATTTGATTTGTTTCCTTCACTTTCCATTTGCCTATTGTGTTGACTTGACACTGAGCAAGTAATTTAACCATACATTGCTCCTGAGTTACCCCTGAAAAGATCAGTCGGTGGTCTTATCTGGTTCAAAACAAACATGAGGAGTATTGAATGCTCTTACTTTAATGATGATGGGAGTATGTATGACTAAATGTGCAATCATGCTGTGCAAATAAGGAGTGGAAGATGGTAGTCTTTTTTTATATACCTCTTGAAAAAGTAACTATTAAATGGGGTAACTTTTTTGACTAAATATATTGTTTTTAGCTGTGGTAAACTACAGTTTCCACTGCAATAAATTAATTCACCACACACATGGCATTATTTTGAACTTGTTGCCATCACGATACAGTTGGCACGTTTGTGGAGAAGTCAAAAGTAAAACAACAAAAAAGAAAACCCTACACCTAAGTGTGATGGATATACAGTTTAATAAGTAAAGGACTGACTTTCATATAAATTGTGCTCTTAATTTAAAATAAATCCCTCATACTGCTAAAAACAAAACTGCAATGCCACAGCATAAGTGGGTCAGACGACATACTAATGATTCACCGAGCTTGCAAAGCCATATGAGTAAATGTGTGCATTAGCAGTTCCTTCAGAGGTTATCAGTGATTTCTGGTGTCTGTGGAAACGTTTGTCTAGGTAATAGATATTCATTAGGCAGTGGAGTTATTTAAAAAGTAAACAATTTTAAAACAGCTCCAGTGAATAGCAATACTAGATCACCGAGTGTGAGTAGCAAAGGATCTACCCCCTCTTCCAGCAGACTTCACCTATCTAGACTTCATCCTCATGGATAAGCCATGCTGTTCCAGCTGTGTTCAGCAGCTGATTGTAAGTGTAATGAAAGCTGCCATCAGAGCACCAATAACTCTGTGCTCCTTGTACTTCCTGGCTCATTTAACCTGAGAGGTAGTGTTACTACAGTTACCTTATGCTGTTATCCATCTCTTTTTTAGGTTAAACTTTTTTCTTCTTTACACATGTGTATAATTAATTTATTTTTTAACACTTTTTTAATAGGATCACAGGATATATAAAGTAACTGGTTGAGTAACTATATACACCACTTGGTTGAGTTTTTCTTGCAGTTTTTAGTGAATGGTTTGTGTGTGTGATATTTTTACGCTTTAGTTGGGATGTTAGTTGGGATATTTGCAGACACCTTTATCTTTATGGGCATCTTCTGGGTTTAAGGACCTTGTGTTTCTGAAGTGTAGTTAAACTATTCACTTATGGTGTGCTGATGAGGTCAATAAAAAGATTGAAACATGCATGTCCAAAGCTAATAGGGGGTCTGGCTTTATTGGCCTGATAGTAACATAAAGACTTAAAAAGTAAAAAAAAAGTCATAGACATTCAGAAGCCATGTTGCCAAAACACAAGTCATAGACGTTCAGAAGCCATGTAGTCAAAACACTTGATGTCTTTAAGGGGTTATTTGCATATATCCCATAGATCTCCATTACAGGAAGTTTAAGGTATGATTTGGTAAAAACTCTAGCTTGGCTAGGTTTTCTTGCAGTTTTTTTGTTTAATTAATATTCTCATACATTAACACAGCAAATGATTCATTCAGGGAATGGTTGTAGGTAGACACCTTGCTTCTTTCTTAATCTAGTATGTCTGCGTAATAGTCCTCACATCTCATCATGCTATGCCCTTCAACCCTAGCTCAGCCAGTACAAGTGTGAACTTTTTCACAACACACACACATACACACATGATCACACACAAAACATGTCTGCTTCTCTATCATTGTAAGACTTACTTCATATATCTATCTGTCCATTCAGCCATCCTGCTTTATTTCATGAAGTCTGTTTGAAACATAGAAACCATTTAATATCTTTCAGTATTTAGCCTGACCCCATAACTTCCTGCAGTTTTGCTTGTAACTTTCTCCCACCTTTGTGGTAGTCCTTCTCTTCTTTCTATCACATTGTCTTGTGTTTTGATTGGTCTTGTTTCTTTCTATCACATTGTCTTGTGCTTTGATTGGTCTTGTTTCTTTCTATCACATTGTCTTGTGTTTTGATTGGTCTTGTTTCTTTCTATCTCATTGTCTTGTGTTTTGATTGGTCTTGTTAGTGCTGCAACTAGTAAAAATAATGATTCTGGTTGTGCAGAATTACTAATCACTGCATCACTTTAGATAATTCTTAGTGTGTGCTGTTTTGGTTTGTTCTTAATGTTCAGAATGAAGATAGATAGTTGCCTGTTAGTAAAAATACTAAGTTACACAAAGTTGAATGACTAATAAACAAAACATGTACACATACCAAGTAACAAATAATTTCCTTGCTTTGTATCTTTTATAAAGTGGATTTAGATATGCAGTACTTACAAGGATTTTATATTAAGCTTTAGGTTGCCAGTACTTAAAATCTTAATCAGTTTCACAACATCACATGTTTTGGCTTAGTTATATAAAGACTATTAATAAACTATGCAACAGCAATGTTTTTCCTTCTTTGTAAGTTCTGCACTATACCTCAATGCAGTTTTTCATCTTGTTTGCCAATTTTTTGCTCAACTGCTTGCATTTTGCATTATTAATTTGGATTGTTATATCTTCTTGAGCTTTTCTCATGTACTTGCATTTTGTACCATCATTTCTTTTCAAATTTTCTGCAGCATTTTTCTCGGGCCACTGCAGAAAAGATGTTTTGCTCAATTGCTTTTTTCCACTAAACAAATGCAAATAAATAAATAAAGAAAATATTTTAGTGCACTCAAAGTTATTGCAGAGAGTAAAGGAACTGTATAATACAGTTAATTTTAAATATTTTATGTTATGCCTTTCTTAAAAATTACAGGTCCTGGAAGCACAGCAGGCTGGCACATTAGTGACCACTGTATTTGCGGATGACCCTGATGCTGGAGCCAATGGAACAGTGTTCTACTCTATCTCATCAGGTAGGGGAATGAAACTGATGCAACCTCAGGGATGACATAAACTGATAAACTCACACACACATACATATATACAAACACACGCTCACGCGCACACACACACACACACACACACACACACACACACAGACACACACACATACACATTCACACAACACACATACATGCATGCACACATTATGTATATATGTATATTTATGTAATGTATGTATGCATCTATTTTATATATATATATATCTATATAGATATATAGATGCATATTTATATGTGCATGTATATGGGTCTATATCAATTTGTTGAATAGCCTATTCAGCGAATGACTATTCATCGAACCCACTTAAGCAAAACATCATTTTAGCGGGAGACTGTTTCAGTGAATTTTTTACAGGGAAAAAAACTAGTAGGCCAGCTACTGACCATAACACGCACTACACATTTTAAAACTCAGCAAAGTGTAGGGGGGGGGCTTTGCCCCCACACCCCTTTTAACTAAATATACCAACTCCGAGATCACAATAGAGTGGGAAAATGGGCAAATTCCTGATGATGGCTAACTACTTCCTTTCCCTGTGGAAAACATTTGTTGAAACAATCATTTGCTAAAATGAGGTTTTGCTTAAGTGGGTTCGATGAATAGTCATTCGCTGAATTGGTCTTCGATAAAGTGATATAGACCCATATACATACATATATATATATATATATATATATATATATATATATATATATACACACACACACACACACACACACACACACATATATATATATATATATATATATATATATATATACGAGAAAGGTTTAGCGCTTGGCTGATCAATTAACTAGTTGTGCTGTGCAGGGCCTTTAAAAAGGCACTGTGTGATGGAAGACAAACCACGCGGATGCCAGATGTAAGATTTGAGTGCTTTCGTTTGCAATTTTATTCCAAAAATTGAACTTCATCAGAAATCTTGCTAAGTGCATTCCTACAAAGGTATAAATACTACTAATGATGTCATTCCTGACCTCATGATGTGGGAGGTAACTGTGGAGTTTGTTACCTGATCCACTTTAGGATGCATTTTATGTTGAGGCTACCATTCATTCCAGGGTAGTTGTCTGCACCCAGTTTGATCTGCCATTTCAGTTCTCTCACTTCTAGTGGGGTACTGGACTCCTCGCTGAAACTAGTGACTTTATCAAGTATTAGGAAGCTGAATTTGGGAGGGGTCTTACATTGTTGGGCATGTTTGGCTAGGGCATTGTTTCCATCTGCCCTGCGAATGTATATGTATGTATATATTTATTTAGGTATGTAAGTCTACCTAAAAACTTTGACAGACCCAAATGTTGCTGTCCTTACCAGTGACCACAAAACAACACACATATGCCAAACACTTATAAAAATACAATATTAAAAAAAAAAACAAAATTAAAAAATTTTTTTTTTTTTTTTCGACCATCTCTCACCTCCCACCCCTTATTTTATATATACTAACTCTGAGATTGCACAGTATTGGGGAAAGGGATTATACCCCATCCCTGAGAATTATACAGTCTCTCACACCTGTTAACATTCCACTTAATCAACCAAATCAACTAAACATAATTGTGTCGACTCAACAAATGTCGACCAAATAACATTTCACCCTTTTTCAGCTCACCCATATGTATAAACACACACTACATTAGCAAACAGGTTGGAAAGGATGGATCAGTAAAGCTGCTATACACAGACCATGTGGCATTAGAAGCAGACTCTTAAAAGAAACTTCAGCAAATGATAAGGGAATAGAATCCAAAACTGAATGCACATGGGATGAAACTGAGTACAGATGAGACAGTTGCAATGGCAGCAAATGAGGGAAATCAGAAGAAGCTGAACATTGAAACAGAAGGGAAAATGGTAGAACATGTTAACAGCTTCAAGTATTTAGGAGGAGTGGTTGAGAAGAAGGGAAGTCTGAATGAGGAGCTCAAAGCTAGTATCAGAGGGCCTGCAGCCAACTAGCACAGTGTCAGGTGTAGTATACGACAGACAAATGCCAGAGAAGCTGAAAAGTAAGGTGTACATGACAGTGGTGCAACCAGTATGTTATGTATGGTATGGAAACCTGACCAGTAAAGGCAGAGCAGATGAAGAAGCTAGAGGTGATGGAGATGCAGTGCCTGAGATGAGTCGTAGAATGCACACTGTGGGACAGACAAAGAAATGAGTACAGCAGAGGAGAAGGTGAAGTAGCTCCAACTGCTGGGTAATCAATAGGAACAGGTTACAGTGGTTTGGGCACATGTGCAGAAAATAAGACAATCTGGTGAAGAACATTTGAGCGAAACAGGAAGAAAGCAATGGGAAATGAGAATGTCCAGCAAAGAGATGAGAGGATTGTGTAAAAGAAGATCTATGCCAGTCAGACATGCCTGTCAAAGAAGGAGAGTGGTACTGAGTCTAGAGAGATGGAGAGATGGTGACAGTTGACTTGACACTGTGACCACATGTAGAAAATGGAAAAAGGGTGCTGATATATATATATATATATATATATATATATATATATATATATATATATCTCTAGTTGTATCTAATCTATATATATATATATATATATATATATATATATATATATATATATATGTATATCTCTAGTTGTATCTAATCTATATATATATATATATATAGAGAGAGAGAGAGAGAGACAAATATGAGGTGCACAAACCAGCTGAGAAGTAGGTGCACATGAAGTCCAAAGGATTATACCAGACTTAAACACAGCACAATACTGTCTGTATTTACAGAATTTATTTAATAGACCATCGCCAAACATGAGTGTAACAAACCATATTTCCCTCTAAAACTTGAGCTTCTTCAGTGCATTCAATAAATTGACATACCATGAATTGAAACACAATCAAGGGAAGCACTGAATAGAAAGATAATATTTAAAGTTAATAACAAAACAAAACCACTATTGGAAAAGCACAGCTGGAGACAGAAAACAACAAATTTAGTGTTACGATTCTTTAATTCACTGCTTTCGTCTAGTAAGACTTCTTCAGAAACCTTTAAAATAACTAAAACAAATGACTTATATACCAAATCTTCTCTTAATTATTCAATTAAAATCAATAATTACAAACTGTTTAATTACAAAACATTTAAAGCAAAAAACACAAGAATAAAAATAAAGTCAACATTATATGAGCGCTGACACAAATACTTCTCATTTTAAATAGCATCATTTATAAGGCTTCAACCTTCTGTTTTTTTAAAAACATTTTACAGTAACATAATCGTTTAACCTTGGAAACATATCTTCCTTTAATCTAATTTGCCATTCAGCTTCTCTAACCTCTACTCTTTTCCTAAAATTACCTCCCCTCAACTCTGGTAAATCCAATTCAAGTACTGAAAACAAGAGCTTTTTTTTTATTTTGGGTGGGAGGTTGGTATAATGGTTAAGGTATTTACCTTATAAACACAAGGTGCAAGGTTTAATTCCTACATGGGAAGTTGACTAGTCTTAAAATGGCCCACAAGGGCAGTTAGCCTAGTACTAATCTATGAACCTATTTTTTACATAATATAGAATGCTTATATAAGCATTTTTATAGAATACTGATGCTCTTTTATTTTCTTTTCTAAACTGCTTTTGGTCATAGCCACATATAAGGCATTACAGCCTGAACACATACTCATATAAACAAGAACTCTGTCTTTTCTGTCTCCAAGTGCACTCTTCCAGTAGTGGTTTTGTTTTGTTATTAGTGTTTTATTATACCATTTGTTGGAACGGTCTTATTTAGTTGGTAATATTTAGTTACATGTTTCAAATGTGAACATGTGAAATCATATTACTGTTTAGAGATTCAAAACAATTACAGAAGTAGATTCTAATGCTTGGTGCTAAATAATTCAAAATTTAATTCTGAAAACATTTTATAAAAACTGTTATAAAAAATATGACCCATATATTATACATGCCTAAGATGACCTCTATTGATCAGACATAATATAACAACCAAATAGGAAAAACATTTAACATCTTTTTCAGTACTCCATTTAAGCCCCTGCTCTGTTCAAAGGTGACTTCTTGCCAGGGCACAATAAGGGCACTAAAGCTAGGTGTGGATATGTGTGTGTGTGTGTGTGTGTGTGTGTGTGTGTGTGTGTGTGTGTGTGTGTGTGTGTGTGTGTGTGAGTATGTGTTCGTGTGTGTGTGTGTGTGTGTGTGTGTGTGGGGGGGGGACTTCTGGACATATGACACAACAACTATATAAATAAAATGCAGTTGTCTAGAACCCTTTCTCCTCAAAGTGTTAGTTCAAAAAACACATCTACCACACATTCTGCAAACTGTTTGTTTCATGGTAACATAGATATATATCACTGCCATCACCTGCCAGTACTTTAATAGAACTCCCTGACAGCTTGTCAACATGTTAGCCTTCACCTTTGCCCCACCCTAATTATTAGTCTTCAATAAACTACACAATACACAATTAAAACAATTCTTAATGCTACATAGTGTTCTATAAACATTAGCAAGAAACAAACATTGTATCACATTCTCTGTACTAGCCAAGTAGATCTTCTTTCTCAGTAGTACTGTAGACTATCATAATTTGTATAAGAGCAGTCTGCACAGTAATAGAGGGGCTGGGTTAGGTCCACAGTCTATGCGTATTTGATGTAAATGTCCCTGTTTAGTCTACCTTACCTTGCTAGTTTATGAAGAGTTCCTCTGTGACAGTTACAGAGATCACAATACAGTGGGAAAATGGGCAAATTCCTGATGATGGCTGACTACTTCCTTTCCCTGTGGAAAACATTTGTTGAAACAATCATTTGCAAAGAATGCAAATATTTGATTTATATGTATTCTGAAACATGACATGTGCAGAAATCAAAGATGCCAGTGACCTTGTCTGGATGGTGAAGCATGCCATGTCTAGAAACTGAAGATGCCAATGAGCTTGTCTGGATTCTGAAGCACGCTGTGTGCAGAAATCAAAGATGCTAATGAGCTTGTCTGAATTGTGAAGCATGCCATGTCCAGAAATCGAAGATGCCAATGAGCCCATCTGGATTCTGAAGCATGACATGGGAAGAAATCTAAGATACCACTGAGCTTTTTTGGATTCTGAATATCAGAGCTTTGGCCGGCTAACATCTACATGTAATCAGCTGGATGTATAAGTGAATTTAAGTGCACTTTTATCTGCTCTTTTGCATATAGTTGTGTCTTTTGGCTTTTCCCGGTTAGAGTTCGCCACAGCGGAACTCCGGTCCACTAATGATTGGTAGTAGATTTTTACGTGCCGTGTTGCCAGCCCTGATGCACAACCTTCAACGAAGGTATGCCCATTCACGCATGTCTCCAAACAGAAGACGCTCTAGCTGAGAATCGAACGGGACAATGTCTTACTGTGAGGCAACAACACTACTGTATTTAATTTATTTATTTGTGTTTTTCACTGAATATTAACTAAACTGAAGTTGTGGCTGTCTCTCTACAGATTACTTTTTAGAATTTCTGTGTAGCCATTCATAGCAGTGGGGGGTGGTTTCAGCTCATCACTGACAGCCTGTCTTGCCTTATATAAGTGGTACATTTTGAATTATCTCTGCTTAATATCAGAGCTTTGGCTGGCTAACATCTACCTGAAATCAGATGGATGTATAAGTGAATTTAAGTACACTTTTATCTGCTCTTTTGCATATAGTACTGTATTTAATTTATTTATTTGTGTTTTTCACTGAATATTAACTCAACTGAAGTTGTGACTGTCTCTCTACATTTAGTTTCTCACCCACCCTCCCTGTTTTTGTTTTGGTATTAATGTTGGTGGCTTTGAAATTGCACAGCCCTCTTGTAGATTTGTATTTGGATACTCCTTCTGGGCCCATCTCATTTGCTTACTCAACTGAGTGCAGTGAGATCATATTCTGATTTCAGGCACTCCTACTATGCACAGACAGAGCATTTGGGAAGGACAACCGCTGTAGCCTCTTAATCCTGCTCTGTTCCTTCCCGGAAAAAAAAAAAAAAAAAAAATATATATATATATATATATATATATATATATATATATATGTATATATATATATATATATATATATATATGTGTGTGTGTGTGTGTGAGTGTGTGTATATATATGTATATATATATCTTATTCATTCACAGCAAGAGGTTCTTCCATTCGAGTCTCGGCTTGCCTTGGGAGTGCCTTCTGTGTGGAGTCTGCATGTCCTCCCCGCGGTCGGGTAGCGTTCGAAAGACATGCGTGCGTAAATGGGCGTGCCTTTGTTGATGGTTGGGTGTTGAGCTGGCACCTCGGCGTTTCATAAAAATCTACTGCCAATCATTAGTGGACCGGAGTTCTGCTGTGGCGACCCCTTACTGGGAAAAAGCCGAAAGACAAACAACAGCAACATATATATATATCTTATTCATCTGCTCTTGCTGTAACTGTCTTAGTTGCTCTTCTGCGTGCTATCTGTTCAGTCGCTCTTACTCTGCACTTATTACTGCTTGTTAGTAGCCTTCTAATTTATTGCCTTCTGCACTTGTTTTTTAGTCATTTGTTAATTTAATTGTATTTATTTGAACTGTATTTGCCGTAGTGTAACTACACGCTCGGGTGTGCTGGCCTGCACTACAATTTGAATTGTATTTACTGCTGTTTTAGCTGCTTTTCTGTAACAAAAAAAAATTCTAAGCTTGTTTCCTACCTTTCCTGTAACTAGTCAAGTTCAGTACAGACTTGCTGTATCCAGAACTGTTAGTAAGCGTCTGAGCCCCCCCAAGCCTTTCTGTGTTGGAGGGAAGCCTTCTAGTTTATCAGTGGGAGTGGTAAGCACTAGGTATCCTATCTATCACAGGAAGAGTGGGTTTTGGCCCTGAAATTGTAGTTCATTGGTCGTTTGGGCAGTTTTTCCATTTCTTTCTACTTTCTGATTAAAAGCCCATTTTGCATTTGGTCCCCACCTTTCCTATAACTAGTGTAATCCAGGTCCAGATTTACAGTATCCAGGACTGTTGGTAAGCTTCTGAGCCCCCCAAGCCTTTCTGTATTGGAGAGAAGCCTTCTAGCTTATCAGTGGGAGTGGTAAGCACTAGGTAACCTATCTACCACAGGAGGAGTGTTTTCTGGCCCAGACATTATAGTTTATTGGCTGTTTGGGAAGCTTTTCCATCTTTTTCAACCTTCTGATTTAAAAGCTTGTGTTTGCACTTATTTCCTGCCTTTCCTCTAAGTAGTCTAGTCCAGGTACAGAGTTGCTGTATCCAGGACTCTGTAAGCTTCTGAGCCCCCCAAGCCTTTCCATGTTGGAGGGAAGCCTTCTAGCTTATCAGTCGGAGTGGTAAGCATCAGGTAGCCTATCTACCACAAGAGGAGTTGTTCCTGGCCCAGAAATTGTAGCTATTGGCTGTTTGAGCAGTTTTTTCCATCTCTTTCAACTTTCTGGTTTGAAAGCCGCACTTGTGCCTGTTTCTCGCCTTTCCTATAACTAGCCTAGTCCGGTTACAGAGTTGCTGTATCCAGGATTGTTAGTAAGCTTCTGAGCCCCCAAGCCTTTCTGTGTTGGAGGAAAACCTTCTAGCTTATCAGTGGAAGTGGTAAGCACTAGGTAGCCTATCCTCCACGGGAAGAGTGAGTTTTGGCCCAGAAATTGTAGTTTATTTGGCTGTTTGGGCAGTTTTCAATCTGTTTCAACTTGGTGTCTTAAAAGCCTACATTTGTACTTGTTCCCCACCTTTCCTGTAACTAGTGTAGTCCAGGTACAGATTTGCTGTATTCCAGGACTCTTTGTAAGCTTCTGTGCCCCCCAAGCCTTTTTGTGTTGGAGGGAAGCCTTCTACCTTATCAGTGGGAGTGGTAAGCATTAAGTAGCCTATCTACCACAAGAGGAGTGGTTCCTGGCCCAGAAATTGTAGCTATTGGCCGTTTGGGTAGTTTTTTTCCATCTCTTTCAACGTTCTGGTTTAAAAGCCCCACTTGCGCTTGTTTCTCACCTTTCCTGTAACTGGCCTAGTCCAGATACAGAGTTGCTGTATCCAGGACTGTTGGTAAGCTTCTGAGCCCCGCAAGCCTTTCTGTGTTGGAGGAAAGCCTTCTAGCTTATCAGTGGGAGTGGTAAGCACTAGGTAGCCTGCCTACCATGAGAGGAGAGGTTCTTGGCCCAGAAATTGTAGTTTATTGACCATTTGGACAGTTTCTCCATCTCTTTCAGCTTTCTGGTTTAAAAGACCACATCTGTGCTTGTTTCCCATCTTTCCTGTAACTAACCTACTGGGTAGCATTAGAAAGCCTTAAACTGATACAAGCCTTCTAGCTTAGGAGAGAGACTTTGGAGTGATTAAGTATCAGTTTTCTGTACTTTCTTGCTGTACTTAACTGTTTTCCACCTAAACGCAGATTTTCCAGCATTTATTGTGATTTAAAAGCTTGTTTTTTTCACATATTGTACCTATTTGACTGCCTGCACTTTTAAAAAAAATGTTTTTTGTTTAAATAATGGGCCAGATTCAGGAAGGCTTACATGGAGTTCAAGAGTAGTGTAAGCCTCCGTGTAAGCCTCCCGATTCAGGAACAGCCCAAATCTCCATGTAAGAGACAGCTAACACGTCTCTTACATGGACTGGGCGTGGAAATGCTCAATACCTCATTTGCAGCTCAAAGATATGCAAATGAGGTATTTGAGCGATCCACGAAGCAGAAACCAGTCCGTGTAACGGACGTGTTAGCTGCAGAAATGTACTCAGCTGACAACTGAGTACATTTCTGCAATTAAAAACGGAGCTATGTCAGCTCCAAATAAAGGGTGCATTTGTTTCATTAAGCATGCCAATGGCCAAATATGTGGCCATTGGCATGAAAAACTGTTGCAAAAATATGTTATATAACTTTTTTTTTCACGGGATTTTGAGGTTTAACTGCAGCGCACACCCGCGCAAATGGGGTGCGCTACCTAAAACTAAAAACCGAAGCTTATAAGCCCACAATTGTGGGATTTATGTATTACATGGAATGTCAATGGAGGGACTTGCAGACCAAAAACAATATGGCCTCCGTTTAGTGGTTGTCAAGGGGGGGAAGCTCCGTGTAAGACATGTAACTAAGCATTACTAGGCAATCCTATGTAAATGAGGGTTACAATACTGAATCACACTGCCACATAGGTAATGAGCACTTTCTGAGTAGTGTAAGAGTTAGAGAAGGGGGAGGAACAGAGTAAGAGGTAGGTGACATCACGGGGGGGAAGGATAGAAACAAATGTACCAGATTGGAGGGCAATGTAAGGTAACAGATGACAGACAGACATCAGGGAGGGAGGTGTGTCCCAACAGAACACTAGGAAAGTCAAGAATTTGAGGGTATACGCTATCCCTACACTCAAAGTTTCTTGATATACGTGCATGCGCGCGTGTGTGCGCGTGTAAGGCAGGTTCAACATGTGGGAGCGTGTTGCAAACCGTTTACAATGGTTTGCATGGGCGTGCAGGTGTGTAAGGCATGTGCGTGCGTTTTAACATGAATCAGCTAAGTTCACACCGTGTAAGGATGTGTGCGCGCGTGTAACACCGTGTAGGGATGTGTGCGCGCGTTTAAGTGACTGTGAGCGTGCTTAAGCTGGTGTGCACATTGCTCCCCTTGAGGAAACAGAGAGGAAACAGGAAACAACTAAAATACAGGGAAACTGCCAGAGGATACTGCTGGAGTTAATTGGTGGAAACAATTAGAAGCAGGCAATTACACAGGCAGACTAGAAGCCCAACCCAGCACTTAAAACACTGCAAAGAGCAGTGCAGGCTGTTTCTCACAAGAGATACTGCCAGAAACTAAGCTATCAGAATTGAAAACTGAAAAAAGCTGAACTCAGAGCAGAAATGCTAGGGGCTGCCATAGCTGTTATAATCAGGCATAGGCGAATTGCTGAGGGTGGTGACAATGCAGATGCTGACAGACAACCCAGAGTGAGGAGAAGGAGAAGAGTATACAGGCCCAGGGTCACCTACCATGGGTTACATGAGCTGGAGATAGTAGAGCGCTACAGAGTGGACAGAGACCTTCTGCAGCAGATTGTTGAGCTGTGCAGGCCACATCTCACACACAGAACCAACAGAGGGGAACCCATCCCAGTGGAAACCAAGGTATGTGTTGGCCTAAGAATACTAGCAACAGGTACCTTCCAGAGACCAACTGGTGATATGATGGGGATATCACAGGCATCAGCCTCCAGGGTACTGCACCAGTTCCTGGATGCCATGTCAGCACATGTCAGTGATCATATATATGTCCCTAATGACCGTGAGGTTGTGGCCAGCAATATTCTCTTCCAGCAAATAGCGGGATACCCTGAGGTGCTGGGTGCAATAGACTGCACGCACATACGCATCAAAGCACCAGCTGGTGAGCGGGGTAGAGTCTACATTAACCGCAAGGGATACCCCTCCATCAACTGCCAGGTCGTGTGTGATGCCCAGGGCATAATAATGAATGTGTGTGCTGGCTGCCCTGGGAGCTACCACGATTCCCACATCTGGCATCTGACGCAGCTGTACCAATCATTTGCCAATGGGGACTTCCCACACGGACACCTAGTGGGGGATGCAGGTTATGCACTTGAGCCGTGGCTGATGACACCCATCAGAAATGCACACACACCTGAACAGGAACGCCATAATGAGGCACACGCACAAACACGTAATGTCATAGAGCGTGTGTTTGGGCTGCTCAAGTCACGGTTCTGGTGTCTGGACACATCTGGTGGAGCCTTGCAGTACACACCAACTACATGTACCCAAATGATCATGATATGTGCTATGCTACATAATATGATCCTGTGGAAACAGCTGCAGCAGGACCAGCACAGGGCTGGGCCAAACATCCCCCCACCATTGCCAAGGCCACCACAGGCAGAGGGTGACTCGGAGGAGGAACAACCTGACCTTGTCCCAGTAGGCAGAAGGAGGCATGCCCAGTATGCCCTGGCCTTGGCAAAGAGGCAACGCATAGCACATACACTTGGTCAGTAGGAACACTGGGACTGATACCCGCTCTGACTCACTCATATAGTAACAGGGATGCCTAACATGACACAACCTGCTTCCAAACATGTACAGGGAGTGTAGTATGTGCATCCGACAGAGGCAGCCCTGCAGCACCACCTGAGGCATGAATGCCATGTGTTAAGTAATGTAATATCATGTACCATATGCACACCTGAGGACCCCGACTAACATCCACCCTCACCAATCATAAACCACAAAAACACAAACCCACCTCATGGGTACCACAAGGGATAGGAACCTAGATGTAATGCTACCCAATGCCAGAAGTTTAAACAGCAAGATGCGTGCAGTGTAAATGCACACAGTATAGAGAATGTAGATATCAGTGCTGTAATAGAAAACAGGGTCAAAGCCCACATCAGCACCCTGACACTACCAGGTCACACCTCATACAGTGATGTACATGTGCAAAAACATGGAACAAGATACAAAATGAGGGTGACTAGCAATAAATGGCATGCATAACCACACACCCATGTTGGTACCACAACAAGAAGCAACATGGATTAGCCATGGTCAAACACCAATGGCTAAAACTGACCACTACTATATAGCTTGCTGCAGACCACTGTCCTAATAGCAGGAACTGCCCCAGGCCTATGTTCATAGGTTCATAGGTTCATACTAGGCTATCTGCCCTAGGGCATTTATAAGCCTAGCCCAGAGTTTCGTGGCTTCTGCCACCCCTTCAGTTTGACGGATAATATGCCCATTATTTTGCTGTGCCTCTGTCAAGCAGTGATACTGAGGTTATCCCTGGGGTATACCTGCAATCTCCCATCCATTGGTCAAGATCCCACTTGAACAAAGCCAGTGAGGTGCTCAGCCTCACATGTACCAGGATGTTGTTCCACAGCATAGGGACTCTCTGGGTGATGAATCTGTCTCTCCAGCACGTCCTATTAATATCTGTGTTGAGGTTTAGGTCTCCTGCCCTTGTAGTTCTGATGGATGTAGAGGTCTTGAGGTGAAGCATGTTCATTAATTCCGGGTTGGACATGGCCTTGTATGTCAGGCACAGGTCACCTCTGAGCAGACGGTAAGCGACTGAATAGAGCTGGAATTCCTTCAGTCGGGCAGCATAAGAAATATGTTTGAGACCCTTTCTCCTCCTGTTGAGGAATTTGTGGGCCCATCCAATTGCCACAGGTGTCGGGTCCGATACATTCTGAATGGGGCATTGTATTCAATCATTGGTCTGATGAGTGATGACTACAGGGGAACAATGACCTCCCTTGATCTAGATGTGAATCCCTGCATGATGAGGTGGGCAATGTAGAAGGTCTTCCTAACTACTCTGGCAACGTGAGTGTCAAACAAAAGGTTACTGTCAACCTGGGTGCCCAGGTCCCTGATAACCTCTTCTGTGCTTAGAGGATTGCCACCTAGATGGGAACTAGTTGTAACCGTGTTCTTCCTGAAGGGTATGGCTATGCATTGTTTAGCGTTTAATGTAAGGCCATGGCTCTGGCACCAGTTATCCGTGTCTATGAGACCCTTCTGAAGGATGTCTGTGTCAGACGGGTTTCCAACTATGGTTCCCAGTTTGCAGTCATCTTCAAACTTTGTCAGCCATAATCCTCCAGTGTTTGCTTGTACTTCTGAAAAGTAGATGCTGAACAATAGTGGGCCCAGGACTGAGCCCTGTGGGACACCACTTGTGACAGATTTGGAGTGTGACATGGCACCAGCAACTCTGACCCTGTGTGTTCTGTCACTTAGCCAGTTTGCAACCCATCTTGTGATGTATGGGTTCACATTTAAGCTGGTGATGTTTTCAATGATACCCGAGTGGGGTATTGTGTCGAAAGCCTTTGCCAGGTCAAGGTAGGCTGTGTGGACTGCCTTGCCCTCGTCAATGGCCTTGGTGTCTGTTATGAAAAAGTCAACCAAGTTTAAAAGGCATGATCTGCCCTTGACAAAGCCTAACTGGGTTGGATCCAACGTCTGCAAGTCCCCTATGTCTTCATTTATGAGTTCCATTATGATCCTCTCCATAGCTTAGCAGACCATGCTTGTCAAGCTGATGGGATGGTAGTTTCTGTGGTCGGTGGAGGCACCTCCCATGTGAAGTGGGTCCACCATTGCCATATGCCACTCCTTGGGCACATATCCTGAGTTGAGGCTAAGATTAAACAGCTGCCCTAACTGCGGGTTCAATTCCTCAGTGAGTTCATGGAGCACACAACCAGGGACACCATCTGGTCCCATGGATGCTGCATTTTTTCCCTTGGATAGAGCAGTTCTCACCTGAGCATTTGAGATGTTTGGGGGGCTACAACCCTCTGTTATAGATATCTCTCCAGTTGGGGGGGAGGGGTGGGGGGAGAAATCTGCACTGAACCTGTCAGCCAGTATGTTGGCAATGTCTGTAGGTTCAGTGATATTTACATCATTCCGAACCAATTCTGAGCATATCTTGGTGTTTCCTCCCAGGTGTCTAACATAGGTAAAAAAGGCCTCATGATTGTCCCTTGAGTCCTTAGCGGGTTTACTCTCAAAATTCGCCTTGGATGATTTTATGGGGGAACTCAGTGTTTCACTGATAATGAGCAGGGGTGTCTACCCTTCTACGGATATTGCTCTATCTTGTAGTAGCCCCTTCCTTCTGTTGTAGAGCTTGTTCATGGCTGGGGTCCACCAGACTGGATGCTTGCCTCTGGTACAAAGAGTCTGTGTTTTGTTTGGGATTGCCTGATGCATGCAGTCCTGGAGGTGCTGGTAGAAGGCATTTGTAAGTGATACAGTGGCTTGGGGAATGGTGTCCGCTGGCTTGTGGGCCTTGAAAGAGACCACACCAGTCATTAGAAGTGTGAAGTCGGCTTCTGACAAGTTCTTCACTGTGGTCTTTCCTATCTGGGGTGGGGGTGGGATGTGGACTTCCACTGAGATTAGTTTATGATCTGATCTCACCAATGATGGGTATACTTCTGGTGTTGAACATTGTGACCCCATGTTTGTGATGATGAGATCTAGTATGATGTCTCCTCTCATGGGGATGGTGACTAGTTGTTCCATGGCATTTGAGTGTATGAACTCTAGGAACCTGTGGGCTACAGTGTTGGGGCTGGAGTAGTGATCCCAGTCTATATTTGGATAGTTGGAATCACCCAGTATGATGGTGTTTGGAGATACATGTATCCCCGCCAGTGTTTTCAGGAAAGCTGTGTGAGGTACCTGAGTTTGAGAGGGTGGCCTGTAACATGCTACAAACTGCAGAGCAGTCTTGCCTATGGTTAATTGCACCTGGATGGTCTCCAATGCATCGTGTGTTGCCACCAACCTTGAGGTGAGGGTGTCCTTGATGAATATGGACACCCACCCTCCTTTCTTGGTGTTGTCCGGATTGTGGGGCTGGAACGCATGATACGAGGTAACACCCGATAGTGCCAGGGTGCTGTCAGAAGCCGTGAACCAGGTTTCAGTCACAGCACAGACATCAATGTTCTCCATACTGAGAAGGGCGTTGAGTGTGTGCAGCTTGAGGTTGAGACTTCTGGCATTGAGCAGCATTACCCTTAGTGTTCTTCCTTTACAGTGTTCTAGGGTGGTAGGTGTACAATCTGATCCTTGCATAAAAAAGGCACAATGGGGGTGGCATGAGCCTTAGCCAAAATCCGGAAGCCCAGGGGTGACAGGTGCAAGCCGTCCCTTGTGAATCAGTGTGGCCTGTCCAGCATGTCATCCCAGGCAGACAGACATTGGACCCCCTTTGAATGACACCATAGTTTAAGACAATTATTACAGCTGATCATCTTGTCTCTGTTTATGTGGCATCATACTTGGTGAAGGTAGGATACTGCTCAAGGTCAGGGTCATACCTGCCTGGCCTACATAATCAGAGAGATCCTCTATGTCTCTTTTCATGTAGTCCAGGGAGGTACATCTCAGGTCGTTCACGCAAGCATGGATAATGACTGAGTCATACTTGTACTTGCAGTTGAGTGACCTGAGTGCTTGCATTATGTGGTGGATTCCAGTGCCCGATAGGCAGCTTACTGTGACCTCCTCCTTACTCAATCAGGTGAGCGGGACGTCAGTGTGTCTGACTATGGAGTCACCTATGACAAGTGTGTCTGGCATTGTGTCTGGCCTTAAGGGCTGTGACTGTTTGGCACACTGACTCTGTGGTCTATGTGTTGCATGTGCTGTGCCCTGTGGAGGCAGTTGTGTGGGTGTCTGCTGTGGTGGCCTCTGCTGTTCTGGTAGATTTCTGATCAGAGCCTCCGAGTATGTCTCTGTGTGTCTATGTGTATGATTTGAAGTTGTGATAGTGCTATGTGAGACTGGGTTTGTGGTGTGTGTGGTTACCTTATCCTTCTGTCTGGTCTTGCCAGTCCTATGTTGAGAGAGCTCAGCCTCCACTTCGGCTATATAGTTGCATCTCTCGCATGTATTTGTGTTTTATGGGAGAAGGAGAGGGTTGTCAGTGTACATGAGGCAATTGCAACATTGCCTCGATATTCCCAGGTTCACCAGCTGAGTAGGAGAGGACACTAGCAACTGATCCCTTGACATGCTAGAAGGAATAGACAAAACAATATTGGAATACAGGAAGATAACAAGCCCCCCAAACCACATTATATTGCTTGACTGACAATACCTACACATACACCATAGTTTCATAGTTTCATAGTTTACTACTAGGCTATCTGCCCTACTGCATTTATAAGCCTAGCCATAGTGATGTGGCTATTGCCACCCCTCATAGTGGTAATAAGTGTACAGAATAGATTCCAAATATTGTGCCTCTGACTTAGTAGTGACACATTATGACCCCCTTACGTAATTGAATAACGTGACTGTGCCTCTGTCTAGTCTGTGCCTCTGTCTCACATGCAGCTGTCCAGATGTCTCTTGAAGAGAGTCAGTGAGGGACTCTGTCTAACATGAACTGGGATACTCTGCTAGAGTGTGAGATGCCTCTGAGTTATGACTCTGTCCCTCCAGCATGTCCTATACATGTATGTGCTGAGGTTCAAAACCTTAGCTCCCATGGTTCTGGTGTATTTGGATTGCTTGCAGTGGAGCATGTCTACCAAATCCTGATTGGACATGGTCTTGTATGTCAGGCATAGGTCACCTGTACGTATGCGGTATGACACTGAATAAAGCTGGATATCAGTTATTCTGGAAGCATATGACATGTGTTGTAGACCCCTGATCTTCATGGTAAGGTACTTGTGGGGTCTCCCCAGCTGCTGCAAGTGCTGGGTGAGGTACATACCAAATGGGGCTTTGTATTCAAGCATGGACCTGATAAGGGAGAAGTATAGTGGTACAATGACCTCCTTTGATCTGGATGGAAAACCCTCCATGATAAGGTGGGCAAGATAGAAGGTCTTTCTAACCACTTTGGCAACATGGGTGTCAAATGAGATGTCACTATCTACATGTGTCCCCAGCTGTCTGATTTGTTTTCTGTGCTCATTGGGTTGCTGTCTATGTATAGATCTGTGGGTACTTTGTTCCTCCCAAAGGGGATGACTACACATCAGTTGCATTCAGTTTCAGGCCATGAGTCCAGCACCAGCTATCTGTCTTTGTGACGGCATTCTGTAGGATGTGTGTGCTGGCTGATGTATTCACTATGGTGCCTAGGTTGCAGTCATCTGTAAACTTTGTCAGCCACAACCCTCCTATGTTTGCTTTCACATCTGAAAAGTAAATACCAAATAAGAGGGGTCCCAGGACACATCCTTGTGGGACACCACTTGTGACTGGCTTTGAATCTGACAAGGCACCTGCAATGTTGACCTTATGGGTTCTGTTTCTGAGCCATTTTGCAACCTATCCTGTGACATATGGTGTTATATTTCAGCTGTTGAGCTTGTCTATGATGCCTGAGTGGGGTATTGTGTCAAAGGCCTTAGCCAAGTGCAGGTAGGCTGTGTGGACTGCGTAGCCCTCATCAATGGCCCTACTGACAGTTTCAAAGTAGTCAACTAGGTGCAAAAGGCAGGATCTGCCCTGTACAAAGCTGAACTGGGTGGGATCAAGGGTCCGTAGGTCACCAATGTCTCTGTGTGAGAGCTCCATAATGACTCTTCCCATAGCTTTGCAGACAAGGCTGGTTAAGCTTGTGTGGTGGTAGTTGCCAGGGTCTGTGGAGGCATCTCCTTTGTGGAGTGGGACCACTGTTGCCGTACGCCAGTGTTCAGGTACATATCCTGTAGCAAGGCTAAGGTTAAATAGCATCTGTATATACAGGTTTAGCTCCATCTGCAGTTCACATAGCATGCAACTGGGGATACCATCAGGTCCCATTGATGCTGTGTACTTGTCTTTGCTGAGTGCGGCTCTCACATGGACATCCAAGATGACAGTGAGGTTACATACAGCTGTGATAACTATCGTCTTTTGGGGGTGAGGGAGGGGGTACATTGCACTGAACCTGTCTGCCAGGATGTTGCCAATATCTGTCAGGTCACTGGAATATATGTTGTTGTGTACCAACTCTGAGCATATCTGAGGGTTCCCACCCAGGTGTCAGACATAACTGAAGAAAGCAGTGTGGTTACCTTCATTGTCTGTGGTGATTTATGTCCCCAAGTTGACCTTGGGTGTCTTTATGAGAGAATGTAGCTTTCTACTAGTGCTGATCACAGCTGCCTTCCCTTCTGGAGATGTATCTCTGTCTTGCATTAGTATCCTTCATCTGTTATACAGTTTGTTTATGGCTGGGGTCCACCAGACAGGCCACTTTCCCTTGGTGGAGAGGGTCTCGTTTTCATTTGTGGTTGCATGGTCCATGCGTACTCGGAGATGTCCGTAGAAAGTGTCTGTGCAGGAGTCACCATTGTGTGTTGTGGTTTCCACTGGCCCAGTGGGCTTAACGGATACCATCTCAGTCCGAAGAAGTGTGAAGTCAGCTTCTGAGATGTTTGTCACTATACCCCTGGTATCATACTAGCACTGACACAGGTGTAGACAATTCCCCAGAATCCATCAAACAAAATGGACATGCAAAATGTAACACTTCCACAAGAGGGGTAAGCATAGTGGATGTGATAATCAGAAATATGTGTACTGGATGTCAAGATGAGAAGTGTATCCCTCACTGGTAAGACCAGACCATGGAGTAATCACACTGTAGTTACACATCCCGACCCCAGTCTCTGGCCAGATTACCACAGTGAAACACATGTATAAAGCATAGCTTGCACCCCTACAAACCAATGTTGAATCCATGAAAAGCCCTGTGCAGGTCCAGAATATGGGACACACTGCAGAACATGTTATACAAGCATGCCATGAACACAGCCAACAGTGCTTGGAGTCTGCAATCACAAACAACAAGACACAATGCCAGACACCCAGGCATCTGGCATGCTGGACTCCAGCAATTACTAAACCATTGAAGAGAATGAGGAAGCTACCACATGATACATCAAACGTAACAAGTGATGTAATCAGTGATCACTAGCATGGCAATAAAATGTGTCCACACATACAATCCACTCAGGCCAGGCAAAACAAGTAGAATCTGTGAATCCAGTGGCAGTGTGACACCTGTCCCAAGTACACACACAACAACAACTCACCCCAATAAATACAAATGTATGTGATAGACGCAACCAGGTAGCCAAACTGGAGCCTGAGCACACCCAAATCAGTACTGTCAAAACTAGTCAGGAGGACAAGGTAACCACATACACCACAAACCCAGTCCCACATACACCTACAACGACTGTAAACCAAACACATAAACACAGAAACATTCCCAGAGGCCCTAATTACAAACACACAACACCAACACAAGCCTCCAAAGCAGACACCCAATAACACAACCTCCAGACATAGCACATGTAACACATAGTACACAAAGCTGGTGTGCCAAACAGTCACAGGGCAGAAGGAGAAACAACATGCCTGATACAGTAGTAATAGGTGACTCCATAGTGAGACATGCTGCTGTCCCAGGGATGGCTTGCACCTGTTACCCATGAGCGTCTGGATATTGCCTAAGGCGTTTGCAACCACAAGAGACCCTTTCGTAGGCAAGGCCAATTAGACCAACCCACCACCATAGAAAACAAAACTGGAAAGAAACAGAAGGGTAATGCTGATCAATGCCAGATGTGTAAACCCCAATATGCATGCTCCTGAGGCACTCCCCAGTATGGAGAACATTGATGTCTGTCCAGTGATAGAAACCTGCTGCAAGCCTCGTGACAGCACACCAGCACTACCAGGTAATACCACATATCATGTGTTATGGCCACAAAACCTGTAACAAAACATAAAAGGAGGGTGAGTATCCATATTCAGCACAGACAGCCATCCGTCTAGTTAACTGACAATGCTAATGTCATAGCAGTCCACCCATGTGCAACTAACTGTAGGGAAGACTGCTGTACAGTCTGTAGCATGCTACAGACCACGCTCTCACACACAGGAACCCCACCCCACTGTCCTGCAGACAGTGGACAGTATGTATGAATGTACCACCAAATACAAAACAAGGTACACACAACATACCACATAGGTGGTAAACCATTATGTGTGGAAGGAGTAATCAGGGACCTAGTGACACAAGTGGACACTCACCTGTTATGTGACAGTCACATCGCCAATTTGTCTAGGCAGACTGTCTATATTGGACACTGTATCATGAAAGGATCCACATCTACGTCAACGAAGGTCATTGTGCCCCTATACTGTTCCCCTATCAGACCATATTGTAATACAATGCCTCATGTGGGATGTACATTACCTGGCACCTGCAGCTGTTAGAAAGACCTCAAAGGTACCTCAGCAAGAGTCAAAAAGTGTCTCCAATATATCTCATATGCTGCCTGGCTGTAGACACCACAGCTGAATGCAGTCACATACTGCCCACACAGAGGCATTGTATGTCTGTTGTACAAGTCCATGTACAACACAGAAGTAATGGACATGCTCCACCCCAGAAAACTCAAAGCCATTGGAGCTGTGGGAGTTAGAGATGTCAACCTTAACACATGATCAAATAGGATGTGCTGGAGGGACAGATACCTAACCCTGAGTCTCTCCACACCCTGGAACAGAATACCACTACATGTTTGGCAGAGCCCCTCACTGACACCCTTCAACAGGAAGTTAGCAAATTGGATGGATAATTGTGGATGTACACTGGGGGTCTGTACTGTGTCATGTCCAGACAGAGGCACAGCTAAGTAACTCCGAAATGGCCATAATATTCACATAGCAAGGGGTGGCAAAAGCCACACACACTGTGACTAGGCTTACAAATGCCCTAGGGTGGATAGCCTAGTATGAACCTATGAACCTATTATGATACAGATTGTACAGGGCACTAGAGATAACCCCAAGGCTGCTGCAACTGATGGTAGTAAGCGTGTTGTGGATTCCTGGATATGCTCTGGATCACACAGATATTACAAACAACATACCAGACACACACAGGTATCGCCAACATACATCCTGACAGGTGCAGTGCAACCCCCCCCCCCATAATGGCAAATATCTTTCCCAGCAGACTGCCGCCTCCCTGACATTATGTCACCCTTACCACAGGATACGTACCCAAAGAGCAGTGTACAACAACAGTGGGTGTTCTCAAGAAAGGTGTCTCCTGAATGGATACTAAAAACAACCACCACAGAATCCTGAGAAGTTTGGTCTGCACAGCTATGGAAAGGATCAGCATGTACCGCAGACATAATGATATTGGGGATCTATTGACACCCGACCCTACCCAGTGTGGGTTTACGAAGTGCAGACCCTGCCCCTAAACATGTGTGACTCAGTTGAAACAGTACTTGAGGTCAGTGATGAGGGCAATGTGGTCCACACAGTGTAGCTGGACCTTGCAAAGCCTTCCGTACAATACCCTACGTGTTCCATATAGATATGCTCACCAGCTTATATATACACCCCAATGTCACTAGAGGGGTTGCAAACCAGACCAACAACAGAACTGACATGGTCAGACATGCAGCAGCCATGTCAGACTACAAACCACATATAACAGGTATCCCACAAAGCTTGGTCCTGGGACCTTCACCATCTGGTATATATGCCCCATAGGTACAGGCCAACATGTAAGGACTGTGCCGGAACATGTTTGTAGAGGACAACAAGCCGCCTGACATATCTGACACTCCAGCTGACACAAGCATCCCACAAAAGGGCCACATAGAAACAGACAACTGGTGCCATAGCCATGTCAGCATGTTAAATGGTGAAAACTGTATAGTCAGCCTCTGTGGATATCCAGTAAGTGACCACCAATTACCACATAGGTGTTGACCCATTACATACCTAACATGTAATGCCAGAACGGGGGACACAAGGTGATATATATCCTGCATTGGACAAACATGTGGCTGTAGTGTTAACAGAAACAATCCATATACCAACCTAATCATGAGGGTTATGACATCTAGCTAAGGGGAGGTCATTGTGGTTCTGCAGTTATCTTTCATCAGCATTAGAAATGACCACAACAGCGCCTGTGGGGTGTACCTCAGCAGACACATTCAGCAACTGTAAAGTCCACAACAGTACCTCACCAGGAGTATCAAAGAGCTGGAACACATGTAATGTGTCGCCTGATTAAACAGAGTGCAGCTCCACACACTGCCATGCTGGCCACCCAGACGCAAGCTGTGCCTGATGTAGAAAGCCATGTCCAAGCTGGCATCAATGCACATGCTGCACCTTGTACAATGTGAATGGCAGGGAGCTATGCACATGAGGGACCTGAACCCCAGCACTGACATACATAGGACAAGCTGTACTGCATTATCCATAACACAGAAGCCACCCCCACGCATGAGTAAACTACCAGTACAGGTTATCCATAGAGTCACTCATTGATTCTCCTCAACAGGGATCCTAATGAGTGGATGGGAGATGGTAGGTATACCCTGGGTATCAATGTTCTGTCACAGGTAGACAGAGGCACAGTATACGAAACAAGACATATGTCATGGCAAACTGCACTTACAATGTGTTGACGGACAAACACACTCTCCGACTAGCATTAGAAATGGCCTAGGGCACATCGGTAGTGTTTGCCAATGTACACCCATGTTGTGGAATACACTACTGATGTTGGATGAGGCTGTTGTAAGTAGTTCACATCTGAACATAATGCAACATGGTCAGATAGGTTCATAGGTTCATAGGTTTATACTAGGCTATCTGCCCTAAGGCAGTTATAAGCCTAGCCCAGAGTCTGGTGGCGTACGCCACCCCTTATATGGAAACAGTACTGTGCCCATTAGTTTGACGTGCCTCTCTCCAGCAGTGACACAGTGACGATCACCGGGGTAAACCTATGATCTCCCATCCACAGGTCAGGATACCTCTTGAACAGAGCCAGCAAGGTGCTCTGACTCACATGGACCGGGATTGTATTCCACAGCATAGGGAGTCTCCGAGTGATAAGTCCATCCCTCCAACATGTCCAACGTACATCCCTGCTAAGGTGTAAGTCACTTGCACTAGTGGTTCAGGTGGATCTGACGATTTTGAGGTGGAGCATGTCCATTAATTCCTGGTTGGACATGCTTGCATGTCAGGCACATGTCACCTCTAAGCAGACAGTATGTGACTGAATAGAGCTGGAGTGTCTTCAATCTGGCAGCATATGACAGATGTTGGAGTCCCTTCATCCTTTTGTTGGGGGACATTCAGGGTCTCTCCAATTGCTGCAGATGTCGGGTGAGATACATCCAGAATAGGGCAGTGTACTCGATCACCGGTCCGATAAGTGAAGAGTACAGGGGAACAATGACCCACTAGATCTGGATGTGGATCCCTTCCTGATCAGGTGGGCAATGTAGAAGGTCCTTCTAGCCACTTTAGCAACGTGAGTGTCAGAAGAATGGCGACTGTCAACCTGGGTCCCCAGGTCCATGATAACCTCCTCTGTGCTTAGAGGATTGCCACCTATATGGTAGCTTGGGGTTACCTTGCTTTCCCCGAAGGGTATGACTACACATGTTTTTCAATTTGACTTCAGGCCATGGCTCTGGCACCAGCTATCAGTGTCCGTGAGTCCCTTCTGAAGGATATCCGTGTCTGATGCACTGTCCACTATGGCGCCCAGTGTGCAGTCATCTGCAAACTTTGTCAGCCAAAGTCCTCCCATGTTGGCCTGTACTTCTGAGAAGTAGATAACAAACAATAGGGGGCCAAGGACTGAGCCCTGTGTGACACCACTTGTGACTGGCCTGGAGTCTGACATAGTGCCAGCAACTCTAACCCTGTGGGTCCTGTCCTTAAGCCAGTTTGCAACCCATCTTGTGACATATGGGTGTACATTTCAGTTGGTAGGGTTTTCTACAATACCTGAGTGGGGTATTGTGTCGAATGTGTTTGCAAGGCCAAGGTAGGCTGTATGGACTGCCTTTCCCTCATCAATGGCCTTAGTTACTGTTTTGAAGATGTCAACCAAGTACAGAAGGCATGACCTGCCCTTGACCAAGCCAAACTGGGATGGGTACAATGTCTGCATGTCCCCTATATCTTCGTTTATGAGCTCCATTATGATCCTCTCCATAGCTTTGCAGACTAGACTTGTTAAGCTTATGGGGCAGTAATTACCAGGGTCCGTAGAGGCACTGCCTTTGTGCAGATGTGCACAACTGGACCCTAAACATGCTGTTGTGCACAGTATGGAAATGTAAATCAGTGATAGGACTAAAGCCCAGGATACTGTCCACCACAGTGAAAGTACTGAACCACTACACCATACAGTACTACAGTGTTAGGTCAGTATGAATGGATGTTGACAATTGTATGCAAAGTATCCCATGCAAAACCTGCAGGCACAGTATAATCCCTGTTGTGTTCACAGAAAGCATCTGGACAGTAACTACACAACATGACACAGAACACACAACCTTAAACAGGAGATATTTGTTGGAGTTCACACTCATCCACAACTGTGATGGGCTGCAGAGTTCAACATATGGAAAGCTCACACTGGGCATGCTCACACACTTTGATAAATGAGACATCTTTCACACAACATGCCATGGGAAGGCTGAACTGGGCATGCTCACACACTTAGTTCAAATGTTCCTCTTAACAACTGTGAAAACACACCACAGGATGCACATTCCCCATTCTAAACACTGAAGATGTCAGCACCCTATAAGTAGATCAAGAGAATTGAAATCTCCCAGTAATCTGAATAGCGTGCTCTGCTAATGCGTCCGTCTCTAGTGTCATAACATAGTTAGGTAGGGGTTTGAATCCAGCAAGTGTGTGTGAATGGGGGTAAGTGTGTAAGTGTGTATGAAAGGAACATCCCTTTTGGCAACTGTGAAAACACACCACAGGAAGCTCATTCCACTTTCTAAACACTGATGATGTCAGCACCCTATAAGTAGATCAAGGGAATTGAAATCTCCCAGTAATGCGAATAGCGCGCTCTGCTAATGCGTCCGTCTCTAGTGTCATAACATAGTTAGGTAGGGGTTTGAATCCAGCAAGTGGCAAGTGTGTGTGAATGGGGGTAAGTGTGTATGAAAGGAACATCCCTTTTGGCAACTGTGAAAACACACCACAGGAAGCTCATTCCACTTTCTAAACACTGATGATGTCAGCACCCTATAAGTAGATCAAGAGAAATGAAATCTCCCAGTAATGCGAATAGCGCGCTCTGCTAATGCGTCCGTCTCTAGTGTCATAACATAGTTAGGTAGGGGTTTGAATCCAGCAAGTGTGTGTGAATGGGGGTAAGTGTTTATGAAAGGAACATCCCTTTTGGCAACTGTGGAAACACATTACAGGATGCACATACCCCTTTCTAAACGAGACCACAATTATTTATGGCTTCCGATTCCAGACATGTCACGTGTGTTTTGCTCACACAGACTGCCCATGTGTGTGGGTTGTTTCTCACAATAATGCATGACATTGATTAAAGCAGTTCTGGCAATGCACACATGATGTATGTGTGTGCCAAATACACATATGTACCTGTGACCTTCAATAGTTACCATGTGTGATGCCTGCCACATGTGAATACATGGTGTTTGCACAGGGTAACATTATGTCTGTGGTCTTCTGTGCAGGTGCTGCATGTGGGATGTGTATATACAGTGTGAGATGTAGATGCTATCAGCCTAGTAGTGAGGGATACACACCTGGTCTGGGGCATATAGTCTACATGTTGCTGATGAACAGGTGCTGCATGTTTCCACCTGTTGTGGGAGTGGTAAGGTGTTGTTCCATAGCAATGCAGTGATCACATGCTAATAACCGTTCAGCTAGGGTGTTGTAGCTACAGTAATTCATTAGCATTCAGTAATATGTCAGCATTCCTGGTGAGGGCCTGATGCCAACCAAGGTCAGGGTTCTACCAGCCTGTGTCACTTGCTCAGTGAGCCTTTCCATGTTCCCTATCATGTATCCCAGTGAGGGACATCACACATCAGCTGTAGTGGCATGGACAATGACTGTGCCATATGTGTCCATGCATCCGACTGACCTGTATGCTTGTGTTATGTGGTGGACCATAGTGCCCCATGAGCATATAACTGTGACCTTCACCTTGTCCAGCCTGGTGAGCATGACCTCAGTGTACCGGACAATAAAAGTACCTAACACACCCGCAGCAGTAGTGCTGTATAGCTGTACAGACTCTGCTCGTTTGGCACACAGGATTTGTGTGCTATGTGTTATGTGTGCTGTGTTCAGGCCTAACATATGCCTGTGTGCCAGCTGCACAGGTGTCTGTCACACAGGCAGGATGCTATCCTTAGGCTCCACGAATGGCCCTGTGTGTTTCCGTGCTTGTATTGCTGTCAGTGTAGGTCCACATCAGACTGGTATTGCAGTCACTGTAGTATTCCATGCCACCTGACAGGTTATGCCGGTACTGGGTTCAGAGTGCTATGTCCACAATTTGGCCATGTGTTTCCATCTCATACATGTGTTGTACATCCATGGGTAGGGGTTAGGGTTGACTGTGTACATGTGGCAGCTGTGACATTACTACATGACTCACATATTCGACAACTGTACCATAGAGGTGACTGACAACTGACCTTTGCACATGCTACCATAGTATTGGGATTGCATTGGTGATTCACAGCACATAGGGCCAATGGTGAACAAGATACATAGGTCCATAGGTTCATACTAGGCTATCTGCCCTAGGGCATTTATACACCTAGCCAGAATGTGTGTGGCTTTCACCAAGCATTCTAAATCTATCTTGCTATGCCCATTTCCAAGGTTAGTATACTGTGCCTCTGTCTAACACTGACACATAAGTGATACCCAGGGTAAACCTACAATGTCACATCCAGCCACTAATATCCCTCTTGCAGATAGTCACTGAGTGACTCTGCCTAACCTCTATTTGGATAATATTCCAGAGTGAAGGGAGCCTCTGAGTTATGAATGTGTCCCTCCAGCATGTCCTATGTATATCACTCCTGAGGTTCACGTCTTTCCAGCGTGTAGCCTGATGGGATCTGGATATTCTGAGGTGCAGCATGGCCATTAGGTCAGGGTGTGACATGGCTTCATATGTCAGGCACAGATTGCCTATGAAGAGTCAGTATGCCACTGAGTAGAGCTGCTGTTTCTTTAACCAGTCAGTATGTGGCATCTGTTTGAGCCCTTTGATCCTCTTGTTGAGGTACTTTTGTGGTCTTTCCAGTTGCTGCAGGTGTCTGGTAAGGTGCATGCCGACAGGGGCATTGTAGTCAATTATGGGCATGATGAGGGATGATTAAAGAGGCACAATGTCCTCTCCTGATCTACATGTGAATCCCTTCATGACGATGTGGCCCATAAAATGTTCTCCTAACCACTGTGGCCATGTTGTTATCAAATGAGGGAATGCTATCAACCTGTATACCCCAAGGTCCATAATGCCATCGTCTGCACTTAATGGATTAACACATATGTGGTACTTTGTGGTCACTTTGTTTTTGACACAGGGGATGACTATACACGTTTTGGAATTCAGCTTGAGGCCATGGCTGTGGCACAAGTTGTGTGCTTCCAAGGACCCTTTTGGAGGATGTGTGTGTTAGCTGCAGAGTTGATTATGGCGTCTGGTCTGCAGTCATCTGCGACTTGCTCAGCCACAGTACTTCCATGTTTGCCTGTACCTCTGATACATATATACTGAACAAGACAGATCCCAGGGATGAGCCTTGTGGGACACCACTTGTAACTGGTTTGGAGGCTGACATGGCTCCAGCAATTCTACCATGTGTGTTCTGCCCTTGAGCCACTGTGCAATATCTGTAGTGACATAGGGGTTAATATGTACACTGGTGAGCTTCCCTAGAATGCACAAGTGGGGTATTGTATCATAGGCTTATGCAAGGTCCAGGTAGGCTGTGTGGACCACCTTCCCCTTGACAGTGGTCTTGGTGACTGTTTCAAGGAATTCAACCATGTTTGGAAGGCAGGATCTGCCATTAACAAAGCCAAACTGTGTATGATGACGTGTCAGTAGCTCACCAATATCTACATTTATGAGGTCCCTGATGATCCTTGACATAGCTTTGCAGACCGAGCTATTCAGACATATGTGGCGAATAGTGTCCAGGATCTGTTAAAGCACCACCTGCATGTAGAGGGACCACTGTTGCTGTATGCCACTCTTTGGCCACATATCATGTAGTAAGGCTGGGATTGAACAGTAGTGTTATGTCTGGGTGTAGCTCTTCATGGGGTTAATGTAGGACACAGCCTGGGATACTGTCTGGTCCCATTGATGCAGTGTTTATTGCTTTGGAGAGGGCAGCTCTTACCTGAGCATCTGAGATGTCAGGGGGGGCAGCACTCTGCTGGGGGTAATATTGGCCCATTTGGTGTGGAGGGGGGGAGAAGGTAGCAGTGAACCTGTCCACTGGGATGATGGCAATGTCTGTGTGTTTGGTATTCCGTGTGACATCTTGGACTACCTCTGAACATATCTGGGTATTACCACCCAGGTTCCTAACGTAACTACAGAAAGCCTTGTGATTATCCTCAGTGTCTTGTGGAATCTTCTCTGGAAGATGGCCTGAGACAATCTTATGTGTGCCTGTAGTCGTCTTCTAATAGTCATCAGTGATGCCTTCACATTTTGGGGGTTTGTTGTATCATGTAGTAGCTTCATCCTTCTATTGTATAGTTTGTTTATGGCTGGTGTCCAGCACACAGGACGTCTGCCTTTGGAGGATTGGGTCTTGCTTCCATATGTGGTTGCATGATCCATGCATTCCTGAATGTGTCCATAGAATGCCTTTCTACATGTATCTGCAGTCTGGTCCATATTGTCAGCAGGCCTGGGGGCTTTGAAGGTTTCCACATCATTTCTGAGGAGTGTGAACATGCTTGATATGAGCTGTTGACTGGTGTCCCACCCTCCAGACTGAGCAAGGTGAGGGTCACATTTAGCTACCTGTCGAGTGATAGAATGTGCCACATAACACAAGCACACAGGTCACTCCACAGCAAGTACAAGTATGAGGCAGTCATTGTCCATGCTGGTGTGAACAACCTGAGACGTACCTCCCTGGACCACATGGAATGGGACACAGAGGAGCTCTTACAGCACCCTCTCAAACTCAGGACTCCCACACAGCCTTCATGCTGACACAGGACAGTATGGATTTCTCTGCAAACACCATCATACTGGGTGACGTCGGCTACCCAAACATAGACTGTGAACATTACTCAAGCCACAATACCCAAGCTCTATGGTTCCCATAGTTCAGACACTCTTTAGCTATGGAACAGGTAGTCAACTTTCCCACAAGAGGGGCAGATATACTAGACCTGGTCATCACAAACATGAGTACAAAATGCTCACCACGTAGTATATCCCTCATTGTTGCAATCGAACCATATACTAATCACACTGGGGTACTGGATCCCCCACATATGCAAACCTCGAACACACCGATGTGTGTGTGGGAAATGCCCCTATTAGCAACTGTGACCGTACACTACAGGATGCGGATTCCCCTTTTGAAACACTGATGATGACAGCACTCTATAACTATAGTACCTGACTTAAAGTTCTCCAGTAATTCGTATAGTGCGCTCTGCTAATGCATCTTTCTCCAGTGTCATAATGTGGTTAGGTAGGGGTTTGAATCCTGCAAAGGGAATGTATGTGTGTTAGTATGAGTGGGGTTTGTGTGTGTGCATAATGCTGTGGAGGAAAAGTGCCTTTTGCCAACTGGGAGAACACACTACAGGGTGCACATCCCTCTTCCTAAACACAGATGATGTCAGCACCCTCTAAGTACAGCATTAGAAAAGATTGCTCCCACTAATGCAAATAGCACACTCTGCTAATGTGTCTGCCTCTAGTGTCATAACACAGCTAGGTAGGGGTTTGAATCTTGCAAATGGAAAGTATGTGTTTTACTGTGGGTGGGGTTGGTGTGTGTGCACAATGGTGGGGGTGGGATGTGTCTTTTGCCAAATGGGGCTATGCACTGCAGGGTGCACATTTCCCTTAACAAACAGTGATGTTGACAGCACCCTATACAAACAGAACAACAAAAGAGAAGGTGTTGGTACCAATGACGCATGTAAGGTAACACTTCAAGTAATGTCCACAAAACGAAGTAGGATAAACGAACACTCCTTTTACTCTATCCAAACAACATGGCAACAGACAACTGCCAGTACTCAGTATAGTGCTACATGCTACTGTAACACGCAGATGTACCAGAATATACCTAGATAGTGTTTTGAAGCCTGAATGTGGCAAGTGTGTGGATGTGGGATGTTTCTGTGTGTGCATTTCCGTATGGAAAACATGTTTGATGTGGCAATCAGGGTACCACAGTACCTGATGCACATTACACTTTTAAAGTAATGAGGTTGCCTGCACCCTGTGAGTACAGGTAGAGAGGAGGAAACTGGTAGTAATCCACATAGTGCCCTTTCAAATGTGTACCTGTCATGTATTGACAGCTACTCATGTAGGGTAATAAATAATGGGAATGGCAGGTGATTGTGTGCATGTGTGGGGGTAGCAGGGTGTGTGTAAATGCATGTGTGATGGAACAGATACATATAGCTGAATCTACATAACAGCACATGGTGCACATTCCCATAGTCAATGGTAGCATGTGATGGTGTGCAGCTGGTACACTTTGGTAAGTAGTATGGGTGCAGATAACAATTCAGGACATTCATACAGTCAGTGCAGCAGGAATGCTGGGATATACACACAATCATAGTGGAACAGTGAACAGTTACCAACATGTTACTACTTATACACATCTATGTAGTCACCCTGTGCATCAGCAATGTGTTTACCTTTACCTGCACTGATGTTGTAGTATGCAGGAGGTGGCACAGTGTCATCATATGCACAGGGTGTGGGTTAGGTATGCCCAAGCCAGCCACTGGTAACACCAATTGACATGTGTGTGTATGTGTGTTTGTGAGGGGCAGCAGTACAGGGTGGACCGGTGTTGGTGCAGTGTGTGTGTGTATGTGTTTGCCCTAGGTGGTAAATTTCTGCTTGTGTGTAAGCACGCACACAGTCCCACATAATGGCTGCCATGTACAGGGTTTTGTGGACAGCCACAGACTGCACCTGTCAGGTCATCCAGATCAGTGTCTGTGGGCACGGACACGGTACCTGTGGCTGGCAGGGGTGCTACGGACCGTATCCGGTACCAACCCAGACTGGGTACTGTCATCGGAAGCGGGGGTGTGTTGACTGGACACAGTTCCCTGTTGGGACTGTCCAGAGCCACGTGCATGTGGTCTCCTGGGGCGTCCTGATGACAGCACAGACCCAGCATTGCTGGGGCTGGTGCTGGCAACTTGAGGTGTGTGAGTGGGCCTGTTGTCGCCTGCGGCCACTGCCAGCTGGTGCTGTTGCTGGCATACGGCCACGTCGACGTCGCAAACGCACACCATCGCCCTGGCCCATGGACATCTTGAGTAGCATCTTACCCTCACCAAGAATGATGCCACAATATCAAGGCAGGATGATCCCTTCCAACAATTGACTGAGGTACTGGTGTCATTCACAGGTGAGCCAATGCCTGCCATCATGGGGTGATATTCTGTACAAGCTATGATCCTTTGCTAGGGACAGCTTGCACATGTCGCCCCTGGCCTTTTGGAGTTTGGCAGTGGCTCTTGCTACACCCATAGTGCCTTTATTAGGCAAGGCTCATAGGGCAAACCCACATCCATTCATATCACACAGGATGAGGAACTAAGAGTGATGCTACTCACCACCAGAGGTCTAGACCTCAGGATACACACACTCAAAACTCTACTTAGCATTATGGACATCGATATCTGTGCAGTAACAGGAACCAGTTTCAGGTTTACCAGGAGCACACCAGCAGTAACAAGTTATACGTGTTACCATTCTTGTCGGCCCCAACACTTGGACCAGACAACAAGGGAGGGGGAGTATCGATATTCATCGCAGATTCCCACACCTCCACATTGGTGGCAAAGAACCACATAGGTGTTAAGCCATTGAGTACAGAAGATGTAATTGGGGACCTGGGAACACACTTGATAGCAATCTGTCATTTGTCAACCACATGGCCAACATGGATTGAAAGACATGTTATATAGCCCAGGTAATCATGAAGGGATTCACATGTACGACAGGGGAGGTCATTGTGCCTCTTTACTCATCCATCATCAGGCCTATGATTGAGTACAATGCACCATTTGGGATGTACCTAACCAGACACCTACAGCAACTGATAAAGCACAACAGTACCTCATCAAGTGGATCAAAGGGCTCAAACAGATGCCATATGCTGCCCAGTTAAAGGAATTCCAGCTTGACTCAGTGGCATACTGCCTGTTCAGAGGCAATCTGTGCCTGCCATATACAGCCATGTCCAACCCAGACATGATGAACATGCTGCACCTCAGGAAATCAAAATGCCATACAGCCACACGCTCAGGAGACCTGAAACTCAGCACTGACATGAATAGGACATGATGGAGGGGCATATTCCTAACCCAGAGGCTCACTTCACTCTGTAATGAACTCACACTACAGGTTAGGCAGAGTCCCTCATTGACTCTCTTCCATAGGGATCTGGATGAGTGGATAGAGATCATAGTTGTACCCCAGGTATCACTTCTATGTCACTGTTAGACAGAGGCACAGTATACTAACCTCGGAAAAGGGCATAGCAGCATATATTTTAATTGGGTGGCGAGAGACAAACACATTCTACTAGGCTTACCAATGCCCTAGGGCAAATAGCCTAGTATGAACCTATGCACCTATGTGTACTGCTATAGTACTTCTGCCATATGTTGCATGTGTGTGTGTTGTGGGGGATGCACAGGTAATGGCCAGATATTTCTGCACAGGCAACACGTCTGAAACACTCTGGGTGTTCATCCCTACATACTATATGTGTGTTGCCATCCAACCCTGTGATGTGGACACACATTACTCAGCCTGGATATACATATCCCAACAACACCACAAGCACAGTACACTAACTTGCTGTGTATGCATGTAATTACACAGTTATTCACTGGTTGGGACTGTGATGCTATCCATGCAGCCCACTGGGCCAGTGTAAGCCACAACACACACTGCTGGCCCCTTTGCAAAAGCTTACCACAGACATCCCACATAGTGCATGTACTGTGCACACACATATCTAACCAAGACCATATGCACACCACTTATTTAACCTGTCCAGTAGACTACAGATACAGGCACATTGTATAACAATAGCAGGAGGCTACTGCAGCACAGGGCAGATTCACATGAAGGCAAGGCATCTGTGGTCAGCAGTGTTAAGATGCTTCACATTCACTAAATGCACAGATATTGGCAACATTGTTGCAGACAGTTTAGGTGCAGGTACCCCCCCCCATTCTCCTACACAAGTGGAATTAGTTATCACAGATGACTGTAACCTCCCTATCCTCTCACATGTCCAGGTGAGGGCCACCCTCAACATTGCAGGACACATAGCATCACTGTTACAAAATGATATCCCTGGATGTGTGCTACATTCACCCCTGGAGGACATGGCACCACATTACAGACTGATATTAATCCCTGGCCATACTACAGGATATGTACCTGAACATTGCCATACATACACAGTGGTCCCACACCAATGAGGAGGAACCTCTACTGACCCTGGGAACTACTGCATCATATGCACAACTGGCCTTGTGTTCTAAGCTATGGAAGTTTTAAGTATGGGCAACATGTACAGCAATATTACATTTATATATATTTCAGGACTATGTACACACAACCTATCTCATGGACATACCTATAGATAGTGAAGTATGATACATTTGGAGGTGTCACAGTATACACAGGATTAAGCTGCTACTTTGCATTACCTGTGTTTGTGGCAGCTGTTGCTGTGCCAGTGGTGCTGCTTGCTGCTTGCTGTTTGCTGCTGCTGCTGCTGCTGCTGGTTTTGCTGCTGGCTGTCCTTATATTTGTTTTATTTCTGTCTCTGTCTCTCTCTCTCTTTCTCTGTAGGTTTTGTGCAATGAATGTATTGCATGAGTGGAGTGTGGGTACTCGATGCTTTTGTAGGTATCTGCATAGGTCCATGTGATGGCCTCTGCACCAATTGTAAGGCAGCATTTGCTAATTGCATGCAGCCAGGTGTGTGCTGATTGCATGTCTCACTGTGATTTCAGGACACTGCTATAAAAGGGTATGTGAGATAGGCGTTGCCCTTTCAGATTGTAGGGCGTGGACCATGCTGGTATGCTGTTGACAGTGTTCTGTGAGTGTGAAGGTTAGTACATCTCCCATGCTTCATGCTGTGTTGTAGATTCAGGTTGCTGCATTTCTCTTGCCTGTTCCCTGTAGTGAGTGTGTATGCATACTGACACCTACAACTATATGTCATATGTATTGCTATATATATATATATATATATATATATATATATATATATATATATATATATAAATATCTGTGTACATATACATACTTTCATATATGTACATTAGCTGACATTATTGGGTACAAGCTAACAATTAGCAGGGCTGTTTCTGTTAACACTACACTAGTATGGGAATCCAGTAATTGGGACAGTAAAAGTCTGCCTGACATGCTTTGGGTAGTAGACATACTATATTGCCTTTATCTTCATTCCTACTATTACATGTTCCACTTATTTAGCACTATATTCCTGTATGAGAGTCATGGCTTACTGGTAGGTCATACAGACTAGTGTTACAATGGTCTTGTGGTAGGGCCTACTAGTATGCTTATATTTTGCATTTGACTTGAGTATAGGGCCTATCAATCACAGTGCTGAGGCCACCTTTAAGCAGTTAGAAGGGTTAGTAGGTCTCACAGGGGTCAGGCTGTGTTGCAGATTGTGGTTGCTGCATTTATGTTCACTGTTTCCTGTAGTGAGTGTGTATGGATACTGACACCTACGACTATATTTCATATGTATTAATATATATTTATATATATATGTATGTGTACATATACATACCTTCATATATGTACATGACCTTACTTTATTGTGTACAAGCTAACAAGTAGCAGGGCTGTTTCTGTTAACACTGAACTAGTATGTGAATCCAGTAATTTGGCCATTAAAACTCTACCTGACATGCTTTGGATAGTACACCTCCTATATTGCCTTTATATTGATTCCTACTATTACATGTTATATTTATTTTAGCACTGTGTTCTTGTATGGCAGTCATGGCTTAGTGGTAGGTCATACAGACTAATGTTACCAAGGTCCTGGGTTCGAGACTGGCAGTGGGAATTTATTTTTCTTTCCAAACTTTCAAAATGAGTACAGGACCTGTCAATCAAAGTGCCATAAAGGCACTTTTAAGCACTTAAAACCAGGTCTGTGCTCGTTTGCGCGGAGCTCACGCATGCGCACTGGCGGTGAGCTCCGCTAACACACGCGCACACCCGCGCTATTTTCTTTGAAAGAAAGAAAATGGGGTGACAGGAAAGTTAAGAAAAAGGGGTCACAAAGAGGGTAAGACAGTAGGGAAACAAGCATGGGATTTGCAGGAAGGATGTAGGTAAGGCCCATAGATGCCCATGTCTTTCGCAGCAACAGCTGTGTATTTCTATGTATTTTGGTGAGACATTTGAAACCTTCCACCCCTGAGAGAGGTGTCAGGACAACATTAATATTTGTTGTAGAGCCAATTGTAATTAACAGTTTAAATGTCCAGCGGACATGTGTGCAACATGGACAGCTATGTATGGGGTGTAATTTTTTTGTGGGACAGAGTGCCCTTTTTTTTTTTCAGGTGAGAGTGGTATGTCAGGTGAAGGAAGTCGGTATAGCTGGGGAGGTAGGTTGGGTAGGTTAACAGACAAGACAGACAGGGGCGGTGTATGACACAAGTGGGGGGGTTACACAATTGACGGGGACGGAGGTTGGGATATCCAAGACGCATGAGCCCACAGATGGCAACAGTGGAACTGATATCCCCACCCATAGGCAGTTGCCACTGTTCCTTCACAGCCCAGGACGGGACTGTGCTGGGGGCTGTGTAGGCGGGGCTACAAGCATGCCCGTAAGCTGTGCCACTTGAGCCTCAAGCTGGCGTAGGGGCCCAAGAACAGAGTCTTGGATCTCCCTTCGCACCACAGACCGGACACCTTGGAGGGTGAGTGGATGTACTCCTCCGGCCACGCTTGCAGAGGGGGGACGGGCCCCATCCCCTGCAGCGCTTCCACCCAAAGGTGGCACAGAGCCACCGGAGGAGGGTCCGGCCTGGGCACTAGTGCCAGGTGCAGTCGCCAGCTGAGGTGGGAGAGGTGGGTCCGCTGGGACCCGCCTTCCCAAACGTTCTAGGTTTGTGAGTAGTTATGTTAGTTTGGGTTAGTGGCATATTATTCCATTCAAATTAGTTGTAACAGCATGCATTGGTATTCCCATTAAACAAACACCCAGATATTCACACCATTGCACAACGGGCATATCAATATCACATGCATTATTTGAACAGGGATACACATTCAAACAACATGCAGGGTTGATTGATGGCAACAGGCCATCAGGTTTGCAGGTATGAACAGGGCACATGCACAAACAGACATGCATATATTTTTTAAACGGACAAATGTCCATGGTTAATGAAATGTTCACATACCAATATTTAGTGGGTGTTTTAATTTGCAATTATAGGATGGGGTGGAGAAAGAAAATGATGACACATTCATAACTTACACATTGATATACATTTGTAATAGGTACACAATTAACTTGAGTCTGATTTTTTAAAATGATTTTTATTTGGCTGTCATGCTAGACCTGTTACAAATACATCACTATCCTACTTATTTTTAATTTGATCAGATACATCATCCTGCTACACTTTCATGACAGGACAGGGGACAACTATGGCTGTTTAGTCTGTCAGATAATCATTCATTCTATCTGCAAATTGTTTACTGTTATCACCATATACAGATTTTGGCCTAGACATTCCAGATTCAGACACACTGAAATCAGTTTGGGATGTTAATTTGTACTTCCCACATGCATTTAGTTCTGTAGAAACACACTGAGGCTTATATATTCAGGGGTTATTACTACTTTATTTATTCATACATGACCCTTTCTGTCACTCTCACACATCCTGTAACTTCACAGTTCAGGTTGGTACTTCTAGGCTTTGTTCACATATTAGACCTGTGGTGATTCAAACACTTTCCAACAGCCTCACTTCTGTCATGATTCAGCATTTCAACAGGGATATATCTCACATGTGACTACCTCAGATTCTGAAGCTGTACTCTGGAGACTACTGCAGGTTATACTATATTTAATTAATGGTGGGACATCTGTATTACAGCACTATTTATTTCTATCAATTATATTTCCAGTTACACTTGCATACTGATGAACTTGTTGCAGCCATACCTGCAGACTTTCAATTCTTGCTTGCACATTATATTACTTTAATCAATACACTGCAGTGTTCTGATACATGCTACACTATAATATTTATTTACAAGTACTAGGTGGGGTTACTAACCTGCATGGTGGCGCAGCCGCGCCAGCCTATGGTCATGCGTCTCGCGGTTCGCAGAGTGGACACCTGCAGCTGTAATACAAAGGAAGTAATATTGGACTACACATCTCCATGGTATCAGCTCATTGAAATCCTTACATACATGAGTAAAATGTAACTTACTCAGTAGTGGGGCGTTGGGCATATCCCGGGCCTCCTGGATCCATTGGGTCAACTGGTCTTGCTTACGCCGCTTCAGGTCCGCATGGTGGTGACGGACCTGCTCACCAGTGCGTGGAATGCCAGTAGCACTGGTCAGATCATGAGCCAACCGGTCCCATGCCTCCGCCCTATATATACATTTCTAATTATTTTTATTATTGTGTTACTTCAAAATATATGCTCCATTTCATTCCATTTTACAAAAGGGTAAACTTTTACATTTGTACAATACTGTCAGGGGCCTTTTTAGTGCTTATTTACAAAAAAAAAAAAAAGGTTGTTGTGTGGGCACGAATCCTGCCTGCCTACTCTTAAGCTGGCAACTCTACCGCTAAGCTATTTCTTCTTGGCTTACTTTGCATATTTAGTTTTCATATCCTTCTCCACTGCCTGCTACCTGCAATTGCGCTAGTAGCACACCCACGCACACGAGCGCACACAGTAGCACACATTTACGGGGTTTAAAAAAATAAAACAGGTTTTGAATTTCATTTTATAACATCTGTTCACTTTATACACTGATGGTCTGTGGGGGCATGTGTTGTGTAGTGTATTTATTCACATTTACATGGCCTCTCTCGTGGCTGTTTACTTTCAGCCATTCTAGACTTCCGGGGGCGTGTCTGCTTGCAGGGCTTAGCCTACAGACACGCCCCCTACTGTCTTACACGGACCGTGTAAGAGTTACAGTGTGATTCAGCATGCCTCATGCACCGCATGCATATGCATGACATGCTGACATCACACCGTTTAACTGCAGCCTCCGTGTAAGAGTTATAACTCTTACACGGAGGCGTTGTGAATCTGGCCCAATGTGTTTAACTGTTGTAGGCTGCACAGTAAAATGCGATAGCCTTTTCTGATTGTTTGTAGTCGTTTAAAGCTGTTTAAGTGTATTTGTTACTGTTTTTGCCTTATATTTAAAAAAAAAAAAAAAATTCCTTGTTTCCCACCTTTCTAAGCTAGTATAGACCAGTTTTCAGACTAGTGCTGAATTCAGGGCTGTGATACTAGTTTCTGAGTTTCCCATACCTTACTTGGACAAAAGGAAGTTTCTTTGTTCACCTGTGAGAGAGGAGAGCTTTGAGCAACCTGTCTGTCCCTGGAGGAGTGGTTCCAGCCCAGAAGTTAGTAGTTTATTTGGCATTTTGGGCTAATTTCTATCTCTTTCATTTCTCTACTATAAAAAACATGTTTGCACGGTTTTGCGCACCGGGCAGTGCCGGTTAGCTACGGTTAAATTATTCCCGGCTCCACTAAGTCTCCTCCTCTCCTTAAACTAGTCTAACTCTCAACCTAAGCACTCAAAAAGCATCTTACAGCCCAGCACTTGCACAGACCTAATAGCAAGCACCATTATACCCTGACACTGATTGCCCAGCTCTTTATTCACCCCTCACCAACCAAGCAACTAAGCAGCTCACCCTACTATTCAAGCATGATCATAGGGCAACTTCAGGTGCACGCTCCAGTCCAGCTGGTGAATCTGGGAATCCTGAGGCAATGTTGCAACTGCCTCATGTACACAGACAATCCTCTCCTCCTACCACAAAACACTAACATATGCAAGAGATGCAATTATACAGCCAAATTGGAAGCTAAGCTGTCTCCACCCAAGACTGGAACAGACAGTCAAGAGGAGAAGGTTAACACTTGCACCACATCTCCAGCCGCCCACAGACCTACTAAAACAGCACTGGCAAAAAATACACATAAATACACAAAATCATACTTGGAGGCTCTAAATAAAAACCTTCAAAAGCATCAGCGACCTCCAAAGCAGACACCCAAACATGCACTTCCCATCACAAACCAGGCAACACATAAAACACAAAATCAGTGTGCCGCACAATCACAGCCCTTAAGGCAAAATAACATACCTAATACACTAGTAATAGGTGACTATAGTCAGGCACACTAATGTCCCACTCACTAGGCTGGACAAGCAGAAGGTTATTGTTAGCTGCCTCTCGGGAGCCAGAATCCGCAACATAACACAAGCACTCAGGTTACTCCAGAACAAGTACAAATATGACTCTGTCATTGTTCATGTTGGTGTGAATGACCTGAGACATACCTGCCTAGACTACATGAAAAGAGACATGGAAGAGCTCTCTGAACATGTAGCCCAGGCTGGTATGACCCTGAACCTGAGTAGCATCCTGCTCTCACCAAGAATGATACCTCAGTATAAAGAAAAAAATGATCAATTTCAACAATTGGCTAAGCTTCTGGTGTCATTCAAAGAGGATCCAGTGACTGTCAGCCTGGGACGACATGCTCGAAAAGCTGCGTTGCTTCACAAGAGGTGGCTTGCATCTGTCACCCCTAGGCTTTCAAATACTGGCCAAGGCTCTTGCTGCCCCCATAGTGCCTTTTTTAAGCAAAGCTCAAAAGTCAAACCCACCTCCGTAAACAGCACAATTAACAAAAAACTGAGGGTTATGCTACTCAATGCCAGGAGTTTTACTCTCAAAATGCATGCACTCGAAGCACTCCTCAGTATGGAGAACGTCGACATCTGTGCAGTGACTGAGCACCCCAGCACTACCAGGCTACAACTCATACCACACGTTTCAGCCACAGAACATGGACCGAAACACAAAAGTAGGGGATGTATCCATATTCATCAAGGATACCTACACCTCCAGGTTAGTGGCACAGCATGATACCTCTGAGATCATCGATGTGCAACTAACATCAGGCAAATCTGCAATGCAAATTGTGGCCTGCTACAGATCACCCTCAATGACCCAGGATCACCACTCCACTTTTCTGGAGACACTGGAAAACATGAAGGTCCAACCAAACACCCTGATATTGGGTGATTTCAATTTCCCTACCATTCACTGGGAAAACTACTCGAGTACAAATTCCCAGGCCCAGCGCTTCCTGGAATTCATCAACTCAAATGCCCTGGATCAGCTGATAAACTCTCCTACCAGAGGTGAAAACATATTGGACCTGGTCATCACCAACATGGACAACAGGTGTTCCACACTGGAGATCAACCCGTCACTGGATAGATCACTGGATAGATCAGACCATAAACTAATCACTCTGGATGTCCACACCCCACCACCACCCCCAACTAAGGAAACCACAGTAAAAAACTTTTCTAAAGCAAACTTCACCTTACTTAAGACAGAAGTGGTAAGTTTCACAGCCCCCATGCTAAAGGATAACACTGCCCAAGATGCAGAAACCTTTACAAATGCACTCTATGAGCACCTACAAGGATGCATGGATCATGCCATCCCTAGCAAAACCAAGACTTACTCCTCTAATAGAAGGAAACCAGTTTGGTGGACTCCTGCAATAAACACGGTATACAATAGAAGGAGGAAACTAGTTCAGAAAAAAAGCAAATCCCAAGAAGGAAAGACATCCCTGATCAGTATCAGTAAGAAACTCGAAAGGAAAATTGCTAAGGATTCAAAAGATAACCACAAAGCCTTCTTTAGCTATGTTAAGAATCTAAGTGGCAACTTGCAGATATGCACTGAACTAGTGCAAAATAGCACAAAATATACTGAACCTACTGATATTGCCAACATCCTGGCAGATAGATTCAGTGCAAACTTCACCCCACTCTCACCTCCAAAAGGGCCCACAACAATAACGGAAAAGTGTAGTGTCCCAAAAATCAGAAATGCACAGGTGAAAACAGCTCTTTCAAAAGCCAAAAACACAGCGTCAGTGGGACCAGATGGTGTCCCAGGCTGCGTCTTGCACGAACTACAGAATGAACTAACCCCCCACCTAAACACACTGTTCAACCTCAGTCTCTCCACAGGCTACGTGCCCATAGAATGGCGCATAGCAACGGTTATTCCTCTCCAAAAAGGAGGGGCCACAACTGACCTTGGTAACTATCGCTCCATAAAGCCTGATTAGCATGGTCTGCACGGCTGTGGAGCGCATCATCATGGAATTCATTAACAAAGACATTGGGAACCTCCAAACACTTGACCCAACCCAGTTCAGCTTTGTTAAGGGCAGATCATGCCTACTAAACCTGGTTGACTTCTTCAAGACAGTCACCAAGGCCATAGACGAGGGAAGGGTGTTTCACACAGCGTACCTTGACCTCGCCAAGACACCATTCCCCACTCAGGTATTACAGAAAAACTCACCAGCCTGAACATAAACCCCTACATCACAAGATGGATTGCCAACTGGCTTATGGACAGAACTCACATGATAAGAATAGCGGGCTCCACGTCCGACTCTAAACCAGTCACAAGTGGTGTCCCACGAGGCTCGGTCCTGGGACCCCTATTGTTCGACATATACTTCTCAGAAGTACAGGCAAACACAGGAGGACTATGGCTAACCAAGTTCACTGCTGACTGCAAACTGGGAGCCATAATTGACTCTCCTGCTGACGCGGACATCCTGCAAAAGGGCCTTACTGAGACGGACAGCTGGTGTCAAAGTCATGGCCTCAAGCTAAATGCCAAAAAATGCATAGTCATCCCATTTGGGAAAAACAAAACACCCATGAATTACCACATAGGTGGCAGTCCCCTTAATACAGAAGAGGTAATAAGAGATATAGGGACCCAGGTAGATAGTAATCTCTCCTTTGACAATCACATTGCCAAAGTAGTTAGGAAATTCTTCTATGTGGCCCACCTAATTACTAAAGGGTTCACATCTAGAAATAAAGAGTTTATAGTGCCCCTCTACTCGTCACTCATTAGACCCATCATAGAGTACAGTGCCCCATTTGGGATGTACCTCACAAGACACTTCCAACAGCTGGAAAGGCCACAAAAGTACCTCACCAAGAGGATTACTGGTCTCAAACATATGTCCTATGCAGCCCGACTGAAAAAACTCTGGCTGCACTCAGTGGCATATCGCTTACTCAGAGGTGATCTCTGCCTGACTTACAAATCCATGTCCAACTCAGAATTGATGGACATGCTCCACCTAAAGAAATCCAAGTCACTGCGAACCACGTGCTCTAGTGAGCTAAAACCTCACCACAACAATAAATAGAACATGCTGGAGGGATAGATTCCTGTCACAGAGACTCCCCATGCTTTGGAACAAAATTCCAAATTACATCAGGCAGAGCCCCTCACTAACACTCTTCAAGAGAAACCTTGACTAGTGGATGGGTAACATAAAATACACCCCTGGGATCACTTCATTGGCTCTGCTTGACAGAGGATCAGTTAATTAATCAATGGGGCGGTGAAAGCCGACACACTCTGGCTAGGCTTATAAATGTCCTCGGGCAGATAGCCTAGTACCTGCCTGTGAACCTATGAAGCACTCCATGTGCAGAAATTAAATATACCAGTGAGCTTTTCTGGATTGTGAAGCATGCCATGTGCAGAAATTGAAGATGCCAATGAGCTTTTCTGGATTGTGAAACACACCTCCACATCCACTTCAGCAAGCCTTCATTGATATCCATACCTGAAATATAAATCATAGTTTCTGTTCAGTAAAATGGATTAATACCTTTAAACATGTCTTAAGTACTGTCATTCATGTTGCCTCACTGACAGTACATTCTAAAGAAACATAAATTTCTGTGAAATGTGATTGTCTGGATTCCGAAGCATGCAATATACAGAAATCAAAGATGCCAATGAAATTACCTGGATTGTGAAGCATGTCATGTGCAGAAATTGAAGATGCCAATGAGCTTGCCTGGACTTTGAAGCATGCCATATGCAGAAATTGAAGATGCCATTGAGCTTGTCTGGATTGTGAAGCATGCCGTGATCAGAAGTCAAAGATGCCAATGAGCTTGTTGCATTTTGAAGCAGAAACATTCCATGTGCAGAAATCAAAAATACCAATGAAGTTGTCTGCCCTGTGAAGCACATCATGTGCTAAAATCAAAGATGCTAATGAGCTAGTCTGCATTTTGTAGAAAAAAAAAAAGACGGGTTATGTGCAGAAATTGAAGTTGCCAATGAACTTGTCTGGATTCTGAGGAAACATCCCATCTGCAGAAATTGAAGGTGCCAATGAGCTTGTCTGCATTCTGAAGAAACATCCTATGTGCAGAAGTTGAAGATGTCAGTGAGCTTGCCTAGATTGTGAAGCATGCTATGTGCAGAGATCAAACACGCCACTGAGCTTGTTGGGATTCTGAAGCATGCCATTTGCAGAAAGTGAATATGCCAATGAGCTTGTCTGGATTCTGAAGCATGCCAAAAAAAAAAAACAGTATAATACATTATAAAAAATAAAAAAAATGAATATTTATTTATTTTTAATTTTATTGTCATTGTTGTCATAATCAGTATGTAGAGTATGTATGTAGGAGGCTATACTATTCATATATACTTATACATTTATACATTTTATTTTTTTTTTATTAAATTCATTTGTTTCATTTGTTAATCAAATTGACAGGTACATGCAACTTTAATGATGATACCTTTGGTTTTTGCACCAAAAAAAAAGTTTTATTAAAATGGCGTATTTAAAAATGTATTAGTTCTGATGAAGCCTATATATAATATGGGTGGCGCTAACTAACTTTGGATATATTTTTTTTTTTCTGAGTTGTTGTTTCAATAATGGTCTGGCTGGCAGCTCTACTGTGTTCCCTCCTTTTGTTGCTTGAGAAGATAGCACAGTGGATTATTTTTATTTTTATTGGGTTTGTTTTTTCCTCGCAATGTTTGGATTCCAAAAATTGAATATGCCAATGAGCTTGTTTGGATTCTGAAGCACGCCATGTGCAGAAATCATAGATGCCAATGAGCCTGTCTGAATTGTGAAGCATGCCATGTCCAGAAATTGAAGATGCCAATGAGCCTATCTGTATTCTGAAGCATGACATGGGAAGAAATCAAAGATACCAATGAGCTTTTTTGGATTCTGAAGCACTCCATGTGCAGAAATCAAATGTACCAATGAGCTTGTCTGGATTGTGAAGCATGCCATTTGCAGAAACTGAAGATGCCAGTGAGCTTTTCTGGATTGTGAAACACACCTCCACATCCACTTCAGCAAGCCTTCACTGAAATCCATACCTGCAATATAAATCATAGTTTCTGTTCAGTAAAATGGATTAATACCTTTAAAACATGTCTTAAGTACTGTCATTCATGTTGCCTCACTGATATTGCATTCTAAAGAAACGTACAGTTCTGTGAAATGTGTATGTGTTTCAAGAGCAGAGGCTAAGCTCAGCAGTAGCAACCCATTTTTTGGCATACACACCAGTAGTACACATGACAGGGTTCTGAAGAGTATAAAGTAATGCCAGTCTAACCTCTCCTGAAAACACCATAATATAAAACCATATACATTACATAGTCTGACTTCCAACTAACTGCAATATTTAATATATAATCACGACAATGGAAAGCCCATAACAAAATACCTAGGGCTATTAGTGTCATCAAGTTAAATACTCTTTTCTTAGTCTTTATTTATTGTATCTCCTTATTTAGTTAGTTTGTTTACTAGGGACTATTTTAGTGTTGCAGTTCCAGCATTAGATACCCACCAAGAAATCAGATAAACTCTACTTAATATTTTTTAAAAATTGGAAGTTTACTAAAATAATAGAAATTACACTAATACTCAAATGTCTCTAACCGTCTATAACAACCTTAATTAAATTATTGTACTTGCAAACAAATGTATACCCTAAAACACCACAAATTTAATTTCAGAGAAAAAAAATGATTAAACTAAACAATTCACAGAGACTTCCTCTTCTGTGGAACAGTCTTCCACTCCCCATAAAGCAAAGTGTGTCTCTTACTCCATTCAAACCTAATTTGGACACATAAATGAGTAACTACAAATTCACATCCTGGTTTAGGAACCTTGTCCCTTCTGGATAGGGAAAACATGTACATCTCCCAGCCTATCATTGTTATGTTCATCTCCGGGTTATTTGTACACAAAAATAGAAGGGCTAAACCCTACTCATGAGAATGGAAGGCTTGGCTTTTTAAGATCTTTACATGTCCTAGTAAAGCCGTATGATGAACCTATGTTAGCAAATATCAGAAGAATTTAAACATTTGTAGTTTTGATGATTGAAACTTTTTTTGTGATGAATTTTGCTTATATTCCAACAGTTTAGTGTGGTTTGACATCACTGTTGCTGTACCATCAACACTACAATTTAAATAATAGAAACTATAGTTTAACATCCTCTGCATCTTCAACATGGGGAGGATTACATAACCTGTCATAATCTTGAACAAATGGGCAAAATGAAGAACACTAGCTAACAGCAAAATAGGAAGCTCTTCCACCTCACTGCACAGCAAATACTAAAATGATACTCAGCCTTCTCCCTGTGCTTGCCAGAATTGTAACTTGGTTGCAACATAGCATTTTCCTTATATTATTTTCATAGCACTCAACCTCTTAACCTCCAGAACCAGGGACAAATCCAGAAATAATCTGGAACACTTTTAAAATGTTAGCACGATTAAGATGAGATTTACATGTTTCCTCAACTTGAGAAGTGTGGAGAATGTGACTCAGGGATGTCCATACCTCTCAACCTGGAAACATCAAAAATCTGGCCGAGGCCCATGAAAAATAGGTACAAATCTGTATGCTGATTAACATCTAATTTGCATACATACGTACGTAACCCCACCCACTCCAATGGAATTGTGAGATATCAACTTTCAAATGCAAACTGAAGAACAGGCAACCAAAATATGGCACCAAAGTCCACCTGCATGCAGCCATTCCAATGTCCCATTACCTGGCTATTTTGCCCCATTTACCACAAACACTAATGTGTGCATACTACTTTACTTCTACAATGATTATTTAGATTTTATTTTTATAGCACAAGAATGCACAAACACTAATAGACATCTGGTAAACAAAGCAATACTGCCTCACAATGAAAATAGACTCGGCATTAAAACTTCTCTGCCCTGAAGCTCACATTTATTGAAACAGCAGACAGAGCACAATTTAAATTTATCGTTTAAGCATTTTTTCCAGTAGACTGTACTGTAGGCAATGAAACAAAATGCATGGACCAATAATGACAAAACTGCCCAATTCAGAACATTTCTATCATAAAAGTCTACTCAAACTTCTATAATCCACCAGTATCAGTGAATATGCACAATCTCTGCAGAAGTAAAAGTCATCTAAATAATTCCACATTAAAGAGACCTGTAACTAATGAAGTTTCTGCTAGCAAACAACCTTATATATTTCATTGTTTCATCTACAAATAAAGTGTATGTTGCCCTTGAGGAATAAATCGCCTGTGTTATATTTAAAAAAATGATAGGCTAGTAATACTGCAGTAAGAAATGGAGGCCCAAAAACTAGGGACACATTTTAAACATTGCTTGTATAATCTTGGAAAATTGCTAAAATAAGAGGTTTTCTGTTCCTATGCCTTTTCTGGAAGATAGGAAGACTGAAACTTAAATGGTCATCATTATTCAGTGAATTCAGTTCTCACTGATTTGCTAGAAAACCACAAATTTTAAGAGGAACAGACCAAGTGAATCACAAGGAATCACAAGCACTCTGCAAATGATTTACACACACCTGCTAAAGCAACTCTGAAAATGATTTACACACACCTGCTAAAGCACCTCTGAAATAATTTACACACACTTGCTAATGCACCTCTGCAAATGATTTACACACACCTGTTAATGCACTTCTGCAAATGATTTTCACACACCTGCTAAAGCAGTCTGCAAATAATGAAATCATAGTTCTGCAAATAACGAGCACTCAGCAAATAATTGTGCTAAATAACGAGCACTCTGCAAATAATGAGGGAATCGCTCTGCCAAAAAATGAGCACACACTCTACTTAAATCATAGTTCTGCAAATGAGGGAATCACAGTGCTAACATAGATAAACGGTGCGTACTGGCTGTAGCAACACTCTACTTATATCATGTACAGATACACAGTTCTGCAAATAACGTGGGAGAAAGGAATCTGCTTAAGAATCTGCTTACAAAGATAAACAGAGTGGACTGGCAGTAGCAAAACTCTACTTAAATCACAGATACACAGTTCTGCAAATATCTGCTTAGATAAAATCATAGTTCTACAAGTAATAAGCACTCTGCAACTAGCTGTGCTAAATAACGAGCACTCTGCAAATAACAAGGAAATCACTCTGCTAAATAACGAGCACACACTCTACTTAAATCATAGTTCTGCAACTCTGCAAATAAGGAGGGAATCACTCTACTTACATAGATACATGGAGCGGACTGGCAGTAGCAACACTCCACTTAAATCACGTACAAAAACACAGTTCACTATTTAACATGGGAATCTGCTTACAAAGATAAACGGAGTGGACTGGCAATAAATCACGGATACACAGTTCTACAAATATCTGCTGGCTTACACAGATACATGGAGCAGACTGGCAGCAATAAGTAGAGTAAAAGTTACTTGCCCCCTATTGCTGATAGGTTTTTGCCATTAGTGTCTACTGCCATTATTTGCTGTTAGTGTCTGCTTCTAAAGTGCACTGAATAATAGATTCACAGTTCAAAGTTCTGCAAACCACTCATGCTGCTTAAATCGCTGAATAATAATGGATACAAATAACAAGGGAATTGCTCTACTTAAATAGATAAATGGAGCAGACTGGCAGTAATAACCAATAATTACAGTAAAATGTGCCCCCAAGCACTGAATAAAATTAACGATAAGAAACAACACATACACAGTTCTGCTGCACCGATGAACCATCTGGACTTCTTAAGCCTTAAATGGATTTCTTGCCGTACACATACAGTTCTTCTTATATTTTCATTATAGGCTGGGACCCAAGTGTGCGTTCGTATCAGATAGCATAGCATACAGTTTTTTTTTTTTTACCCGAAGCTGGATGCTGAGTCCATTTCTCATCCTCCTGATGTAAGCGGACATTGCAAAACTTTTAAATTGTTCTGTATTCCCTCCAAAACAGTTCAAGATAACAGTCCAATGGAGCTGATGTCATTCACACACGCCTTGTAGGCTGGTGATGTGTGGTGACGTCAGCCATAAATTTAAAGTTGTACCAAAAATAAATAAATAAATAAATAAATAAATAAATAAATCATCCAAAAAAATCAGGAATTAAAGGGGCCACTCAGGGATTCATGGCACCTCATTATTTTGCCCTCAAAACTGGTAAATGCAGAGGAATTTGGCAGGGTCGAGAGGTCTGAGGGTGTCCCTGGAATAGTTGAGAGGTATGAAGGAGAAAAAAATACATAGCAGTTAAAATCTAAAAATGTGAGAATAGTTTGTTTTAACACACACACACACACACACACACACACACACACACACACACACACACACACACACACACACACACACACACACACACACACACACAGCTCAGTCTTGAGAAAAACAACTGAATTTGCAGAATCCAGTGGCTGAGGCAGGTGGCCAGCCCCCCCTCCTCCCCAAAGCAGCTTCAAGTCAGCATAAAGCAATACGGATAAGAGCAGGCTAGCAGCATGATGAAACCACATGATACACAACAGCAACAACAAAAAGCAAAACAATTAAAGGAAGTACAGTCATAGCCAACCTTCCATCATCACAATCTGGAACACTGTGCTACCTCTCATAATGGGAAGCATTTACTAAAAGCTATGTGCATGTGTAATATGCCATAACTTTTGACATATCAGTACAAAAAAGTAGAACAAATGCAGTAGGGGCAGAATAGCTTCAGACTTCTTCTTCTTTCAGCTGCTCCCGTGGGGTCACCACAGCAGATCAACGGTTTCCATTTCTTCCTGTCCTGTGCATCTTGCTCTGTCACATCAACCACCTGCATGTCCTCTCTCACCACATCCATAAACCTTATCTTAGGCCTTCCTCTTTTCCTGTTACCTGGCAGCTTCATCCTTTGCATCTTTTTTCCCAATATACTCAGCATCCTTCCTCAGCACATGTCCAAACCAATGTAATCTTGCCTCTTTGGCTTTGTCTCCAAACCTTCCAACCTGGGCTGACCCTCTAATATACTTATTCCTAATCCTGTCCATCTTTGTCACATCTAGTACAAATCTTAACATCTTCAACTCTGCCACATCAAGCTCTGATTCCTGCCTTTTTGTCAATACTACCGTCTCCAACCCATATAACATAGCTGGTCTTACTACCCCTCTTGTAGACCTTCCCTTTCACTCTTACTGGTACTCGTCTGTCACAAATCACTCCTGACACTCTTCTCTACCCACTCCATCCTGCCTGTACTCTCTTCTTCACCTCTCTTCCACACTCACCATTACTCTGAACTGTTGATCCCAAGTATTTAAACTCATCCACCTTCATCACCTCTACTCCCTGCATCCTCACCATTCCTCTATCCTCCCTCTCATTCACACACATATATTCTGTCTTAGTCCTGCTGACCTTCATTCCTCTTCTCTCTAGAGCATATCTCCACCTCTCCAGGGTCTCCTCCACCTGTTCCCTACTCTCACTACAGATCACAATGTCATCTGCAAACATCATAGTCCACAGGGACTCCTGTCTGATCTCGTCTGTCAACCTGTCCATCACCATTGCAAATAAGAGAGGGCTCAGAGCTGATCATTGATGTAATCCCACCTCCACCTTAAACGCATCCGTCACTCCCACCGCAGACCTCACCACTGTCACACTACCCTATTACATATCCTGTACCTCTCTTACATACTTCTTTGACACTCCCAACGTCCTCATACAATACCACAACTCCTCTCTAGGTACCCTGTCATATGCTTTCTCTAAATCTACAAAGACACAATGCAACTCCTTCTGACCTTCTCTGTACTTCTCCATCAACACTCTCAGAGCAAACATCGCATCTGTAGTGCTCTTTCCTGAATTGAAACAATACTGCTGATCAGTAATCATCACCTCCCTTCTTAACCTAGCTTCCACTACTCTTTCCCATAACTTCATGCTGTGACTGATCAATTTAATCCCTCTGTAGTTACTACAGCTCTGCACATCACCCGTATTATTAAATATCGGTACCAAAACACTTTTTCTCCATTCCTCAGGCATCCTCTTACTTTCCAAGATTTCATTAAACAGTCTAGTTAAAACCTCCACTGTCATTTCACCTAAACACCTCCATGCTTCCACAGGTATGTCATCTGGACCAATAGCCTTTCCGTTCTTCATCCTCTTCATAGCTACCCTTACTTCCTCCTTGCTAATCCATTGTACTTCATGATTCACTATCCGCACATCATCCAACCTTCTCTCCCTCTCATTCTCTTCATTCATCAGCCCCTCAAAGTACTCTTTCCATCTGCTCAACACACTCTCCTCACTTGTGAGTACATTTCCTCATTATCCCTTATCACCCTTACCTGCTGCACATCTTTACTAGTTCGGTCCTTTTGTCTAGCCAATCGGCACAGGTCCTTTTCTCCCTCCTTAGTGTCCAACCTTTTATACAACTCTTCATACGCCTTATCCTTAGCCTTCGCCACCTCTCTGTTTGCCATGCACCTCATCTCCTTATACTCTTGTCTACTTTCGTCATCTCTCTGACAATCCTACTTCTTCTTCGCCAACCTCTTTCTCTGCATACTCTCCTGTACTTCTTCATTCCACCACCAGGTCTCCTTGTCCTCCTTCCTCTTTCCAGATGTCACACCAAGCACCTTTCTAGCCATCTCTCTTACTAGCTCTGCTGTAGTTACTCAGCTATTCGGTAACTCTTCACTTACACCCAGTTCCTGTCTTAACTCTTCCCTGAACATCACCTCACAATTACCCTTTTTCAATTTCCACCATTTGATCCTTGGTGCTGCCCTCACACTCATCCTCCTATTCTTGATCACCAATGTCATCCTACAAACCACCATCCTATGCTGCCTAACTGCACTTTCCCCTGCCACCACTTTACAGTCTCCAATCTCCTTCAGACTGGCCCTTCTACATAAGATATAATCCACCTGTGTTATCTTCCTTCCTCCACTCTTGTATGTCACCCTATGCTCCTCCCTGTTGTTAAAATATGTATTCATCACAGCCATGTCCATCCTTTTCACAAAATCCACTACCATCTGACCTTCTGCATTCCTTTGCTTAACATCATACCTACCCATCACTTCCTCATCCCCTCTGTTCCCTTCACCAACATGCCCATTGAAATCTGCTCCAGTCACCAGTCTCTCACCCTTGGGTACAGTCATCACCACTTCATCCAACTCACTCCAAAATTTTTCTTTCTCATCCATCGCACACCCATCTTATGGAGCATATGCACTAACAACATTCATCATTACACCATCAATTTCCAGCTTCATAAACATCACTCTATCCGACACTCTTTTCACCTCCAAAACACTCTTAGCATACTGTTCCTTCAGGATAATGCCTACGCCATTTCTCCTCCCATCCATACCATGCTAAAACAATTTGAAACCGCCTCCGATACACATAGCCTTGCTCCCCTTCCATCTGGTCTCTTGCACACACAGTATACCAACCTTCCTTTGGTCCATCATATCAGCTAGCTCTCTCCCTATACCAGTCATACTGCCAACATTCAAAGTTCTGACCTTCACTATCACAGTCCTAGCCTTTACCTGCCTTTGGGCATGCCTTCCCCCTCTTCTCCTCCTTCGGCCAACAGTAGCCCAATTTCCGCCAGCATGCTGTTGGCCAACAGTACTGGTGGCGGTCGTTGTTAACCCGGGCCTCGACTGATTCAGTATGTATATCTGTACTGTTGTCTGCATGTATGATTTGGCAAAAATTTATGCTGGATGCCCTTCCTGATGCAACCCTCCCCATTTATCCGGGCTTGGGACCGGCACAAAGAAATACATTGGCTTGTGCATCCCCAGTGGCTGATGAATGGCTAGTGAATAGCTTCAGACTTACAAGTTTATATTATATTAATAAAAAAACACAGTTATTCCATGTCATGCCAAATCCAAATCTCAGTGAGAAATGCTTATCACTTTGAAGAACCTCACCATATATGGGTTTATGTGTTTGTGTGGCATGAACATATTGTGTGGTGGTGATGTGTGTTTCTGACAACCTATTTGGTATTTTGTAGTGGTCTTGCCTCCAGTGACAGTGTATAACTTCATCTCTCACATACTGTATCAGATTGTTTGACAATTAGGTGACAGAAAATTTGAAATAATTTCTACATTGTCTTAAGATGCCAATTTTTATCTAATCCCTGATTTTTTTAATCAGTAATCTCTTATTAATATAAAGTTGTAACTTACATTTTAAATTTTTTCATGTACTCTCTTCTTCATGCAGCGGTGGTACTGTGGTAGCGTTGTTAACTCACAGCAAGAGGTTCTCCCGTTCGATTCTCAGCTTGGCTTGGGAGTGCCTTCTGTGTGGAGTCTGCATGTTCACACTGCGGTTGGGTAGCATTCAAAAGACATGCGTGCGTAAATGGGCGTGCCTTTGTTGAAGGTTGGGAGTCGAGCTGGCACCTTGGCATTTTGTAAAATCTACTGCCAATCATTAGCGGACCGGAGTTCCGCTGTGGCAACCCCTTACCGGGAAAAAGCCGAAAGACAAACAACAGCATGTACTCTCTTCTTCACACAACATATTTCCACTTTTCTGTAGTAACTAAAATTCCTTCCTAAGCAATTTAAACCTATTCCTAGAATCTCTTTATATTCACTTCATATGTTCAGTTATCCTTGCTATAATTCTCTTATACTTTTTCCAGTCTATAAAGTTTCTGTTTCTCCATTCCTTTATCTGTTGTCATATTATTCCCTCTAACCATTGCTTTTCTGTTTTAGAAGATATATGTAATCTGGGTGCCTCCAATGTCTGTCTGTTACATCATTTTCCTTTACTTTTACTGCTGTCTGCAAGGATTAATGATCTGAAAATAGTCTGGGCCCCATCTTTGCATTCTCAATAACCCCTTTGAGCTCCACTGAAATATATCCTCTATATGGTTGTGAGCTGGTCTCATATTCAGAGGGAAAAACTAACATTCTCTAATTCTATCTACTGATGTTCCAAGCATGCATCCTTTAAACCTACAGATATGATAAATTTTGCTAAAAACTTTCCATCTGCACTTACTTTCTGCACCTTTAGACTAGACTACCTTCTATGTGTTTCTTCTCACAATATTCTAATCTTCCATAATTATTAGCAGCTGCTCATGAAAGCCATAATCTGGGCTAACAGCTTACTTATCATATATTTTCAAGGGCCATCATCATATAGCCACCACTGCTGTCACATTCTGACAAGTTCAAAATACTCCTTCCCTCCCTTCTTGATTGTAACAATGTTCCTTTTTTTACCTGCTTTGGAACTTGCAAGCATTACGTAAATTCCTCTTCTGTGGAACAGTCTTCCACTCCACATAAAGGAAAACACTTATCTTACTCTATTCAAACATAATTTGGACAAATTATATTTATATAACATAATGAAAAAAATATTCAAGATATCTATTTGTGTCTTTCGGTTTTTCCCGGTTAGGGGTCACCATAGAGGAATGCCGGTCCGCTAATGATTGGTAGTTGATTTTTACGTGCCGAGTTACCAGCCCTGACACACAACCTTCAACGAAGGTACGCCCATTCACGCATGTCTCCACGCAGATGACGCTGAGAATCGAACCGGACAGCGTCTTACTGTGAGGCAACAACGCTACTGCAGCACCACCACCGTGGGTATTCAAGATATCTATAAATGTCATTTTAATTTTAAATAATTAATTTTTTCAAGCCAGGAAAAATTTATCATCTGCCACTGGTGCCAAACATACTTCTCAACCTCTAAGCACAAGAAATCTGGGCAAGAGACAAAGCCAAAAGTAATAATGGGGGAACAAAGCAAATTCCAAAAAATAGGGACACATTTTAAATATTGCTCAGAGCTATTACAAACTTAGAAAGCTGCTAGAATAAAAGGTTTTGTACTAATCATGGGAAGTTTAAAACTCAAATGTCTGCTATTATTTAGTAAAGTCAATCCTCACTGATTTGTCACAATAAACACACAAATTGTATGAAGAGCAGACAAACATATGTGTCAAAACTTTGGACAGTCTGTAAAAATCTGGACGGTTGAGAGGTATGGCATTAGCGCACCAAGCCATGACTCAAGTGTAATGCTTTGGTGGGATTATTTTCCAACTGCAAGTCCACAGCCTAGGCCTGCTTAGTGTGAAAAGAAAAAGTTACCTGACAGCCATAGCTATTCCCTGTTACTTGCTGACTATTGCTTCTTGCTTGTTGGCTGGATCTTCAACTTCAAGTCTTGATTTTGAAGACTTTGCAGTTTCGGCTAAGGTTTAGGCAGTATAGAAGTTCTGCAATAGAACTACTACTAAGTACTATATTTTATTTTCCTGAGTGTTCTCTTCCTGACCTGTCTACAAATGCTCCTTCTCTCAACTGCAATTAGAGTTGCAGTTGGAGGAGCTATTCAGGATCGTAGAATTATATCACTTGACTAGGAACTCCAATTGCATCACATCTAATGTGAATTTGAAGATGATTGACACAACCTACTTATTTAGATAGGTAAGAGAGACGAGAACACTCAGGAAAATTTAAAATACCACTAAGGACTTCTATAGTGGCTAAACCTAAGGTGAACTGCAAAGTCATCAAGACTTGAAGTTGAAGATTCAGCCAGCAAGCAAAAAGTAACAGTCAGAACTGTGAAAATATAATTTGGCAATGCTGGTGATTTTTTTTTTTTTCATAATTAAATGCAGTTTAACCCAGGATGATTACTATACAAAAAAAACAAAACAAAAACAAAAGTGTGGATAGCGAGCATGTGCAAACTAACTCTGCTCCACTAACTGGTTTCTATAAACTAAATTTAAAGAAGGCAACAGTCTCTGTTGTCAATAGAAACTCTGTTACAGAGTTAGTACAGTAAGAGCCAGCCTATCCTCAGTTCATGATTTATAGTTGCACTATGGTAATGTAATTTATTGTATTTCAGCCAGGCCAAGAGGTCAGCATGTAAATCATGGTCATTCTGCTTGGTATTCCAGGGACCGGCGCACTCAGGGGGGCATGTGGTTTCATAGGGTGGCACTTGCCCTGTGTGCCCCCATGTAGTGTCAACAATGGCCCTGTACAGCTCCCAAATTTATAATCCCTTTCTTTTCTTTTATGTGTAGAATATATAATTTATCAAACTTATTTGGAGAAGATGCAATAACTCTATGAATCCCACTAAAATTAAATGTAGCACCACAATGTTGTTTCTGTCCAACTAGAGTACTGTGAACATTATATCTAATATCACTAATATGTAATGTTCTTCTTTGTTTAAATGGGCTGGATGTTTTCCCAAAATAAAATGTTCCACATATACACTGTACAAGATAAATTATCCATTCCATAGTGCGTATGACTAGTTCTTGAATCTGAAATAACTGTGGTGTATTCTTAGATGTGAAATGTTTGGTCCTAGCCACAGAAGGACACAAGGGATGCAACCAATTGGTTTATTACCCAACAAAGATTGTTTCATGTGGGACTGATAGAGTTATTTCATCTTCACTCACTGTTAAGGGTATGTATACTCTTTTCCCTTCTTTCTCTTCTTAACATTCTCAGTTATACAGGAGAAAGGATGCTGGCACCAGAGGAGACCTACTAAGTGTCAGGCCATTTTGCTGACTGATCATCTAGAAAAGTCTGCTAAGAGCACTTCTTCCATGTCCATTTCTTAGCATAATCCTCATGTTGCAGACTAGTAAGCATTATCGAAGGTTCTGATACAATCTTAGGGACTGCAAAAAAGGATACCTTACAGTTTGTTCTGCCAGGGGAATGGGGAATGGGCTTTCCATTAACTTTTTTTTGTCTCTAAGATATCATGGGTGGCATCCCATCCAAGCCTATGCTTAATTTGTTTAAGCTTTTACATCAGTTGTACAATTTTTTGCATGTCAGCCCTTCATGATCTCTTACAACTTCTCCCTGAAGTCTTTTGGATGACATCAGAAGACATTGATGATACAATACAGGTTTTCTGCATTATATCCTGCACATGTCGTACTTTCAGTGCAAGGTCACAAGGTCATTATCAAGATGTTGGCCATGATGGTGGAGAGGTCAGAATGAATTATGAATTATCCCTAGCAGTGTTGTGCTGCTCCTGGTGGGGATCATACAGGTCTTAGAACATGACAGAAATTTCTCCATTTGGGACAACTATTGGCTAATTAGAAAAGGCAGTCCATATGAACCTTTTTCTGGTTTGGTGGATTGACCCCTATGTAAGAACCTCACCAGTCTCAAAACCACATTTACCATCCTATCAAGCAATAGCAGCATCATTACTGCTGAACCTAGTACTAAACTGCTGGGAGTCATAATAGATGATCAGCTTAAATTTGATCACCATGTTACTAATGCTATTAAAAAAACTCACCAGAAACCTGGACTCCTTTACTGCAATAAGAGATATTTCATCAACACAGCCAGAATAACTCTCTCCCATGCATTTCTTCTTCCCAGCCTTCTATACAACTGTCACTTATTCACAAACCTTAACACCACACTCATTACAAAACTTGAAGCTACCTATAATAAGGTGTCTGGATTCACAGCAAACCAAACCTACAAGACTCACCACTGCTTATCCCGTAAGCAACTGGACTGGCTCAAATTCCCCCATCTGTTCCTACTACATCAACTACAAATGATCACTCCATCCTCTATCTGCCCTCTTTCTGCCCTAGCCTTTTATCTATTATATCTAAATATTCCCCAACCAGGACACTATGCAGCTCAGACCAAGACCTGCTACAAATTTATAAACCCAAAACCAAAACAGGATGTTTACTCTCTAATTATAACCCTGCTGCATCTTGGAACCAACTACCCCAAGAAATTAGGTCCCTTGACCATACCAAGCATTTCAAGCTAGCCACTTGAAGATACCTAACAAAAAATGGTCCTGCCACTGTAGTCATCCCCCCTGAAACTACCCTACCTCAGCTTCGAATACCCCTCCCTACACCAGCCTCACTTTTTTATTCATTGTTCTCCCAATATCTCCATCTCTTCTATTCTTTTCAGTTATATCCTCCCTCAATTTCCTCTCCTCCCCTGTCTATCATAACAAGCTTTATCCTCTCTGTCTCACTGGTTTTAACCACTTTATCTCAATGCTATTTTTTGTATACATGCTGTATATAACCTAACAAGAATTATGAAGGCATTATTCCTTCTATATGACATTGTACCCTAATATAATTTTCAGATGATTGTAAATGATATTTTTTAGCTGTTTGTTGTTAAATTTTTAAACTCATTGAGGAGCTTTTCTCACCGGGTCTCCACTGAAAATGAGCCAAAAGCTCAGTTGGACTAACCCATTTAACAAATCTAAAATAAATAAATAAAAATAAATAAATGTTTCACTGGTCTGTCTCTGGTGTCTCTGTTTTATTAAGACCACAGTTAAGCAACCAATAATTAAGCAATTTAGTAAAAATGAAGGGTCAAACTTGAGACTGAAAGACCTTTCTAGCTGCTAAAAATTAAAACAAAACTGGATCCAAGAATGGGACAAGATAAAAGGAGCAGTACAGGCTGGACAAGGGTGTGATAGGTTTTTTATTATTTATTTATTTATTTAACATTTGTTGACCGGGAAAGTCCGACTAGGTTCCACAGATCCTATTTTCAGCAGAGGCCCGGGGAGAAATGCTCCAGAAGCATGTCTTTAGAAATGCAAATGGAGCTTCCAATGGAGCACAGAAGGATAGGTGTGAATGAAGTTCTCAGGATATGAAGTGTGGCTTACATTCAGTAAACTTTGAGTGGCAGAGGATAAGGAGTCTGTTGGAGAAGAAGCTAGCTTAGGGGATAATATGGGAACTACAAATGGTAGATGGTTTACTGGTTACTTAGGTGAGAATGGCAAGTAGAACTGGAGAAGGAGAGGGTATTAGAAGGATAGGAGACAATATGAATGTGAAAATATGGGAGAATGGTGTAAAAAAAGGCCACCACAGAAGTGCTGGTAAATGAGGTAGCAGAAAGTAAGATAAATGTATAAGGTGGGAGAGACAGCCAACAAAGAGATGACAAGAAGGAAGCCAAGGTAATAGGACAGAATAGCAGTAGCAAGTGATGAAGGAAAAAGCAGAAGCAGCGATGGATGAGCCAACACCACAGGAAGGACAGTAGCAAAGTGGATACAGTAGACTACTCATATGGGAAAGAAAGTGACAGAAGGGAACAAAAAAGTGGTGATCCCTTCTTGGACAGAGAATAGGATGGATGAGAAAAAGGGGATGCAGTAGAAGAAGTGGAAGTAAAAATAACTAGAGGAGAAAATTAGTGAGGAAAATAAAATAATAGGGGAACCAGAAAAAGGTAGAGCAGAGATGGAAAAACAATCAGGAACATCTCAGAAAAGCAACATTTAAAGATGTTAAGGAAGGTTGGAATGGGGAAAATTGAGGTATAAAGTTTGTTAGTAGGGTGACATAATGACATGGGATGGTAAGTGAAGGACAGTTGTTAGTGTGGGGCATAGAAAAGGGTTATGGTGATTGGACACTGTTTCCAAGAGGATTCAGTGTTTTCATAACAAAAATAGGAGAGGTCAGGTTGCAGGGCTGCTGGCCTTGGGGCTTAGCCTTAATAAGATCTAGGAGGTGATGAAAGGTAGACATTAAAGGAGAAGGTTGGATAAATGTGGTGCAAATCAGCATCAATGACCTCTCAGTGGAGATATTTGAGGTGACAGCAAGTAGAGACAAATAAATGGTGGAGACATACCATGATGGGGAGATGGAGCTGGCATTCTTAGAACTTTTATCTGTACCAGCAGCCTCCACACTGAAGGAGGAACAGATTAGGGATATGAATGATTGGCTAGGGCACTGGAGAAATTAAATGGGATTTGGACTTGTTGGAGAGTGGAGGAAGCGTAACAGACACACCTGGTTTATATGAAGCACTGCAGTGTTCAAAACTGGGCTGGAAAGGTACATCTGTATTTTTGTATCTTTAAACTAAGACAGAAAGGGAAGATGTGGGGTTAAAGAAACAAAAGCAGATGGGTAAGAATTATGGTAGTAGACAAAGGGAGAAAACAGATGCAGAACAAATAAGGGTAACTCAGAGTGTGTCTGGGAAGTATCACTATACAGTATGAGAGACATGTAGGTAGGATGACTCGGAGTTACAAGCAGTGGTGTTGGAAAAGACAATGGACTTTCAGGTATCAAGAGACATGGATCCCTGAAAAGAACATGGAACATGAAGGTGTAGAGGTATAGGATGTTCAGGAATGACAAAGGGAGGATGGATGGAGTCAGAGTGGCAATCTACATAAATGGGAACATCAAATGTGACTTCAGAAAGGATGAGGGACATTACCCTATGGAGCTGGAGAGAGAAGGCATGTAAAGATCTAGGACAAGCAAGTGATGATGGGACATAAAAAGCACAGGCTGGGCATGACTGATGCAGAACAGGTTTCTGCATTATATCCAGATGAGTGGCAGTTAAGGAAAAGAAAGGAGATAGAACAGAATGATAATATGTATTCAGGAGGAAGATACATTGAGGGAGGAAGAAGAGACACTGAAAGAATAGGATTGTGGGTAGGAGGATGAAGACTGTACTCCTGGAAACTGGAATCTGCCAGGAGCAGATTAGGACACTGAGCTTCAGACTAGATAGAAAAGTTGGTGGTAGACATTCCCAGGGTACCCTCATTATTTTTTCGATTCTGTGGGCCTGTCCACCTACTGCACTAGTTATCTGACCCAAATCACTGCAAAGTAACCCTCTGTTGATAGATTAGAAACTCTGTTGACTTGAATTTCCATAACAAATTATCACAGGTTTGATGACATGGATATAAAATTGTCACTAGCATTCGGTACAAGGTGCTCTGGTAACTAATATACTTATGACCAATCCATAACAAGTACAGAAACACAATAACAATTTACTATTCAGGTTCAGATCAGGTAAGCCAACTTTCTTATCCCTTTCCCTTTCTCTTCTAGTATATGTATCATTTCCCACATGAGAACTTACATCTCCCAGTAGACCTTATGTGGGAGGTGGTACCCTAGCAAATACCACTTCCGCTGACTAAATACTCTGAATGACCGTTAGATGCATATGAAAAACATGCAATAGTTTTCATTTCTGCAACTCACAGTAGCACTGAGATGATTCTCTGGTCTACTGGTACAACGTCCAGCTGTACATTAGTGAGCTGAAGGCTTGTGAGTATCCCTAAACCTGCCCAGGGCCTCTCCTGAAGGGTAACTCTAGTAACCACCAAAATCAAGAATTCTCACTCTTTCCCAATGGTGATGACTGAGCTCTTACTCAAACAGTATTTCCATCTCCTTTTAATTTTCCTCAGAGCTGAAAATCAAGGAATGGGGTGATATGAGGGGCAAAATGTGATCTCCCTACCTTGGGTACTTATCGTCACTAACAGGTTTAACTTTGTTTGGTGCTTGAGCACTGAAAAAACAGATAATTTGTTTTTCTTTTGCCCAGCCAAAGAGAGTTTTGTAGATGCCAAACACATCCTGTTCATATGGAAAACTAAGTGCATTATCTTATGCTATCAGAATGCTAGTAGACTCTTAGCCAGTTTGATGATAGAACATTTTATTGGCGTTAGGAGAAAAGCTGTTTTGACATATATTCCAGGATTGTGCCACAGCAGACATTGCTTTAGAACATTGCACATCTGGTTGTGCATATCTTTACCAGACAGTATAATCAAAACCTTCACTGTAAGAATTAAGCAGTATTTGGGAGCATTGCCCTTCAGGGCATCTTGCCTCAGTAATCTATGTTTCATCACTTGTGCTCCTTCCATCCCCTTTGGTGGAGTATGCAGGACAGGGCTTGGGATTCTTCCAAAATATTCCACATGCTTCAGTGTCTTTCTCAGAGTAATATAAAATGACATATGTGTGCACTTATCATTGAGTTCATCTCTGAAAAAAATATTTGAACTAGCTGATGTATTAATTTCCACCATTTCTATTGCCTGGAAATCCCTGGCTCTTCCATTATAGAAGGTGTGACGACCGTGTCCTGGCAAAGCAATCAAGGAGCCTCAATCCTCAACACTAACACCAGGGAGGTCATCTCCTAGAAGAGAGGAAAGGATAACTAATACACACAGTAAAATACAATTTCCCTTATGTACACACAGAGATCACAGTCAGTCTGGGGCTGGTTGCTCCCTTGCTCACCAGGTCCCCAATAAGACTCCCCACTGGCACAGCTATAGGGTCCAAGTCTCAGCCTAGCTGGGCAAGCTAAAACCTCCAGTACCCTCTCTGTCCAACCAGTGCTTCGTGTCTCTGCCCAAGTAGCTGACACAACTCACACACACTTTGAGATAAGTATTTATACAACTTCACAGACACTCCTGGGAAAGGCTGACACAGATTCTCCAGCTGTGCCCCTTTACCCAGACCATATGCTACTAATTCCTGCCACCACCCAGCTAATATTATCAGCTATTAAAAGGCCCTTAAAATGGTGTCCAATTATTACTGTGCAATATTATTATCCAATTGGTAATGTGATAATGTGACTATACAGTCTAAGGCTTATTAGAGTGGCCTATTACAATAAACTCTATAAATATGCAATGTACTCTAGAGCTTATCTCTACACAAACCAGCCACAGGTAAAGGTTTTTAAAATATTTAATAATAAATAATTAAACCACAAGACAAAACTACTACACCTCAGAGATATCTAAGAGTTCAGAGATCACACAGAAACTTAAAATAATACAGTAGGACAGGTCTGATTTCAAAGAAAAATACCTAATTAATATTTGCTAGCTTTAACTATTCCTACAAGAAATCACAGTACTAGAAACTTACATGTGAGCTTAGGCAGAGTGCTGAGTTAGATATCCAAGATCAAAATGCTCTCAGTCTCTTATGAGAAATAGTATTTAAACATTGCTAACAAACATGTTTCTAAGGCCCTCCCAAATTACATCATTTTTGATACTTAGTCTGGAGTTCTCAGGCCACAAACTGCATTATTTAGCAATCTGACACCTGCTCAGAAACTTAACAATATAAGTCATTTCACATGTATACTCTAACAGAAACCAGAGCAATAAAGCACATTCCACATCTAAATTCTGGTCATAAACTTTAGCCTTAAAACAATGGGCATGAAACCTTCATCCAGACTCACTGGAGCCGAATTCTAACATGAAAGGGTCACAACATGCTTCACTGGGCCAGTACAGTGCAATGTTGTCACATATTTTGCAGTTCCACATTTCACAGTATTCTTTTACACTCAAGAAACATGCCGGTATTTTTACATTTATTTACAAATGCCAGAATTGTATATCAAATTCTGTTTGACTAGGCTGGCAGCCTTCGCCCATCTCTCCCCAATTGTTACATCTCTTCCCCCCGGGGAACTCCAGCACGTTTTTCATGTGCCCCTTGAGAAACATCGCTTGAGAGTGTCAGGTCTATCTGGATGTACCTCACCCCATTCCCTGTCTTGAGAGCTACTCCCACTGCGGTGCTGTACTGACATATCATATGCTTGCAACCCCAGGCTCCATCTTAGCAACTTGGCATTTTGCTGACTGGCTCTGTTTAACCATGTTAAAGGGTTGTGATCTGTCATCACAGTGAATTTTCTTTCATACAGATAAGGCTGAAGTTTTTGTAGTGCCCGCACTATGGCTAGACATTACTTTTTCTACCGCTGCATAGCATTCCTTCCTGGGTTGGAGTTGACAACTGAGATAAACCACTGGGTGCTCTTTTCCCTCTGAAGAAATCTGGCTAAGTACAGCCCCCACCCCATAGTATGAAGCATCAACCTGCACAACAAATTCTTTGCTATAGTCTGGAATGGCTTCCTTAAGCTTCTGAAATGCCTGCTCACATGCTGGGGCCCACACTACCTTATCTGGCCTGTTCTTCCTTGTCAGGTCTGTGAGGGGAGCAGCTGTGGTACTATAATTGGGAACGAACTTTCTGTAGTACCCTGCTGTCCCTAAGAATGGCCTCACCTGCTTTTTGGTAACTGGTGCAGGCCATGCCTGAATATCTTCCAGTTTGGCAGGTTCTGGCCTTATCTTACCACTCCCCACTCTATGTCCTAGGTTAGGAGACCTCTGCCATACCCACCTGACATTTGCTCGGCTTAATGGTCAACCCTGCCCTCTATAGTCTGCCCAGCACCTCCCTGACATGCTGAAGGTGCTGTTGCCAGGAATGGCTATAGATAGAAATATCATCCATGCAAGTAAGGACAAACCCTCCTGCTCCTGCTAGGATATGATCTACCAGCCTCTGGAAAGTCGCTAGGGCATTCTTTATCCCAAAGAGCATCTTTGTGAACTCATACAAGCCAAAAGGAGTCACAAAGGCTGACTTTTCTCTAGCACTGGGAGTCAAGGGCACCTGTCAGTAACCCTTGGTAAGATCGATGGTTGTAAGATACTTAGCCCCACCCAGCTGCTCTAGGGCCTCATCTGTCCTAGGCATGGGGTAAGCATCCGACTCTGTGTGACTATTTAAATTCCTGTAATCCACACAGAACCTGGTGCTGCCATCCTTCTTTGGCACCAGTACCAATGGGGAGGCCCAGGGACTGTTGGACTCCTGAATCACCCCTAGTTCCAACATCTCCTGTACCTCTTCCCTCAGAGTCTGTTTGACTCTCTCAGGCACCCTATAAGGGGCCTGCCTGATAGGCCTTTGGGGTCCTGTATCCACCAGGTGCTGCACCAGGTGGGTGCTCTCTGGTTTCCCGGTGAACATGCCCCCAAACTCTTGCAACACTGCTTGGATTTCTTGAACCTGGGTAGGAGATAGCTGCTGGGACATTGCTACCCCTTCCACTGAGGTGTCAGCCCGAGCCTCATTGAGGAGAGCAGTCACAAGATCTCTCTCAGACTCCTCCTGCAATCCACTGCAAATGCTCAGTACAAGGGCCTCCCTATCATGGTAAGGTTTCATCATGTTAACATGGTACAATGTGTGCTCCTGCCATCTGCCTAGCCTTGCCTACTTACACCATGTAGTTAACATCACTTACCTTTCTTACCACCTTGTAGGGTCCCTCCCAAGCTGCCTGCAACTTGTTGTGTCTGACAGTAATGAGAACTCTCACCTGCTGCCCTACAGCATATTCTCTAGCTTGAACATTCGTGTCGTACCACACCTTTTTCTGTTGTTAGGCTTCTGCCAGGTTCTCCTGGGCCAGGCCCATGAGTTCCCTGAGCCTTGTCCTGAGGTTCAGGACATATGCCACAACAGACTCCTTGTGAGACTCACACTCACCTTCCCACTCATCTCAAATTAAATCTAGAGGTCCCCTCACCCTATGCCCATACAGCAACTCAAAGGGTGAAAAACCTGTGGATTTCTGGGGAACCTCTCTGTAAGCAAACAACAGATGGGGCAAATATTTGTCCCACTCCCTCTTAAGCTGATCTGCAAATGCCCGTAGCATGGACTTGAGTTTAACCTCTCAACAAGACCATTAGTCTGGGGATGGTAGGGGGTGGTCTTCATGTGCTTCACCTCACAGGACTTCCACAGACAAGCCAGCAGGTCTGACATAAAATTGGCACCTCTGTTAGACAGTATATCCTTTGGGAAACCTACCCTGCTAAAAATCTCTAGCAAAGCATTTGCCACCTTCTCGGCCTCAATGGAGGACAAAGCCACTGCCTCAGGGTATCGTGTAGCATAATCTACAATCACTAGGATATACTTCTTCCCTGTGGAACTTGGAGTTCTCAGAGGACCCACAATATCCATAGCTACCCTCTGAAATGGCTCCTGAATCACAGGCAAAGGCTTCAAAGGAGCTCTCACTTTGTCTCCTGCCTTGCCTACCTTTTGGCACTGCTCACAGGTCCTGCAGTACCGTGTTACATCTCTGGAAATTCCAGGCCAATAGAAGTTTTGCATAATACACCTCTTTGTACGTTTTATACCCATATGACCTGTAAAGGGAATATCATGGGCTATGGCTAGAAGTGCCAGATGGTAAGCTCTAGGCACTACCAACTGCTGTACTCTCTCACCTTCTAGACCTCCCTCAGGGGTCCGTTCTCTGTACAGTAACCCTTTGTTCCAATATATAGATTCCTCCTTCCTTTGAGAATCAGGTGCCTCCCTAGCTACCTGCCTCAGGCCTTGCAATGTAGGGTCTGAGAGCTGAGCCTGTCTCAAGTCTCTCCTTGTAACTCTTCCCAGCTTCCCTTCCACAGGAAGTCTGGCATCTTCTGACAGTGGTGCCTCACTGTCAGCCTGGGTACTACTACTCTCCTCTATGTTTGCAAGTCACTCTGTCCAAGGGACCATCAGTACCCACAAGCAGCTGTGGCTCACATTCAGTCTCACTGCTACCGAGTAGCTCCCTTACTGAAGTAACCACCTCAGCAGTCCTGGCTGCAAGTATGCAGTCTGTCTGGATCTCCCCAGGCTACCAGACCCACATGCTTGTCTCCTAGTCTTACTGCATGTAACTGCATAAGTACATAGTACTGCCTCATCCAAATCCTTCCCTCTCAGGACACATGCAGGATGGTAGTTCCATACCCCTGTTGTCTCAAGACAACCTACTGTTGACATTTTGTCTTTCCTACTTACTGGCTCCCTCACCTTTGGTTCCTCACCTTGCCTCCATGGACACCTGTATGCCACATGGCTCCACTGGTTGCATTCAAAACATTTAACTCTATCTCCTGGATGTGTACCTGGACTAGTGGCTTCCCCTGCTACTGGCGGATTCTGTTGGGGCAGTCTGTGCTGCCCATCATGGGTTCATTTAGACCCATGAGCAGCATTGGGGGTCCTCTTCCTGTGCAGTTCTGCCCTGCTGGCCAGGTATAGGTCTCCCTCCTTCCCCAACTCATCTGAAGTAGCACATTGTCTATCACCTAACCAGATCTTCATGTCCTCACGCAAAGTGCTAAAGGCTTGTTCCCTCACCAAAAGGTCTGCCAGCCCTTCAAAAGTGGTGACCTGACTTCCACTCACCCAGCTATGAAAATAAGTGCTCAATTCAACAACATATTCACATACATTTTCATCTGTCTTGTGTCTATGCTCATAAAACTTTTTCCCTATACATTTCAGGTGTTAGCTTAAAACATTCCAACAAGTGTCTTTTTACAGCAGTATAATCAAAACAGTCAGTGTCATGCATTTTTGCTAAAGAAGTTACTGCTTTACCATGGAGTAAGGAGATCAGGAACCATACTAAGAGCCCTTGGTCAACTTCATACTGTTTACATACCCGCTCAAACATATGAATGAAGCTATCAAAATTATCCCTCTCTTTAAACTGTGGAAGAAATTTACTGACCTTTTGTGCTTCTGGGGTCCAGTTACTCCCTTCCCCATTATCTCCGTGACTCTGGTGAAGAGTCAGCATTTGCCTCTCATGCCTCCTCTGCCGTTCATTTTCCTCAGCTTGTAGAGTCCTCATTTTCTCAGCTGCTTCTAGTTTCGTATGCCTGGCCTCCAACTCAAGTCTCTTTAGCTCCAGCTGGATTTTTAAGTCCACTGCAGAAAGGTTGAGCTGTCCATTCTCCAAGGATATTGTATCTCCACTGTCAGTCTGATTGTCCTCCAGGCTGCTGTTCTCTGATGCAGCTGTAACCAAGGCTGCAATCAGGTCTGCTTTAATCAGGTTTCCATGTAACAGTCCCCTAGCCTGGCACATCTCCACCAGCTGGCTACTTGTTAGATTTCCATACTCTTCTGCTGACATGCTGCCTGCTCACCCTAACACTAAGCTAACAAAAGAAATAAAACAATTGTGATCTGAACTCTGAGTATACACTGTGTGGCTGTTTTAGAGTACAAAACACTTTTAGAGATCACTGTACATAAGTTATAGGAATTCCCTCTACCCACACCACTACAAGCCAATTAGAATGTGAAGTAGATCCCACCACTGCCACCACTTGTGACGACTGTGCCCTAGCCCAGCAATCAAGGAGTCTCAATCCTCACCACTAACACCAGGGAGGTTGTCTCCTAGAAGAGAGGAAAGGATAACTAATATGGACCTTAGAGTTAGGGAGGGGTTAAGGATAGTGCATAGATAGTTGTGTATGTGGGGTTTAGTGTAAGGTTAGTAGCAGGGTTTTGGTGCTTTAATTTAGGGTTAGAAGTAGGGTTTTGGTTAGTGTATGTATGTGTTGTTTTTATTGTGTTTGGGTAGGTAGTGTGTTGCTGGTGGTGGGCTGACCAACTATGATGGTTTGAGGTTTGAAATTTCATGGTTTAGTGCGTTTGACCTATTCGCAGTTCGCTCTTTATGTGTCACGCTATTTGTATTCGGGGTTTTCAGATTTCGAGAGGACAAAATAGACTCAGAAACAGTAACTGAGTATGTGCGGGCACATGTGTGTGTGTGTGTGTGTGTGTGTGTGTGTGTGTGTGTGTGTGTTTGTAAAAGCTAACAGAAAAGATACACTTAGTGCACTATATAAAAGTGACGCATTGACTATGGAACTTCGAAAGAAAGCCAGCTAGAAGTGGAAAAATATTTCATACAGACAGTGGGAGGAGGATCCAGAATGCAAAGTTATTAGATTGTATGGCATGATATTAATGATAGACATAGAATAAAAGAAAAAATGTTGAGCGTACAAACTGTAAAAAAACCTAATTATTCTGTGTTTGGTGAAACTGGTAATTCACGTTTGGTTAGTTTTATAAGGCAAGAGAGATAAAATAAGCCTATGATATGAAGCAAAGAACCTCTGCCTGAAGCCTACCTATCCTTTGTGATATTAATGTACTGAGACAAGCCCTTTTCAATAAATAAACCTAATTACGAGAAACACTAAAGTAAAAACACAGTTAAGATGTGTTAACAGTAAACTTTATTTAGCCACTAAAGTAAAAGAGAAACACTTTTGTCTGCTAAACTTTCAAAAGCTGTAGACTTCTTCACATCTGAAGAGATCTAAGTCTCTTGGAAACAGTTTAGTAGACCAGAGCAGTTAAGTTTCACTTTAGTGGCTCAGTAAAGTTTTATGTTAGTTCATCAGACCGTACATTAATTTTTATTGCTTCAGTGATATAGTCACGTAAAACTTACTGCACAGGGTTTGAGGGTTAATAACCATTTCATAGCTGTATTTAGTAGAAACAGTAGAATAAAAAAATTGTAAGTTTGTAATCCCTCCAAAAAATGTCCTAGACTTGCAACAACTGCAAAGGGTATACCATGTTGTTGTATCTTTCGGCTTTTCCCAGTTAGGAGTCGCCACAGTGGAACTCCAGTCCGCTGATTGGCAGTAGATTTTTATGTGCTGAGTTGCCAGCACTGAAACACAACTCTCAACAAAGGTACACCCATTCACGCATGTCTCCACACAGAAGATGCTTTAGCTGAGAATCGAACAGGACAACGTCAGAGAGTATACCATAAGAGACAAAAATAAATAAATTAACAGATAACTGAATTTCTTCAAGTAATTGCTCTGTAATTTTGTTTTACTCTACATGCTGTGTTATATCCTAGGAATGGATATCATAGTTGTGTGGCAGGCAGAGCACTATACATTTAATGGAGCTGTGAGATGCAGTCTTAATGACTTAACTATTGATGTGTATCTGTTCTTCCATCCACTGCTGTCTTCACATCTGATTCCTATAGCAACTCCATGAGCAGCCGACATGCAAGGAGGGAAAAAAAGTAGCTTGGCAGACCACTCCTATCTTCTATATCACACACATGCGCACACACACACACACACACACACACACACACACACACACACACACACACACACACACACACACACGCGCGCGCGCGCGCGCATGCACAAAGACACGCACACACACTCTTGCTCACACAAAGACACGCGCATGAACACACACACACACACACACACACATATACACACACACACACACACACACACACACACACACACACACACACACACACACACACACACACACACACACACACACACACACACACACACACACACCTGTGAATAACTTAGAATCACCAAGTCACCAGTACATCTTCTGCCTATCTTTGGAATGTGAGAGGAAACTGAACTATGTAGAAAAAAATCATTGCAAACAAAGATGGCAAACCAGCAGACAACTGAAAAGGAAAACTTCTTGCTATGAGTGGATAGGGCTACTCTCTGTACCACTGAGATGTCCACTTATACTAGTTGTCTAACATATTGTTGATGCGGGTCTATATTAATTCTGTGAAAGACGTATTCATCGAATACGTCTTCCATTCTTCCATGAAAAATAACCACCGAAAATCACTTCAGCAAACCATGGAATTTTTCCCATGGTTTGCAAACACTTGGCCATCACCTAAAATTTGTCCTTTTCCCCACTGTAGTGTGAGCTTATAATTGGTATATATAGTGGGGGGGTGGTGTGGGAGTGAAGCCCCCCACTTGGGTGGATTTCATCCAGTCCTTTGTGTGTTCCGGACGGTTGCTGGGCAAGTGTTTTGTGAACCATGGGAAAAATTCTGCAGTTCGCTGAAGTGATTTTCGGTAGTTGCTGTTCATGGAAGATGTATTAGATGAATACGTCTTTCATGGAATTAATATAGACCCGTTGAAGCCTAGCAAACAGATTGGATTATAAATCTACTGAAGCTAGAATTATGTTACAACATGAGCAGTTTGAATTTCATACTGTAGTTTTAAAGTATGGAAAGATGTAATCTATTTTGCATGCTAATTCATTTATTATATTTGGAAATATTCCTTCCCTTGATATAGTACTCATTAAAATATTACTGACACTCAATATTCAGATTACAGGAAATTATAATACAGCAGTAAAAAAATATATTTTTGAAGATCAGAAGCTTTTTACTGCCTTACACAGGGCTACTTAAAGATGAATTTTTGTTATGGTGTTAGCAGCCTGTATTTTTTAAACCATGGGCACAAGGCAGTGGATTTGATAATATAGAATGAAATCTTTACACCACCATCCCAGAGTTGTTGTGAGGCACCATTGGCATTATGGATAAGGCACTTACCTCCTAAACCCTGTGGGTTCAAGCCCCATCTTGTAGTGATATTACTTGTTAGAGGTAGTGTTGTCGCCTCACAGAAAGACGCTGTCCGGTTCGATTTTCAGCTAGAGTGTCTTCTGCGTGGAGACATGCGTGAATGGGCGTACCTTCGTTGAAGGTTGTGCATCAGGGCTGGTAACTTGGCACATAAAAATCAACTATCAATCATTAGCGGACCGGAGTTCTGCTGTGGCGACCCCTAACCGGGAAAAAGCCGAAAGACACAACAACAAGGTTGGCATAATGGTTGAAGTGCTTACCTCACAGACAAAAGGTGCTGATTTTGATTCTCAGCAAGTTAAATTGGCTTGGCTTAAAATGGTCCAAAAGGGCAGCTAGCTTAGTGCTTACTTATGAATGTCTATGAAGTGTATTTGTCACACTGGGAATGTCCCACATGCATCTAGCAAAAGGGGTTCCTAAAACAAAGCAAAATTGAACAAGGGAATAGAATGAACACAGTAGTATGTGCAGCACTGTCCTGTTTCTATACAGGCACACTGATGTCCCACTCACCAGGCTGAACAAGGAGAAAATTGCTGTCAGCTGCCTGTCGGGTGCCAGGATCCGCCACATAACGCATGCACTCAAGTCACTCCACAACAAGTACAAATATGACTCTGTCATTGTCCATGTTGGAGTGAATGACTTGAGACATACCTCCCTGGACTACATGAAAAGAGACATGGAAGAGCTCTTGGATCATGTGGCCCAGGCAGGTATGACCCTAGCCCTGAGTAGCATCCTGCCTTCGCCCAGAATGATACCACAGTATAAGGACAAAATGATTGACTTCAGCAATTGGCTAAGCTTCTGGTGTCATTCAAAGGGGATCCAATATCTGTCTGCCTGGGACAACATGATCGACAGACCACGATGCTTTGCCAGAGATGGTCTGCACATGTCACCCCTGGGATTCAGGTTACTGGCTAAGGCTCTTGCCACCCCTATAGTGCCTTTTTTAGGCAATGGATAATGCTGTTGCACACTTCAATACAACTTTCCTAAAACTGTTGGATAGTTTTGCCCCTATAAAAACCAAAAGAATAAGAAACAATACCACCCCCTGGCTAACAAAAAACACACTAACTGCCATGCGACTTAGAGACAAAACCTGGGCACATTACCAAAGAAACAAAACTCCCACCACCCTTAATGAATTCAAAACACTTTGCAATACCGTTAAAAAGCTTATCACAGCAGATCGACAGAATTACTTCTCCTTACTCCAGAACAACCACAAAACTGATCCTCAAAAATTCTGGAAAGGCATCACTACCCTCCTAAAACCTGGCTCAGCAGAAAACCCAAGCCCAGTCCCAAATGCACTAGATATAGATCTGGCTACCCAATTCAACTCTTTTTTCATAGACTCTGTTTCCAAACTAACCTCATCCTTTTCTAATAACACCTCACCCCCTACTTCTGCATCCCCCCTCTTGTCACCCCCTTCATCTCCAGTCTCTCAACCCCCACTATTCTCCCTAAAACCCATTCCTACTTCTACCATAAGAAAACTCCTGCAAAAGCTAAAACCATGCTCCAATGCCCCCGATAACATTCCCTCATCCTTCCTCAGCATAGCTGATGAAGCCATTGCCTTCCCCATCAGCATCCTAATCAATCGCTCTACCCAAGAAGGTCTTGTACCCAAACTCTGGAAAAGGGCTTTCATCATTCCCCTGCACAAAGGAGGCAATAATAACAATATTACTAACTTTCGTCCCATCCTCTCTCCTATATCAAAACTCCTAGAGAAATGTATCCATCTTCAACTCCTTCCCTATCTCTTAGATAATAACTTACTAACTTCCACACAACACGGATTCAGATCCAGTCACAGCACCATGACTGCCCTCCTTTCCTTCCTGGAAACTGTAAATAAAGCCAGAGATTCTTTCTCTACTGTATCTGCCCTCTTTCTTGACCTCTCTAAGGCCTTTGATACTATCTCTCACAACCTTCTCCTAACTAAACTATCCAACCTAAACCTATCCCCTTCCTCTCTCAATTGGTTCACCAGTGATCTCTCCAACAGGCAACAAGCTGTCAAGTGGAAAAAAGCCATCCCCTCTTTCCTTAACACACCCACTGGTGTCCCCCAAGGATCCATCTTGGGCCCTCTCCTCTTCAATATATTCATAAATGATTTCTTCTACTCAATTACTCATGCTAAACTTATTCAATATGCAGATGATTCTACAATTATCTGTGCAGCCACATCCATCCCCGCTCTCTTAAAACTGACTCAAGATGCCTTCTCTACCACAGAACAGTGGATGAAGGACAATCATCTAGCACTCAATGCATCAAAAACCAAACTTATGGTATTTACCCCCTCAGAAAACAACACCATTGATAGAAAACTATTCTCCATCACTAGCCAGAATAACACACCTCTTGAACTGGTATCTGAAACCAAACTACTAGGAGTCCAGATTGATGACCAGCTTAAATTCAATAGCCACCTACAACTAAACATAAAAAAAACCACCAAAAACTTGTCATGCTCTACCGACACAATCGATTCCTCACTACATCTACTAAGCTCACTCTCGCTACTACATTCCTCATCCCTTCCCTCCTTTATGGTGCCCCTCTCCTAACAAACCTACAATCATCTCTCAAAACAAAACTGTCCTCTTGTTATAATAAAATTGCCAAATTTGCCACTAGCCACAAATCATCTACCCACCACTGTGCATCTCTCCACAAACTTAACTGGTTAGAGCTTCCCAACTATCTCTCCTATACTCAGCTCACTTTTGCTCACAAACTAATTTTTCATCCCTCCCTCTGTCCCTCTATCAGCTCTACCTTTAAAATGCACCTGCCATAAAGACTCCTAAGATCTAATAACCAAAACCTAATAGAGCTGTACAAACCCCTTCACTCTCCAGGACAAAACCTCCTATCCTTTGCCTTGGCACGCCTATGGAACTCCCTTCCTCCCTCCATCTGTATCACCACCAACCTCCCTGCTTTTAAAATATCACTGCACTCACATCTAACATCCTCATGGGAATGCTCCTGCTCCCACCCCTCATAGCCTATTCTCCACTTCCTACAGGCAACTATATCATATATTACCAGACACCAAATAATAAGCCAACTGTAATGACATCTTATAATTCTCTAATCCTACTATTCCACTCAAGAAACTATATATTTACTACAGCAATGCTTTGTTTTTCTACAAAATTTAACCTAAATATTTTATTGCACCTGTTTAAATCTTGGTTTTCTACAAAATTAAACCTAAAAATTGCATTGTAACTGCTTAATCTTTGTTTTGTCTTGAACCCACAAATGACTGAAATTGTAAACTGCTGTAATCTTTTTGTTACCACAGTTTTGAAGCTTTGTCTTTAACCTACAAATGATTTAAATTGTAAACTGCTGTAATCTTTTTGTAACCACTGTTTTAAGGCTTTTGTCTTTAACCTACAAATGATTGAAATTGTAAACTGCTGTAATCTTTTTGTAACCTTTGTTTTGGAGCTTTTCTCCCCAGGACTCCATTGAAAACGGGTTCTTATTGGCCCAATGGACTATCCTGGTAAACCAACTGCAAACAAACAAACAAACAAACAAACAAGTTCAAAGGACAAAACCACCAATGTAACAGTTACAAGCATGCAAAATCTGAAGGTAATGCTACTCAATGCTAGAAGTCTAAACCTCAAAATGCATTCTCTCAAGGCACTCCTAAAAATGGAGAACATCGATATCTGTGCAGTAACTAAGACCTGGTTCAAGTCTCTAGAGAGCACCCCTGCAGTGCCAGGCTACAACTCTTACCACACGTTTTGGCCACCAAACCAGGACCGAAACAATAAAGGTGGAGGAGTGTCCATATTCACCAAGGATATTCACAACACCAGGCTAGTTGCCCAACACAATGCGTCTGAAATTCTCCAAGTGCAACTAACACTAGGTAAGACTGCAATCCAAATTGTAGCTTGCTACAGATCCCCCACCATGCCCCAAGATTCTCACTACACCTTTTAAACATACTGGAAAATATTAAGATACAACCAAGCACCCTAATACTGGGTGATTTCAACTACCCTGCCATTAACTGGGAAAACTACTCATGTACCAACACCTTTGCCCAACAGTTCTTGGAATTCATAAATTCCAATGCCGTGGATCAACTAATCCTTAGTTCCACCAAGGGCTCCAATATCCTGGACCTGGTCATTACCAACATGGGAAATCAATGCTCGACACCTATGGTCACCCCCTCGTTGGTCAGGTCTGACCATAAGCTAATCACCCTTGACATCCACATCCCACCCTCACTCCCCAGTAAGAAAACTTCCATAAAAAACTTCTCCAAAGCCAACTTCATGCTACTCAAGTCAAAAGTGACAAGCTTCATGACACCCATGCAGATGGGAACTGAAAGCTCAACTGCTGAATCCTACACTAAGGCACTGTATGAGCACATCCACTCGTGCATGAATCGTGCCATCCCCAACAGATCCAAGATGCTCTCCTCCAAAAAAAGGAAGCCAATCTGCTCTGAGCTACAGCAGAATGGCATTAAATATACTGATCCCAAGGATATTGCCAATATCCTGGCAGATCAAGTCAGTGCAAATTTCACCCCCTCTCATCCCCTAAAGGGCCCATCTCAATACTGAAAGATTGCCAAATTCCGGTAATAATGGCCACACAGGTAAAAAATGCACTGTCCAAAGCACAGAGTACAGCATCCATGGGACCAGACAACATCCCAGGCTGTGAACTACATGAACTACAAAATGAACTGGCATCTCATCTAAGGGTCATGTCTAATCATAGCTTCAACTCAGGTTCGTGCGCACTGAGTGGCACAAATCTACAGTTATCCCACACCACAAGGGGGGATCCACCTTGGATCCCGGGAATTACCGCCCCATCAGTCTGACGAGCCTGATCTTCAAGGCCATGGAATGTATTATCATGGAACTTATAAACAAAGACATTGGCAACCTTCAAACACTGGACCTCACGCAGTTTGGGCTCGTGAAGGCCCATCTTGTCTCCTGAACCTGATTGACTTCTTTGAATCAGTTTCCAGAGCCATAGACAAGGGTAAGGTGGTTCACACAGCCTATCTGGACCTTGCCAAGGCCATTGACACCATCCCCCCACTCTGGAATCATAGATAAACTTAGTAAGCTGGGCATTAATCCCTATGTCACTTGGTTGCCAACTTGCTTACTGACACAACCCGCACTGTAAAAGTAGCTGACTCCAAATCCAGCTCCAGACAAGTGACAAGTGGAGTACCTCAGGGTTCAGTCCTGGGACCGCTCTTGTTTGGCATTTTCATCTCTGAAGTACAGGCCAACACTAGGGGACTCTGGCTAACAAAGTTCGCAGATGACTGCAAACTGGGAGCCATTACTGAATTCCCAAATGATGTGGATATTCTACAAAAGGGCCTTACAGAAACAGATGCTTGGTGCCAGAGCCATGGGCTCAAGCTCATTGCCAAGTTACCCCCTTTGGGAAAAAACATGTACCTGTGAATTACCACATAGGTGGCAGTACACTAAACATTGAAAGTGTGATAAGAGACTTAGGGACACAGGTGGACAGTGGTCTCACCTTCGATAACCACATTGCCACAACAGCCAGTAAATTCTTCTATGTGGCACACCTCATCACTAAGGGCTTTTCATCCAGAAAAAGGAGGTCATTGTCCCACTGTACTCATCCCTCATTAGACCCATTATAGAATACATCCCTCATTAGACCCATTATAGAATACAATGCCCTGTTTGGTATGTACCTCTCAAGACATCTGCAACAACTGGAAAGGCCGCAGAAATACCTCACTAAAAGAATCACAGGCCTAAAGCAGATGCCCTATGCTGACCATCTAAAAAGACTCCACCTATACTCTGTCGCATATCGTCTTCTCATAGACGATCTCTGCTTAACATACAAGGCCATGTCAAACCCAGAGCTATTGGACATGCTACACTTAAAGAAATTCCAATCCCTCAGAGACACATGCTCCAGGGATCCAAACCTTGTCATCATAATGACCAAAACATGCTGGATGGATAGGTTCCTGATCCACAGACTCCCCCAGACTCTGGAATAGACTGCCCATACATGTCAAGCAGAGCGCCTCTTTGGCCCTCTTTAAAAGGAACCTTAATGATCAGATGGGAGATAGGAAATTCACCGCAGGGATCACATCAGTTGCCCTGCTAGACAGGAGTCCAGGGAAGTAAATACTGTGGGAAGAAATAGCCAGGGAATTGTTATGGCTAGGCTTGTATAGGCCCTAGGGCCGATAGCCTAGTACCAACCTATGAACTTATGAACCTATGACCATATAATGTTCAATCCTGCCTTAGTTCAACTTAAGTAAGTAAAGCCTAAATGTAATCCTTTTAAGATTTAAACAGTTCTTTAAATGTTGGGGGCTGCATGTAGTGCAAGCACATTGATGTGATAACATATTACCAGGAACTTGGTGACACATTCCTAGGTACAGAAATGCAAGAATTAAACAAAAGTGTTGTTGGGACATAGCATTCGGTATTGATTGGCAGAACATACCTTCTTTCTGTCTGCGCTGTCAGTTTACCAAATATAGCAATACATGTGGCTTTGAATTTAGAGATCACTTTTAAAACTGTTGCAGCAAATTTACTGACAGCACTTAGCTAGTATATCTGTTACAACAGTATGGAACTCTGAGTATTTACACTATAGAGGTAAGGGGGTAGAGGGTGGTATATCATGCAGCAAGTTGTTCTGGCAGGTTTATACACATGTATCTGTTACACTTATTTAACTATGTGATTAATGACATGCATTGTCACATATGCAGTACTACAAATGATCATTTACAGTAATAATATGCTTATGCTGCATGCTTATTTATTTTACGTATATAAACTTATCAGTAACCTTAGCAGTTCCAAACTAGACACAATGGCTTCTATACATTGGTAAGGGGATGAACAAGAGACAGCTGTTTTCTTTTCAGATGCTGATAAAGGGGGCATGTGGGGGCATAGATCAGCATTCAAGGGGTGAACATCTTTTGTCCATCACTGTCATTCTAGATATGTGCAAACAGGATTGCAGGATAATGTATGGCTGTGAAGAAATGAACAGTTAGTCTTATAATCTTGATATATGCAGTACAGATCTAAAAATGTCTCCAGTTTGAGTTTAGGCAGCCATGATGTCATTCAAATCTACTTCTTCTTCTTTCGGCTGCTCCCGTTAGGGGTCGCCACAGCGGATCATCTGTTTCCATTTCTTCCTGTCCTTTGCATCTTGCTCTGTCACACCAGTCACCTGCATGTCCTCTCTCACTATATCTATAAACCTTATCTTAGGCTTTCCTCTTCTCCTGTTACCTGGCAGCTTTATACTTAGCATCTTTTTCCCAATATACTCTGCATCCCTCCTCAGCACATGTCCAAACCATCTTAATCTTGCCTCTCTGGCTTTGTCTCCATACCTTCCAACCTGGGCTGACCCTCTAATATACTTATTCCTAATCCTGTCCACCCTCGTCACACAGTGCAAATCTTAACATATTTAACTCTGCCATGTCCAGCTCTGACTCCTGCCGTTTTGTCAGTGCCACTGTTTCTAACCCATATAACGTAGCTGGTCTCACTACCCTCTTGTTGACCTTCCCTTTCACTCTTACTGGTACTCGTCTGTCACAAATCACTCCTGACACTCTTCTCCACCCACTCCATCCTGCCTGAACTCTCTTCTTCACCTCTCTTCCACACTCACCTTTACTCTGAACTGTTGATCCCAAGTATTTAAACTCATTCACCTTCGCCACCTCTACTCCCTGCATCCTCACCATTCCTCTATCCTCCCTCTCATTCACACACATATATTCTGTCTTAGTCCTGCTGATCTTCATTCCTCTTCTCTCTAGAGTATATCTCCACCTCTCCAGGGTCTCCTCCACCTGTTCCCTACTCTCACTACAGATCACAATGTCATCTGCAAACATCATAGTCCACTGGGACTCCTGTTTGATCTCGTCTGTCAACCTGTCTATCACCATTGCAAATAAGAAAGGGCTCAGAGCTGATCCTTGATGTAATCCCACCTCCACCTTAAACGCATCCATCACTCCCACCGCAGACCTCACCGCTGTCACACTACCCTCGTACATGTCCTGTACCACTCTTGCATACTTCTCTGACACTCCCGACTTCCTCATATAATACCACAACTCCTCTCTAGGCACCTTGTCATATGCTTTCTCTAAGTCCACAAAGACGCAATGCAACTCCTTCTGACCTTCTCTGTACTTCTCCATCAACACTCGCAGAGCAAACATCGCATCTGTAGTGCTCTTTCCTGGCATGAATCCATACTGTTGATCACTAATCATCACCTCCCTTCTTAACCTAGCTTCCACTACTCTTTCCCATAACTTCTTGCTGTGACTCATCAGTTTAATCCCTCAGTAGTTACTACAGCTCTACACATCACCCTTATTCTTAAAAATCGGTAACAAAACACTTTTTCTTCATTCCTCAGGCATCCTCTCACTTTCCAAGATTTCATTAAACAATCTAGTTAAAAACTCCACTGCCATTTCAAATAATAACACTAAATTCAAGAAACCAATTTAAGGTCAACCTGCAAAATGGTTAGCAAGATAATTTGTTATGGCTCTTATGAGACCCCTACCATGTCATAGCTTCAGTGTTAAAAAAATAAGGGAATGGTATTATGACAATATGTTTTAATTATGACTTCTCCAAATTACAACTGTGGGGGCCAAGACCTAGGCCCTTATTTGAACTGATTGCACACATGGGTCTAGAATTTGCTTTGTTAACACCCTTATTAAATTATTACTTAAGAAATAGGCAAACACACATTACTATTAAAAAAAAACAAACCATATTGGCAAGTTTCCAGCTACATACATTATATATGTGTTCTTTTGTTTATAACTATTACTCCAACATTATATAAATTGTTCACTTCCTGCCTTCCCTTAAACCTCACTCCTCCTCCTCCTGAGCATTATTCTGCATATATTGCTCCCACAATTTTCATTTATTTCTATGTAATTTGATCCTCCCCTTTTCAAAACATCTCACTTCCAGTTATTTTATCTCTTGTTACAATAATCAATATTTTAAATATAGACTTTGATTTCTATTTTCTTGTAATTGCTTTTTGGGAGGCACCAGAATTAAACTTAACAAGGCCTTACTATGTCTAGGCAATTCGTATCCTGTTTCCCAGCTCAAAAGAATCATTCCTTTAGTTACACCCATTTGCTTACCCAATATCGCTGATAGAGTACTCTGTGGGGAATTTTTAAAGTCTGCCAATCTGTTACACTCTCAGAACACATGTCCCCAGTTGCCTGTTTTTTCCCCATCACACCTCTAACATTTGCTGTCTACCTGAGGAAAAATTTTTTGTAGTCTGCTTGGGATATAAAAATACCAATGCAAACACTTTCAAGTAAAAATCCTAACCTTCTAGACTTTGTTGCATACCTATCAAAACTTGGAAACTACATCGGTCGACTTGCAGTTTCCAAGTCAGCAGAATGTCGAACCAAAATCGATCGAGTACACTACAGTGAACGGGTAGTGTAGGTTGATAATTTGAGTTTGACATTGTACAGGGAGGTCGGGAGTCAGTGAAGAACAGGTAATTAGCCCATTTCCTCACTGTAGTGCGATCTCAGAATTGGTATATTTAATGTGCAGGGGGTGTGGGGGGTGCAGGTGGGTGTAACCCCCATACAAAATAGTAGAATTAACGTACCATTGACTGTAAAGCTCAACAGTACATTAGTGTGCATAGCAGGAGGTGAATGACATCACCTTCTGCTATGTCGAATACATCAAACCACACTGGGAGACATATTCATTTTCGCTTTGGTTTACTTTTCGGCATTTCGAATTCAGCATTTCTGATCGACATTTTAAATGGTTGATCGAAGCTGATTCGAAATGCCATTAGTAAACTGATGCATATATATATATATATATATATATATATATATATATATATATATTTATGTCCTCCTATTGTTCCCTTTTTAATTGGATATCCAGGCTCTCTTCACAATCTTTTCTAACCTTCTCTGATTGATTTTTACAGTTATTGTGGAAAATTTTATATGCTCTATAAATTATCCCTTTTTTAACAACTTCTGTTCTAGATTCAGTTAAAAACTCTACCAGAGTAGGTCTTTCATTTAGGATTCCCCTATGCCTTTCTCTCTTGCTGTACTCTGATATCAATCCCTGGTAGAGAAGTCAGTCTCTAGCCTGCAGTCCAAATGTCTTCTTTGCCTAATCCTATTCTATTACCTTTTCTTCTCTAGTTATTTGTTCTCAATACCATGGTTCCTTTGCCAGTTTTCTCCAGTAAATTTCTGCCCTCTCCTGCTTATTCACTGTATATAACTTGTATTTATCCCTTTCGGCAAAATCTCCTTTTAACATTTTCTTGTTGGCTTAATTTTTAGAATACTTTCTGCTACTTTACAAATATAATATTCTGTATGGCTACTGATATTCTCCTTAAGGATTTGCATCTTAAATCCCAGTCTCTCCTTATTCCTTGAATTCCCCCCACTTCATTATCCTTTTCCATTTTGAGTTATAACTTTCTGCTTGTGTTATGTATATGAGCCTTAATTGTGTCACTCTAAAATATCCCTTCAAATCAGGAAATCCTAAACCCCATTTTTCTATTGGAAGGATCAAGTTATAGCTGCAAACTTAAGGGCAACATCAAATACTGTGTGGAATTAGTTATAGATGGCATCACCTATACTCAGCCAGAAGATATATCAAATCTGCTGGCTGACAAATTCAGCTCAAAGTTTACCTCTCCATCACCCCAGTTCTCCCTCAAGAAATACCCTCCATCACTCCACTGGTGCCAAATTTCACCAAAAACAGGTTGCCACTACACTGTCTAAAGCTAAAACACAGCTTCAGTAGGGTCTGATGATGTACTAGATTGCCTCGTAAACAGATAAAATCATGCTCATTAAGATCTCAATTTAACCACAGCCTCTGGATTGGATTTGTCCCACTAGAGTGGAGAACAACAGCAGTCATCCCTCTGCATAAAGGGGACCATCTACTGACCTGGGAAATTGCAGACCCATAAGTTGACTAGTCTTATATGTAAGGCCATGGAAAGAATAACCAAGAACCTGATAAATAATGACATAGGAAACCTCCAAACACTCGACCTGACCGAATTCAGCTTTGTCCAGAGCAGGTCATGCCTACTATAGCTGGTGGGATTCTATGAGAAAGTTACTAAGGCCATGGATGATGATAAAACAGTACATACCACCTACCTCATCCCTCCTAAGGCATTTGTCACAATTCCCTGCTCACGTATTATAAATAAACACACAAAACCAGGCATAAATCCCTGCATCACCAGATGGATAGCCAAATGGCTCATGGACAGGACACGTGGTTAAAGTGGGTGAGTCCAGATCCAACAAAAGGCCAGTTACTAGTTGTGTTCTACAGGGCTTGGTGTTGGGACCATTCTTGTTGAGAATATATTTTTCCAAAGTGAAGGCCATTGTGGAAAACCTCTGGATGACAGAGTTTGATGACAACTGCAAGTTGGGGGCAATAACTGAATCCCCCAATAGGTTCATAGGTAGGTACTAGGCTATTGGCCCTAGGGCCTATATAAGCCTAGCCAAAAAGGTACCCTGGCTTTTGCCACCCAAGAAAATTATTTTCCTGTGCCCCTGTCAAACAGAGCCACAGAGGTGATCCCCAGGGTGAATTTCCTATTTCTCATCCAATCATCAAAATTTTTCTTGAAGAGTGCTAATGAGGATCTTTGTTTGATATAGATAGGTAGTTTATTCCAGACTATGGGAAGTCTCTGGGACAGGAATCTATCCCTCCAGCATGTTCTGTTTATTGTGGTGGCAAGATTTAGGTCCCTAGAGTGTGTAGCTTGGAAGGATTGGGATTTCTTTAAGTGGAGCATGTCCAACAGCTCTGAGTTTGACATAGCGTTGTATGTTAGGCTAGGCAGAGATTGCCTCTGAGTAGGTGATATGCGACGGAGTAAAGCTGGAGTTTTTGAGACAGTCTGCATAAGGCATCTGTTTGAGGCTGGTAATCCTCTTTGTGAGGTATTCCTGTGACCTTTCTAGTTATTGTAGATGTCTTGTGAGGTACATACCAAAAGGGGTGTTGTACTGTATAATGGGTCTAATGAGTGACAAGCAGAGGGGAACAATGATCTCTTTTTTCCTGGATGCGAAACCTTTTATGATGAGGCATGCCACGTAGAAGGATTTCCTGACTACTGTGGTAATGTGATTATCAAAAGAGAAACTACTGCCCACCTGTGTCCCAAGGTCTCTTATCACACTTTCAGTGTTAAGTAGACTACCACCTTTGTGGCAGTTCATGGGTACAGAGTTTTTACCAAAGGGGATGACAATGCACTTTTTGGCATTGAGTTTGAGGCTGTGGCTTTGACACCAGGCATCTGTCTCAGTCAGGCCCTTTTGTAGGATGTCCACATCATTAGGAGTTTCGATTATGGCTGCAAGTTTGCAGTCATCTGTGAACTTCATTAGCCATAGACCTTCTATGTTCGCCTGTACTTCAGAGAAGTAGATACCAAACAGGAGAGGACCCAGGACTGAACATAGTGGTACTCCACTTGTCACTGGTCTGAAGTCGGATTTTGAGTCTGCTACTTTCACAGTGTGGATTCTTTGAGCCATTTGGCAACCCATCTTGTGACATAGGGATTTATACCTAGTTTAGTGAGTTTATCTATAATTCCAGAGTGGGGGATGGTGTCAAAAGCCTTGGCGAGATCTAGATAGGCTGTTTGAACCACCTTACCCTCGTCTACGGCTTTGATGACTGCTTCAAAGAAGTCTATCAGGTTTAGGAGACATGATCTGCCTTTTACAAACTCAAATTGTGTGGGGTCCAGAGTTTGGAGATTACCAATATCTTTGTTTATAAGTTCCATGATGATATGCTCCATGGCCTTGCAGACCAGGCTCGTCAGGCTAATGGGGCAGTAGTTCCTGGGGTCTGTGGTGGCTCCCCCTTTGTGGTGTGTAATAACCATTGCTGTGCGCCATTCAGTGTGCACAAAGCCTGAGTTGAGGCTATGATTGAACATGATGCTTAGGTGTGGTGCCAGCTGGTTTTGCAGTTCATGTAGAATGCAGCCTGGAATGTTGTCAGGTCCCATGGATGCTGTGTTCTTGGCTTTGGAGAATGTGTTTTTTACCTGTGCAGCCGTGATTACAGGAACATTGCAATTCTTCCGGTATAGAGATGAGCCCTTTAGGGTGGGGGGGGGGGGTAAAGTTAGAACTGAACCTATCTGCCAGGATGTTGGCAATATCAGTTGGTTCTGTATATTTGGTGCCATTGTGCTGTAACTCAGAGCAGATCTGAGTGTTGCCATTGAGATTCTTGACATAGCTATAGAATGCTTTGTGGTTATCTTTAGAGTCAGTGGCAATTTTGTTTTCATAACTAGCTTTGGAGGATTTTATGAGGGATCTCAGCTTCTTACTGAGGCTGACCAGGGAGTTCCTCCAATCATGGGATTTTACTCTTTTTGCAACAGTTTCTTTCTTCTGTTGTAGAGTTTGTTTATGGCAGGGGACCACCAGATTGGCTTCTTTTTTTGAAGAATAGCATTCAGATATCTTTCAGATGGTTCTACAGCAGATAAATTATTAGTGCCAGAACCATGGCCTTAAACTAAATGTGAAAAAAAATGCATAACCATACCCTCAATGAAGTCATATACTCATGCAAATTACAACACCAATGGCACACCCCTAAGAACTAACTCAGAGGTAAAAGATTTAGGTACGCAGATGGAGAGTAGCCTGAACTTTGACCACCATGTGCCCACAGTGGTAAGGAAGTCATTCTATATGGTACAACTTTTAGTAAAGCTATGACATCCAGATCCAAAGAAATTATAGTCCCACTATACTCAGCCCTTGTTAGACCAATAATAGAGTACTATGCACCATCTGGACACTTACAACATCTAAAGTGACCTCAGAGGTTCCTCACAAAGAAAATACAGGGTGTAAACAACATGTTCTATGTGGATAGACTAAAAGCCTATCCCTTTACTCTGTCTCTTACCGACTATTAAGGGATGACCTATGCCTGACCTACAAGGCACTCACAAATCCAGTCCTAAACATCGACAAATCAAACAACATGACAGTCACCTGATTTAGGGATCTAAACTTAGTCAATGGCTTAAATAAAACATGCCAGAGAGACAGATGCATGTCTCAGAGACTACCCCTTCTTTGGAGCAGGCTTCCTAGTCACATTAAGCAGAGCCCTTCTATGGCCATCTTCAAACACAGTTTGGATCAATAGATGGGTAATCACAAATTCATACCTGGGTTAGTGCCTCTGTCCCTTATGGGCAGGGGCAATCTGTAAGCTACTCAAGGCATAGGCACAAACCCCTGCCATCCTCTTGCCCCTTGGGGTCATATATTGGATAAAATCAGGTTATATTGGCTAGGCTTGTAAGGGCTCCTAAGGTGTTAGCCTAGTATTCTCCTATGGACCTATGAATTCTGTTGAATGCTTTCTTGACAACAAAGCCCAGTAGCAACAGTAGTAGTTTCTTGCATTATGCTTCCCTCTGGATCATTATTGTTCAATTAATGTTGTCAAATGTTTGCCTCCCCTCAACAAAACCACATACGTCAACATCTATCAATTTTGGCAAGACCTTTCCATTCTTTTAGCTAGTATAGAAATAATACTTTGTAATCATGGTTTAAAACTGAAATAAATCTATATGACATGAGACTGGGTCTGATGGGTCTTTGAAGTCTTTAGGCGTTACAGCCAGCACAGCTTTCATCCAAGATGTTGGTGGTTCCCATAATTTTAAAATCCTCCGTTCTTAACTGTTAATTGTTGAGCATCATTTGACATGAGTCTAGTATTGATTGCTATGGGTCAGTTGTGCTGCTGTCTCTGTATAAATGTGTGCAGGAGGTAAGGCAACAACAAAGGTGAGAGCCTGAGTGAGTAAAGCTGTTTCTAGAGAGATTTGTTGCATGAGCCAATCCGTAGTTGCTTCTGGAAGCCTTTCCTTTTGTATACAGCAATGTGCCTTACTTTCGTGAAGCATATATAGTCCATCTTTTAAATATCGCTCAGTGTTTGCTTAACTCATGATTTTGTGAGAGAAATTACATCTCACTGTTTGTCTTTTTGTTGAACCAGACATTGCTATTTGTGAGACTGGGAAATGGATGCCAATTAGTGCCAGATTAACAGCTGTAATTCTGCTGGTTACAGAACATGGCTGCCTTATACAGTGGTGAGAAGATGGACAGGGGCCCATTCCCATTATGGGCTCTGTTTGTGCTTCAGCCTATGTGCTGAATCTCACATAAGCAAATGAATGTGCAAATATATGTTACAGCATTTTGTAAGTAAGGTTATTGCATTTTACCTTTAGCTGCGAGAGCATAGACTTTTTTGGAATACATAATATAATAACTACATATTAACCTGTGGTAAACTCCTCAATGCAGTTTATATTGTGACAGCTGTTCTTTTATGATGACAGTAAGCATGTCTGTACATCAAGTGTTAGATAATGATGCTATCATGGGGATACTGACAATGCTTTATTTATTTCAGAGAATGGGTTTAATCCTTTTAAGATTGATTCTAAGACTGGTGAGTTATGCACAACTGAAATTCTTGTATACAGTCAAACACCTACCTACAAACTGACTGTAAGTGCACATGACCAAGGAAAACCAGCCCTTCAGTCAACAGCTATAATAAATATACAGGTATGTGTTTTCAAACACTTTTAATAGCAGACTGCTAAAATCAGGTACATTTATTGTAAGAAGATGGAAAACGGGCAAAACATTTTGTTTGCTTCAGATTAAAGCCTATGAGATGGTTATGTTACATAAGCATTTACATTATTTTTTAAGTAACTATATTGAAATGAAGTAGCCAGTCTATTGGAATATGTACTTATTTAAACAAGAACCATAGGATTTTGTTTGCTTCAGATTAAAGCCTATGAGATGGTTATGTTACATAAGCATTTACATTATTTTTTAAGTAACTATATTGAAATGAAGTAGCCAGTCTATTGGAATATGTACTTATTTAAACAAGAACCATAGGAATGGAAGAAAAAGTGGAACAGCCTAGCATGAGTTATACTTCTGATGTTCTCTGTTTAAAATCTTGGGATCTGCATTGCCTAGTCTCGAGATGTGGAGACCGAATGGCAGAAAATTGAGACATTTATTTATTTAATTGAATTTGTTTACTGGGGTGGACCACTGATATATTCTGACCAATTTTAGTCTTGTCCCGGATTCAAAAACTGACCAGACATACAAAACAGGCAAGAGTACAATAACACATAAACTACAGTAAAACAGTATAATGGTAGATTAATGCTTCGGACACGTAGTAAATGCGATGTATTAATTTCCAGTTATGCACAAAACGTTTCAAAACATTTGAGAAATTAAAGTTGAATAAATTAAAGATACAAAAAGGAGCAAAGGATCTTAGTGGTTGAGTTAGAGTGGAGAAGAGATACAGTAAACAACTGAAGTGACTGCTAGCGTAACAGGTAATTCTGCTTGTTTAACTAAAAGATATTTGAGTAGAGAGCATAGAGCCTGAGTGGTTTAAGTTTCTTAGGTTGTATGTGGGGGTATGTCTTATTAATTTTGAGGTTAAATGAAGGAGAATATGTTCATGTAGGAGTTTGAACAGTTCAAATTCTAGGAACAGGTCTACTCTATGGTTAAATGGGAGGTAGTTTGCCTTTTTTAGTGTTATGCAGTGGTGTTCATTTCTTGGGGAGTATGTAATAAATTAACATATTTTGTTTTCCACTGTTTAAGCAGTGGTGGAGTTTTTAGTGGAGGCTGCTGATATAAAAGGGAGGCTAAATTTGACTTGAGACTGTAGGATTTTTCTCTATTGTAGACCTTGTGGTGCATGAGACGAAAGAGGATATTTTTGTACCCAGAAAAGAAGGGGGTTGATGATTTATGTATATCATGAAGATGCAAGTGGAAGTTGAGTGAGGGGCCTACCAGAGTCCAGAGACTAACGTGCTTGAAATTCGAGACTTGCTCTAAGGAGTAGTTGTTGTGATCATAGACTATTAAAATTTTCTTGGATTTCTTGAATTTTTATTTAGTATCAAAAAGCATAGCTTTGTTTTTGAATGTATTTACATATACTAAGTCTGAAATAACATTTCTCAGAACGTTCTCTTTTCTCCGAGGTATGGCGATCTTGGAGTTGGCATGTATAAGTTTGTTGGGTGTGCAGAGACTTGCCCCACGCATTGGAAACCCCTCTGCAGAAAACAAGTTTAAAGGAGAGCAATGTTCAGTAGTTGCTGTTCCTTACTTTTGATCTTTTTTCTTGTTGTTTTGGGATTTGGCAGTGCAAGTCTTGAGATTTCAATAAGGAGCTGATTTTTAATGCTATGTATGGTTTTCTTTTTCTTTTCAGTTTTAGACTCACTGAACTGTCTGTTAGATAGTCTCATTGTTACATCTGCCCAATGAAGCTTAAACCATTCATAAAACCTTTCAACACCAAACTATTAGCTGGCCAACCTAACTATAGAGTTTCCGTACAGGCTTAGGATGGCTTTTTCCCTAATAGTTCATCCAGTTCACGAGTGACAGGTGTCTTTGTCCCTTTAGGCGTAAGAACAGAGTTGAAGATGATAAGCAGGCTCTGTATCAGCTGTACTACTATGATACTGTATGAGTTCAGTAGATCATAAATAATCACTGTATACAAAGTCGAATGTAGAATTACAAATATGATTTTTACCTAAAGGGGTAGTCTCTTTCTATAAATTACAACAACCTTAAATGGGAATGTATAAGTAGATTGTGTGGGAGAGCTCAAGGGGCTGCTGCTATACAAAATGCATTTTCACTTTTTTCTTTTAAGTGAAAACTGTCTTTATAGCTGTATTTGTGGTTATGCATCTACAGATTATATGGTAACTTACATTTGAACTATTTTGATGCAAATGGAAACCTTAAGAGTGAAGCTTCTTTCTTTTTCAGTACAATTATAGGTTTAAAGGTAAGTATTAGGCTAGCTTCTCTTGTAGTGTATTCTGAGTCTAGCAAATTTCCCTTCCAAGGTGAGAATCAGACCCTGTGCTTTGTGTCTGTCAGGTAAACACCTTAACCAATATGTCAGCAGCTGCCAACCTTCCCAAAAATAGTTTGGACCCAAGAACCTCAAGCTCATGTACCTGTTCTTCAGAGTCTGGTGCTTTACCGCTAGAACCACTACAGCACACAGAAAGCAAATTGCTATGGAGGTTATGGGAATTGAACCCAAAACCTTATACATGCAAATAATGCACTCTAACACTGTACTACAATCCCTTATATAATAATGTTTTGTTTCTTTTGTCCTTGAAAAGAGAGAAATTACATTTTTCATATTTCTGTGAATGCCATAAAGACCACAAGAACTGAAAAAGTAATAATTTTATGATGTTAATCAAGCCACTGAACACTGAAGCTAAAGTACATCACTTTGGTTCTGCCATCACATGTGTATTTATATATCATTGTGCATAATATTAATTTTATGCAAATGTACATCTTACAGCTCCAGGTGGGTGCCATATTTAACACACACACACACTCACACACACACACACACACACACACACACACACACACTCACACACACACACACACGAAAAATAATACCTAGTAAAGAGATAGAGTTACATATTTATTCTACAGAAAGCGTAGCTCTATGGCACAGAAGGTGGAGCCCTCACTGTGACCCAGCTACGAAGGGAGAAGAATGGAAGGGTGTGGCCAGCTCATTTCTTCCTGGCAGATGAGAGATCTGTGCACATGTGGGGCATACAGAGTCAATGTGATGTCTGTACTGGGGACTGGGAATACCACCATTTGTGCTTCCCAGAGGAGTGGGACTGCTTGGACATAACACACATTGTGGAATTGAGGGGACAGCTCCCACAGTCAACCCATTGCACAGTTTCCCCCAGACTTGGTCGCGTGGATGGAGGGAGTTAGGGTTAGCATGCAAAATGCCAACCCACCACTGACTACTGCCTGAATGATGGTCTCTCCCAGTTGTCTCTCTCAACTTTTGGTGAATGAATGGGTCAGCAGTGGTGGTGCTGGGGGGAGCCAAATGGGGACATTTGCCCCTCCACAAAACGTCATGCCCCCATCACTGAAATTCAACAATACTCTCCCTGTTCCCTTAGAGCTTCTTTCTCCATTCCATGTCAGTTTCCCTTATTTTTTTTCACACACATTTTGTTTCCTTTAGCTTTCTTGCATATTACAACTGCAAGCTCTTCCACGTACACACAAAGCGCACATTTTGAAATTTAGAAAGCAAAGCTTATACTATAAGCTTATCTTTTGAAAGCTTCCTTGTAGCAGCACAATAGTATTTGTTTTTTTTCTTTTTAAATGGAGACATTACATTTATGAGTGTGTGTATGAAATGTTCCTGACAGTCTTTAAGAGCATGGAGCCTATCCTCCAAACCAACTGCCAGACCTCCATTAACTACTACTACGTTTTTTTTTTGGGGGGGGTAAATCACTGATGGAATTTTTTTGTGAGGAAAATGCATGTCCATGCAGCATCTGCTGTTGCATTTTCTGTTAACCTTTTAAGTGAATTATCTGTCACTTAGCTGAGCTGTTAATGACATTATAACTACAGGGTTTGAATCCTCCAACTTCCATTTGCCTTACTCCTATTTCTCCCAGTTTAACCATGAAAAGGGCACTTTCTCTAGTGAGTTTACCTGGTTAGCAAACCAATAAAAATATAGTATTTAAAATGTGTCCATTTTGGGGGCTTTGACCCCCCCCCATTTATTTTGGCTTTGTCTAGAATTCTTGAGCAAAGACATTGAGATTTTTCTTCTGTTCCATGCAAAATTTGTGATTTTCTGACAGTTTGTTGCAGATTACAGTCAGTAAATAAAGTAAATCATGGGAGTTTCAGATTTTGTATCCTTCAGAAAATGTTTGAGATTTTTCTAAGTCTATAAGAGAAATATTTAAAAGATTTTCTAAGAAGTTGAGAGAGCAGAGGGATGTTGCAGTGTGTGGTTGTAGCATCAAGATGGGATACATTTCTAGGCCATTATTTATGAATTTAAATTCCTGAGGTGTACAGTCATACAAATGGCTGTAATTGATGTATGAGTGTGTGTGTGTGTGTGTGTGTGAGAGAGAGAGTGCATGGTCGCGTATGTGTGGGTCAAAGATGAAAATCTTAGCAATATAGTTGGTAGAATGAAGTAATAACTGAGCTGGGGAGAGAGGCTGAAGTTGTTTGTATGAGAGTAATTAGCTTAGTTTTTGTGTTTGTTTGTGTCTGTGTGGGGAGGGGATGGGGGTACTGGACATCTTCAACATAATCTTAAGTCCCTAATGTTTGAAGAGCTGGGTGTATGGAAAAAAACAATATATTACAACTAATGTCTAACTTTTTTGTCTTATAAATAATGTAAAAAGCAAAGCTTATATAGTAACCAAGTGAGTGTTCTGGCAAACAGAATGACAGTGGGTATTAAAGAAATATTTTTTATGTATAAAGTCCAGGGTTTTAACTGTGGTGTGATCTTTCTTTCTAGCTGTTAGTAAATGTGCCAAGTTTTACCTGTTTGTTCAACATTGTGCAAGATAGTGTAATACTCTGCATTGCAAAGATGGAAGGCTACCTATGGCTGTAGTTTAATTCTTTAGCTTGTCGGAGTTATGGCATGGTATTTATGATGTTGCAAGAGTACTCTTGATGCAGACTAGACTGATTATGATTTTTTTGGTGGGGGGGATTGATTGGCTTGCCCATATGGAGCTTTTTAGTTTTGCAACTTGAGTTGTTTCTCCTGAGAGTCTCTAATGTTTAAAGAACTGGGTATGTGGTAAAACAGGTGTAAAATACATTTTTAACCATACTGTAAGATCCCACAATCCCTAGCTGTTAGTAAATATTCCACATTTTCCCACATTTGTTCCACATTATGCCCCATATTTCGAAGATGTAAAGTTGACTGTGATTGCAGTTTTTTAAATTATTTTGCTTGTTGGTGCTATGGATGCTATGGTAATATTAAACCGTTCTAAACGGTCTGAAAATAAAGAAGCCTCAGCTTAAGAATTTAGCTTGTTCCATTGTTTTCTTTATTCAAAAAAGTTATTGAGAAGTACACAAAGTCATATAATAATATGCATGCTCTTAAAAGCTGAAATAGATTGAAAAATAAAGCAAAAAGAAAATGTTATAACAACTTACACTATGTAAAATGTTGCCTGGGTAATCAGTCAATGCATATTATTAGAGTACAAGTCAGAACATAAGCTAGTCATTCTTGTTAAATACAACAAATACAAGAAAGACATGAAATAAAAGTTGTAGTTAATCTAACGTGGAGGCAGCCAAATTCTGATATAAATCAATGAGAGATGGAACTTTAGTCCAAGGAATTTCCTAGGATAAATTCTGATTTCCTTAATTCTGAGTTCTTTGTGAGTAGTTTCCTTTAAAGGAATAGAAGTTCTTCAAACCGGGTAACAACAGCTTCTTCCATTTCTTCATTATGTTTATTTTTTGCCACATCCCAAACTGTCTAAAGTAAGTCGTTAGCTTCATAGTGCAATTTATGTGATTCTGTTATATTGAATGACCAGGACATTTGTCAAAGAAAAGGTATCAAACTACAATGCTCTTAAAAAATCTTAAACTTTTTCCCAGAAGGAACAGGGAGAGAGCATTACAAGAATATAGGTTCATAGTTTCATAGGAGGTTACTAGGCTAGCAGCCCTAGAGCCCTTACAAACCTAGCCATGTTAATCCTAGGTATCCCCATTTGATCTTTTTGGGTAGTTTGCAGAACAAATTTATGAACAAAGTGGGTCTGTGATCAACACCGGCTATCCCTGTGCATGAGGAACATGGGTGCCATCCCAAGGGTGAATTTGCGGTCCCCCATCCAATTATCTAGGTTGCATTTGAATAGGGTCAGTGAGGAGTTCTGTTTTACGTGAATAGAAAGTCTATTCCAGAGAAGCACCAGTCCCTGGGAGACATGTTCTGTTAATGTCACAGGCTAGGTTCAGATCCCTAGAGCGAGTGACTCTTGTGCCATTTGACTTGCAGATGTGCAGCATTTCCATTAGGGCATGGCTGCAGATTGCCCTATAGGCCAGACACAAGTTGCCTCTCAGCAGCCTATAAGATACAGGATAAAGTGACAGGGCTTTCAGCCTGTCTACATAGATCATGCTTTAAAGTCTCTATGTTTCCTTAGTGAGAAACCTCTGTGGTTTATCCAGCTGCTGCAGGTGTCTAGTAAGGTACATGCAAAAGAGTGCATTATACTTTATTAGTGGTCTGATGAGGGTCTAGTACAGTGGCATTATAACATCCCTTGACCTGAAAGCTATGCCCTTGCTTATAAAGTACGCTACTTAGAAGGCTTTCCTTACCACTGTGGAAACTTGGTGGTTGAAGTTCAGATTGCTATCAACCTGTGTTTCCAAGTCTGTCACCACTGGTTTGGAACTCAAGGGGGTGCTGTCAATATTGTAATTTGTAGGAAATTATGTTTTGCCAAAGGGAATAACAATTCATTTTTTTTGCATTTAGTTTTACACCATGACTTTGCCACCAATCATTTGTTTGTATTAGCCCTTCTTGTAATATGCTGACATTGTTTGGGGTCTCAATGATTGCTCCCAGTTTGCATTGGCCTGGACCTCTGAGAAATAGATGCCAAACAGTAAAGGGCCCAGCACAGACCCTTGTGGTACTTTATTGGTGACATGTCTACTGGTGGAGTTGGAGTCACCAATTTTGACAGTGTGTGTTCTGTTGGTGAGACAATTGGCTACCCATCTAGTAACACTATGGTTAATCCACAGCTGGGAGAGTTTTTCAATGATTCCAGAGTGGAGAATTGTGTCAAAAGCCTTGGCAATGTCGAGGTAGGCTGTGTGCACTGTTTTACCTTCATCCATGGCTTTGGTGACATTCTCAAAGAAGCCTAACAGGTTTAATAAGCATGATCTACCCTTAACAAAGCCAAACTGGGTTGGGTTCAGTGTTTGGAGGTTGCCTGTGTCCTTGTTGATAAGGTCCATGATAATTCTTTATATGGCCTTGCAGATGAGGCTGGTTAGACCTATGGGTCTTTAGTTCTCAGGGTCAGTTGGTGGCCTCTTTTGTTCAGGAGGATTACTGTTGCTGTTTCTCCAGTCTGCAGGAACATAGCCAGTTCTCAAGCTATAATTAAAGAGAAAGACAAGTGGGTCCACTAGATCTTGTTTTAGATTGCTCAGTAAACAACCTGGGATATTATCTGGCCCTACTGAGGCTGTGTTTTTGGCCTTGGTGAGTGCAGAGATGACCTGTTCTCTAGAGATACTAGGCAGAGGGCTGGTATCAGGTATGCTTTGAGATATGGTAGGTGGGGATAGGAGATGAAGTTTGTTCTGAATCTCTCAGCTAGCAGGTTGGCAATATCTTCCAGTGTATTAAGAGTGATCCCATTTACAACCAGTCTGGCACATAGCTGGGCATTCCCTGTTAGACTTCAGACATAGCTCAATAATGCCTTATGATTATCCTTGTCTAGGGATGTGATTTTAGTTTCATTATTTGCTTTAGAAGACTGTACAAGATTTCTGATTTTCCTGTTTTGGCTTAGGAGGGAACTCTTCCTCTGCAGAATGATGTCCTTCTTGTTTTTGGACAACAGTTTCTTCTTCTTCTTCTTGTATAATTTGTTTATACTTGAAGTTCACCACGATCCCTTGTTTCTATGGGAAGACCTGGTTTGGATCCATCAGGTACAGCAGAGTTTATGCAGTTGCTTAAGAGGTTGTAATGGGGCATTTGCATATACTTTTGCATAGTGATCATTGATGTCTGGGATTGTTGGTGGTATAAAGCTTTTTATAACATTGCTTAGTAGGCTGTAGTTAGCTTTGTTAACATTTTTTACAATTTTTGCTCCTATGATGGTGTCAGTTCTACTAGTTACTTCATATGAAACTGATTTATGGTCTGGCCTAACCAAGGAAAGCATCACGCATGCTGAAGTACAGTGAGCCCCCCGCCATCTTGTGCATACTATATCCAGAACATTAGAGACCCTATTAGGTGTGCAGACCATCTGTTCCAGAGCATTTGTGTTAATAAAGTTCAGGAACCTCTGGGTAAGTGTGTTTTTGCTTGGGTATGTTCCCCAGTCTATGGAAGGATAGTTGAAATCTCCCATGACTGAGGTGTTAGGCTGTATGGTGAGGGATTCCAGTATACTGAGGTAGGCAGTATGTTTATCCTGATTCATTGTGGGGGATCTTAGCAAGAAATTGTGTGGTATGGTGCTTTTCCAGTAGTTAATTGGACATGGAGTAGTTCAGGAGAGTCGTGCCATTTACCCAGTCTCGAAGTGTATTTGTTTTTTATGAAGATGGATACACCTCCACCATTGTTTTTTTTTCATGCTCATTTTCAGATCTGAATGTGTGGAAGTCCCTGTAGCCTTGCACAGCTGGGGTGCTCTCAGTGGCCTTGAAACATGTCTCGGTAACTGCACAGATGTCAGTATCCTCCAGGGTGAGGAATGCTTCCTAGGAGTGCAGTTTTGTGTTTAAACTCCTACCATTAAGCAGCATGACCCTGAGTTTGTCTCGATTAGAGTTTTACTTTGGAAAATGTGTTGTTTTGACTTTGCCTAAAAAGAGCATTATGAGGGAGGCAAAGGCCTTTGCCAATATCCAAAAGCCTAGGGGGACAGGTGCAGACCATCTTTAGCAAAGCAGAGATGTCTGTCTACCATATCCTCCCAGGCTGACAGATACTGGATCCCCTTGGACTGACATGAGAAGCTACACCAATTGGTCAAGTCAGTCAGTTTTTGTTTATATTGTGGTATCATCCTGGATGAGGGAAGGATACTACTTGGGGCTAGCGACATACCTGTCTGGAACACATAATCAGAGAGTTCCATCATGTCTTTTTTCATGTAGTCCAGAGAGGTACGTCTCAAGTCATTCAGTCTGACTTGGACTATGACAGAGTCAGAACAGTACTTGTTGAGTGACGTGAGTGCATGCATGATTTGTCGGATCCTGGCACCTGATATGCATGTGACTGTGACCTTCTCCTTGTGCAGTCTGGAGAGGGGCAGATCTGTGTCTCACTATGGTATCACCTATGACCAAGACATTTGATGTGTTTTGCCTTACGGACTTATTTGTTAAGACATGCGCGCGTGCATGCGCATATGAGTATGTGTGTGTGTGTTGATATGTGTAGTGGTTTCTTTTTGCTTAGTGGCGAGTTTAGGTGGTGTGTATTTGGGAGGTCTCTGTTCTTTTAGTGGGCTTTTAGTGAGTACCTCTGTGGGCCTATGAGTCATGACCTTATTTTGAGTGAAAAATGAGGTTTGCATGAGAGGTGAAGTGTGTGAGCTGAGAACCTATTTGAGTTCTAGTTTGATTTTATGTGAGAGAATTGCCTCCAGTTCCACGGTGTATTTGCATCTCTCATGTAGGGTGTTAGTTTGCTTTAAAAGTAAGCTTTTAAAGTGGATTGGATCCACGCAGTTGAAAATAAACTGAAAATTCACTGATTTTATATAAATGTTTAAGTCTGGGAAGTTAATTCCTCCCAAATCCCATGGTTTAATGTGATGTTGTAAAGCTATTCTAGGTTTTTTGGGATACCAGAGGAATTTTAAGAGTACATTGTTTATTTCCTTTATTTGAGATTTATCAGGGAGTAAAACTCAAGCTTGTATAATATATAATATCTTTTGAAATAAAACAATTTTTATTAATTGCAATTTGTCTTCTAAGGAAATTATTATTTTGCTCCATTTAACAGTTAAGTTAGTAATAATTTCCTAATTTTTTATAATTAGTATCTTTGGTTTCTTCAATTTGTACTCATTATGTTTACACCTAAATATTCTAATGTTAAGATTCTTTTAACAATAATATCACTTTTATATGATTATGTGTTTTTTTCCATTTAAGAACAAGTATTGTAACTTTGTATTATTAAATTTTAATCCTGAACATAGTTAAAATTTATTAATACTGAATTCAATTTCACTTAGTGTAGATTGTTTGAAAGGGTTAATAGAATGTTGTCAGCAAACAGCATTAGTCTGGAGTTATAATTATTTGATATTTCTATACCTTTTATGTTATTATTATTATTTCTGATAGAAACAGAAAATAATTCAATACCTACAGCAAAAAGTACAGGAGATAAGGAACAACCTTGTTTAGTTCTCCTACTCAAAGTAATAGGTTCAGAGGTGAAAGAGCCTAGCTTAACATAAGCTTTATTATTACTGTATATTTTCGCAGCTTAAAAATTTAAGGATATGTCGTTTTAATTATTATAGTCATTAAAACTGCAAATTCTTAAAGTCTTCGGCTGAAACTTGCTTGTAGACAGTTATAATAGCATTTAGAAAATCTCAACTCAGTTAAAATTCCACACATCCAAAAAATAAATCCTGGAATGGTCTGTTGTCACCAGACTTTCCCTTTTGAGTGCTACACATACCTCTCAACTGTTCCTATTTTTGCAAAATGTCCATAATTTTGCATCAAATTTTGCTGCACCTTATAATATTTATAATTTTCTGGTAAATGTCTCATTATTACAATTGGTCAATAATGCCAATCATTAAAGTTTAATTTATTCTTCTTATTCTTCAAAAAATTCATATTGGTGCAAAACTTGTTCTATTAACTTTTTAAGTGAAAGTAATATTTAAAACTGCTCCCTGTTTTATCTGCCCCCCCCCTATTATTTTTGGCTTTCTCCAGAATTCTTGACCAAATAATTCGAGAAGGTATGGTGCTACACAAGATCCAAATTGGTTCTGGTGATGTTCCTTCAGCAAACCAGAAATAGAATACTAGGTGGTTCAGGTTGTTGCATTTGCGTAGTGCATTTTTTGTCTTTTAGTGTTGTTTTTCTTGAAGGGGACTAGAAAATAATGCATTTATTTATAGGCTCAGTAGCTCAACAGGTAGCACACTGTCTTTTGGTGTAAAAGGCTGTTAGTTCTATTCACACATCAGGTAGTTGTATTGATTTTTGCAATTCTGATACTGCAGTGCAGAATACTTGAGGTGCTGCACTCCAGGGTGTGCTATCCTTTGGATGACATGCTAAACTGATGTCCAGTATGCCTGACATGATGGTAGCTCATATGGATATAAAAGAACCCATGGCACTTATCAAGAAGAATGAGAGAAGCCCCCTGGTGTCCTGACCAAATTTCCCTTAGTCAGTATAAATACCACATTAAATTTTCTCTGAAAAGAAGCCATTGGCCTAGTGAGACTAACCCAGTCAAAAATAAAGTATTTATGATTAAATAAATTAATAATAGTTGACACAGTATCTCAATTATTTCATTATTATGTTTGTATTCTGTTTATTGTAATGCATCAGAATCGTTTAAGTGGTCATGTTTAATATATCTCAATGGAATTACCACTGTAAAGTGATCTTGGAAGTTTTTTCCCAGAATCCACTTAAAGCCCCCTTTATATGAGTCATGCTAGACATAAGGAATTGCTTTTTTTTATTTCTATGTAAATAGAATAGCAGTAGTGTGTCACAGACATATTGCACAACTTCTGGAATTTATTTTCATTTTCACTTTTTTTTTTGCTTGAGATAGTATGATTTATGTTCTCTGAGCAGCTCTTACGTCTTTAACAGTAGTTATAAATTCTCAACAAAATAAACTAGCTAAACTGCATATTGGCTTCCAATTTTTAGTCTAAGTGCCGACAGATCCTCTCCCACATTCTTCCTGAGGTATCAGATTATCATTGTAATCCAAGAGCTGTTAACTGACCACTCATGGTTGAAATTCAAAGAACCTATTAAGAGATGTTTAAATTACTTTGCTATTCACAGGTGTCTACAGTGGGAAGATGTGTGTTTTATTCTGAATGTAGGTAAAACGTGCTGTAATTCTTTAAAAAATATATTTTCTTAACAACGGAGCACAGAAGAAAATAAGTCCAAACTTTTGTTATTGAATTTGAGTTAATGATATTTTTCTCTTTAGAGTGAGGCACAAATGTCTTTGTGCATGACGACATTTTCCTTACCGCTTTTGTCTCGGCAGCTACACCATTGACTAATGTTACACTGTAGAATACCAACACTTCATACAAACTATAATCTGTGAACATGACAAATTAGTAGTTTTTCTGTGTTGAGAACATTTCCAGGACTGATATGATTATGATATCCATCTTTTGCAGGGAAGCAGTTAGGTGCTGTTGTTCATTTTTCCTGTTACATTCAGGTAGTGGAGTATAGTACTATGGTTTATCCACAGTTCAGCCTTCAGCTAAGTCTGGGAACACAATGTTTCCTCTGTCGGTATATACTGATGCCTCATGAATGCACACCCTTTCCATTCATTTTCCCTAATAACTCGTGATATGTCATGCTGTTATGAACCAACCTTTATAGATTCATAGATGCAAAGATATTCCATGGCCATTTAGCCTTATGACCACTTACGCCTTGCTAGTAACTTCCTTCCGGCAACACCTGTTTTCTCCAGGATGGCCATACCAGTCAATCCCGCAGTGGATTTGTGAATACCCATTGAGTCTTGTAGGTTATGTTTAAAGGAAGATAGGGAGTTATATAGTTTAACATACAGGATAGGTTTATGCTGGAGATTTGGCATGTGCAGAGTTATAAATCTGTCCCTCCTTCATATTTTATCTGCTGCTGAAATGTTAAATCCCAGGTTCTGGTACTGATAGATCTATTGGACTTGTGGAGATCCAGGAGAACATGGTCTCTAATGGCATGGCAAATGAGGTAATGATCTTGCCTAAAATGTCTATAAGACAGTGAATAAAGGGACAGAGTTTCCAGTTTGTCTTGATAGATCAGAGACTTTAGGTATGTGATCTTTTTTATTAGGAACTTTTGAGGTCTTCCTAATTGCTTAATATGTTTAGTGATATACAGCCCAAAGGAGGTTTTGTTCTCAATAATTAGTCTGAACAATGCTGAGTTTAAGGAAATTATTACCTCTTTATACATTAAAGATATTCCTTTGGTAATTAACTGTGCTAATTTAAAAAAAATTCCTGACAGCTGTTGTCACATCCTGGTCAAAAGAGAGGGATTATCAGCCCAAGCTCCTAAGGTCCTGACAACATCTTCATTGTGTAGTGGTGTTTTCTCTATACTGAGTAATGAGGGGAAACTACTGATGTAATGTGATCCTATCTCGCCTACATTCTCTACAGATGGGTTGCCACTATACAATAGAACGCAGTCTCTTATTGGCTGAGTTACCTCGTATCCCAGGATGCACCACTACTGCTTCCCTAGATCTCGTTTGCCGCTTCTGAAGCATAGACGTGGTCTCGGACTTGGCTGAGCTAAGTGCCTCTTAGTGAGATTATTTTCTGTCTAGTTTTGTGCTAAAACTTACCCAAAAGCTGTTTTAACGGCTACTTGTTGTTGTGTGACTGTGTATTTAAAGTTTTTTGTGGTAAAATTGTATTTTTTGTGGTAAGTGATCCCGTTTAAGTTAGAGGGGCCTTGCCCTATCCTAGGCGTTTTAGTTAGAGTCTAGGCTGTCGTTTGTGTAGTTTTTGAAGTTTAGTGCGTTTGAAGTAGATAGCCATGTCGAAGGAACATAGACCATCAGGTTTTAAAAAATGTTCCAAATGTAGTTATAAAATTTCCATTACGGACGACCATTCATTGTGTGTCTATTGTCTGGGCCTGAAGCACCTCCAGGAATCCTGTAGCATTTGCCACGCTTTTTCCTCTCGCGTCCTCCAGGAGAGGAAAAATAAGTTAATTTTGAAAGGGCTTATTACCCCTTCCTTTGAGGAAGCCCTATCTTCTTCTTCTTCTCGAGGAAGAACCGACCAGCCCGTCGGATCCGGCAGCTAAAAAGTCATGGCAGGCTTCTCCATCGGCTCCATGGACTTCGGAATGGTCTGCCTCGATGTCTCCAGCCTCGACTCCTCTGGCTTCGAGTCGAGAGCGCGCGAAGTCATCTCCATCGGCTCCACTGCCGATGAAGGTCAGACTCTTGATGGAAATTGCAGTGGTAGTGGAATCTCCCTCGGCGCCGATTCTTCTCGAACCCATACGGAGCTGGTCCCCCAGTCTTTCGGAGCCGGCGGAGAAGTCGACTCGGACCTGGTCGGTCACTTCTCGGTCGTCGAGGATGTCTGATTCGGACTTAGACAGGGTGCTTCAAAGGCATTTTCAGTCTCCGGTCTTTGCAAAATTGATCTCGGCTCCAGCCCAGTTGGCTCCAGAGCCGTTTTCCCATCCTGCTATCTCGGTTCCTCCTCCAACAGCTTTGGCGCCGTTGGAGTCAGTGTTGGTGGAGCCGGTGGAGGTTGTCGGGTCGGTTCCGACCTTAACTCCAACCCCGTCCTTCGGGTCGGGGTTCGGTATGCGGACCTCCTCTGTCGGCCCCGGGGGGGACGCTTCGGGACCGATCCTTTTGGTTCTGAGCCTCCCTCTCAGTGCGTTGGCTGTGGGAGTTCCAACTGCTGTTGTGGCCTTGGGGGTTGAACCATCCCAGGACTCTGAGGGTCCCGCCTTCAAGGCCATGAGGAGTGCCTTGGCCAAATCCTCTCTGGCCACTTCTACCATCTCACCACCACCTTCCCTTGGCATGGAGACTGGCTCCTTTGCAATCCCCCTGTCTCACGACAGCAGAGCCCTTGGGCCTGAGGTTTTCCTGGAGGTCCCTCGGAGGAACCTCCGAGGAAGAAACAGTGCAAGAGGAAGCACGTCGACTCCCCTGATGAGTCTCTCACCTCGGATACCAATCTCGATGATGCGGAAGGGTCCCCCAAGTCATCCTCGGATGATGTATCCTTTGCGGACATCTTGGAGATCCTTAAGCAATGAGGCGACTGGCAGTCCAAACCCCCTTCTGCTGAGGAGTCGGTTTTCCTCAAGGCCTCTCAGCCTCCGCCTCCTGGGTGTCTCCGCCGATGAGCTTCTGGATTTGATCTCTTGAAGGGCGTGGGAACACCCGGATTCTGTTGAACCGGTGCCAGCAATAAATTCCTTTCGGCTCCCCCTGATAAGGACTTTCTTTCGAAAGGTGTGGCTGTAGATGCCTTGGTGGTGGCATCTGCCACCCAGCAAGATGTGGCAGAGCTGTCCATCCTCCTAATAAGGAGTCTAGGAGCATGGATCCTTTCTTCAGCGACTTTTACATTAAGGTCTCTGAACTACTTGACACATTTCATGAGACTGCAGAGGGATCTGGTCAAGGAGCTTTCGGATACCCTCTCTGGTAACTTACCTGAGCAGTTGGCCCAGATGGTTAACTCCCAGTAGGCTACCCTGTCCTCGTTATCCAACTTGTCCATGAGGCTCATTTCTTATGCAGCCGAAGGAGCGAGCAGGAACAGGTGTTGCTCACGGAGACAAGCCTGGCTACGCCTGTGTCACTGAGGCCTTTAAGTCTTCCTCCTTTGATGGGTCCTCACTGTTTGGACCCAAGGTAAAGGACACTTTGACTCACTAACAGGAGGGTAAGACTTTAACTGCCTGGTTTTCCACTCCCTTCAGACCTTATCCCAAGGCTCAAGAGGAGGGAAAATGTGGTTCCGTAAGTCTCAATCTAGAGGCAGAGGAGGAAATTTTTCAGGGAGACGCCATCCCAGAGGCGGTGGAGGCCCCACTGGAGACCACGAGTCCTTTCATGGCTCCTCCTCCTTCCAGCATCCCTGAAGGAGTACCCGACTGTGCAGCTCCGGAACCAGTCGGGGTCATTAAAGGCCTGGGAAAATATCACTCAGGACCAATGGGTGCTCGAATCATCGCCGGAGGTTACACCATTCCCTTCTCTCAACCCCCCCCCACCATCCCAAAGAATCCCGGACCCGCCACCCAGTCAACGGGATCATGCAGCCAGCGTCATCCAACCTGTCCCCAGATCAGGCTGGATCAAGATTCTTTTTGGTACCAAAAGACCAGGGACTTGAGGCCCATTTTGGATCTCAGCAAGTTAAACCGATTAGTGAAAAAGTCCAAATTCCAGATGGTCACCTTGCAATCCATTCTCTCGCTTTTGGAGAAAGGTGTTTGGATGTGCTCCATAGAGCTCAAAGACGCCTATTATCACATTCTGATAGATCAGGCGTCGAGGAGACACTAGCACTTCAGCCTAGGAGACAGTCATTTCCAGTTCGGTCTCACCACAGCCCAGGGTGTTCACCAAATGTTTGGCGGTGGTGACTGCTCACCTGAGAAGTCTAGGATTCCAGGTGTTTCCATACCTAGACGACTGGCTCCTAACTGCCACCTCCAGGCATCTACTCTTGAAAACTCTAGCAGCCACTATTTCTCTAGGCAACTCCTTAGGAATCACCTTCAATTGGACAAAATCTGTATTGCTGCAGAAATAGACTCAAGGCAGGCGATGAGTCTATCTTCCTAATGGTCCTGCAGCTGTTGGGTTCCATGTCAGCCACCATTCTTCTGGTCCCTCAGTCACCACATCAGGATCTTCGTTGGTGGCTTCTTTCCTCCAACCTGAATCTAGGTGTTGTGATCTTTCACAACTCCAATGCCAGCAGTTCTTCTCACTGGCCTCGTCAAGTCTGGTTCCTCCTCTTCTGACCATAGTTTACGAGGGTAACTCAGCTAATAAGAGACTGCGTTCTATTGTATGATAGTCTTCAGTGCCCCTAGCAGCACAGATGGCATGGCAGTACCCCATGGATACAGGTCATTGGCACTCTGCCATCATGTTTGCCACCCCAAACCAAAACTTAGCCCAGGTATGTTCCTGAATCCAGGCTGTTGGTGATATTATTTATGTATCTGTTGATTTATTTTACATTTGTTGACCAGGGAAGTTTGGTTGGGACAAAGGCCCCTTTTCAGTGTGACACAGGAAAGAAAAGCTCTGGTACATGCAGTACAATCAAAATTGTTTAAGGTTATGTAATATCAACAATGTTAGACAAGGAAGGGAGGAAGTATTACCTGTGTATCATCAGGCTTCCCTGGAAACATATATAGCCTGATACTCAGAATGTTTACAGTTACAGATGCAGAAGGAGCTATCCTCTTAAGAACATACTTAGACTTGATGAGTATTATGCACCTGTCCTTCACATATTTCTCATGAAAAGGCATTGTTCTTATGCAAACTAATTCATCCTGCATCTTTGATCTACAAAGCTCAGATGAGTTGTGCACAGACTGTGCAGCCCACCCTATCTTATCACTAGAAACATATTATCAGTCTCTAAATGTGAAAATGTCACTCAATACTTTGTGAATAAGACCAGTCCCATTAGAAGGGATGCTCTCCATTGTACCTCAATAGGTTGTTCCACTCATATCCCTTTCCCTGCCTTTGCCTTGCAAGCCTTTACTTATTATGACTAGTGTGAGGTTAGGGACTTGACATTGGGCATCTTGTCTGCAACCAGCTGAAACCACATTGGTTAAACCTTGTTTGGTTGCACATGACCCATTTATTCTCCATTTATTTTGCAAATTATTAGATCTTTTCTAAGGATGGGTATTTATTCATCAGATTTAAAAGAAGCTGTCATTGCTCATACCCTCAACAAATCATCCTTTGATCTAAATAGTCTGGAGAATTGCTTTCCTATCTCTAACCTACCTTTTATTAGCAAGGTTACTGACATGTGCAAAGTGGTAAGCGCTTTCACAACCAAAGTTGCTTCATCAGATCTGATGAAGCAACTTTGGTTGTGAAAGTGCTTACCACTTTGTACTTTGCTGTGATTAAACATTTGCTGTTTGTTATCTTGGTGCATTTTTTACTTTTTACCTTTCATTTGGATTTATTTCTGCACCAAGGTTTTACCCAACACAGTATTTTTGGTTTTCTGTTTAAGGTTACTGACATGGAGGTTACAATTCAGCTTAAAGAAAATTTGGACTCCCATGACTTCCTCAATCCATTGCAGTATGATTCAGGAAAAGACTGTACTGAGATTTTTTTACAAGCATTATTAATGACCTCTGATGGTGAGGGATGCATGTGGCTATTCATTCTTATTCTTCAAATGAATGACCTACAAGTCTGAAAACTGAGCTTCAGTGGACCTTCTGCATTCTATACCTCTGGGAATCTGCTTACAAACCTTTGATTAACCATAATAGAACTAATGTCATATTATTCTCTCTCTATCACAGATCCATCCAGTTAATAGTTATCTTTAGTATTAACAATAAAAATAATAATATCCCCTTTATTTCAGAATATAAGTAACTGTGCCTCACCCTTGATTACGGTCTCACTTTCTCTACCTACATTGATAACATCACTAATAAAGTTCTTGCTCAGCTGAAACTCTGCTAAAGTATTTCCCACTTTCTCTCACCAACAGCTAGAACTATCTTACTCAAAAATGTGCTTCTACTTAAATTGGAATACAGCCTTTTCCTTCTGACGTTTAACCAGCCTACAATACACAATGACTAAACACTATAGTAAATAAAATCTGCAAATGTCCCCTTCTTGCTGACTTCCACACCTACTAATGCCTTCTTTTGCAGTGGTTAAGTTGCCTCTTTGTTACTGAAAGAGTCACCTTCTTACATGGCACTCTAATATATA